>NC_082712.1:85834531-86134531 GCF_030144855.1 Hypanus sabinus | reverse complement strand
TCTTGTCTAATCTGTTACTTGAATACCCGTTTCACTGCTGCCATTTTGAAGGAAGAGGGCTCCATTTTCGATTAGCATAAATTCTTGCCTTAGGCAGAAGGTCATGGAGCAGGGGAGGGGTCAGCGTTTACTGCCCACAGTATCCTCATACATCAGGCACACCGCATTACAGTGGGGGTATCGGCAGAAAGGGTAGACCAATCCAGCTTGTCCCCCTCCATCACCGACCGGTCCGCCAAATGTGAGGCATGCCTGGGTGTCCGAGAGTGACCCGGCTGTGAGGGAGGGGACGGTGTGAATTGCAGCCGCTGCTTGGAGCATGCTTTGCTGTTCAGTTCTTGGCCTGTGAGGGGATACATCAGTTCCTTTTTGTGGGATATAAATAGCTGGTAGGGGAAGTGAGCACTGGAGTTGCTCAGCATGCCTGTCCTATAGGAACGGGCACAGAGGGTTATATGGGAGCAGCAGGGAGGGATCAGCACTGTGCAGAATGGGGTTCACCATCTTCTTTCACTGTGTGTTAGTACCCTCCCCTATCGCTCCCATCCTCCCCCTCCCCCTCCCTATCGATGTTTCTATCCCCCTTCTCCCTACTCCACCCTCTCTCCCCCTCCACATCCACCCCCCCCCCCCCCAACCAAGCCACAGTGGCTCAATACAAGCTCAGTTTACTTGAAAAATGACACTGGTATAAGGAGCAAACAGAAACTAAAGCAAACTAACTTGGAACATTGAACAGCATAACACAGGTACAGGCCACAGAACCTACAGCCCACGATGTGGTACCAGACTAATAAATTAGTAATCAAATGGCCAACGCGACTAATCCCTTCTGCCTACATAAAGGTCAGATCCTTCCATTTCCTGCACATTCAAGGACTCTTTATCTCATGTTCTCAACACTTATTGCTTATTTATTCTTTATTATTATTTCCCTATCTCTGTCTCTCTTTCTGCACCACCCAGCAATCCCCCAGTTTAATCCTAATGTAGGACATAAGTCCTAGCCTAATTGTGGACAATATACTGGTAGATATTTGGACTGTGGGAGGGAACTGATGCCGTCATGGGGAGAACATACGATCTCTTTACAAGAAGTGGCAGGAATTAAACCCAGGTTCCCTGTATTGCAAAGTGTTGTGCTAACCACTACACTACAGTGCCGCCCACAAGAAAATGAATCTCAGGCTTGTATACCGTGACATGTGTGCACTTTGTTAATAAATTTACTTTGAACTTTGAACTTCACATGAAGAGCCTCTTCAAGGATCAAGGGCCAATTTTATTCAACATTTACATGTATATTTATTAGGAATTTAAAAATGCAAACATGAGGAAATCTGCAGATGCTGGAAATTCAAGCAACACACACAAAATGCTGGTGGACACAGCAGGCCAGGCAGCATCTATAGGGAGAAGTACAGTCGACGTTTTGGGCCGAAGCCCTTCGTCAGGACTAACTGAAAGAAGAGAAGAAAAAAATATTTTCAGTTAGACCTGACGAAGGGTCTTGGCCCTAAATGTCGACTGTACTTCCTACTGATGCTGCCTGGCCTGCTGTGTTCCACTAGCATTTTGTGTGTGTTACTTTATTAGGGATTTGCTGTGTTGTACTGGTCAGCTCATGACATACAGGAAAAGTCTGAAATTCTAAACTCTGAAATCCGAAACGTCAAAATGAAAAATTCCACAAGGTGCTGCGAAGGTTCCCAGGTGACGTGCAGGTCTCGGCAAACCACAAACCGTTCTGAGAAGTAACCTCACATGTGCAATGAGCAAAAGTAAATAACCAGCGGGCTGGCTGCAAAAGTTTAAGAAAAGGCGTTGCATTAAATTTTTAAAGATTTGTGGTGTGAAGCATCTGCTGATCATGAAGCAGCAGAGAAATTCATTTGAGTTTGACAAGATTGTCGCTGATGAGAGTCTTAACACGCCGAATGGCTGCATCACTACATACGTGTGATGAGCAAGAGTAAGACAAAGACTCCTTACTGGTAGCACATAAATTCAGAGTCGGGAATGATGGTGGTCCCAAGCGATCTCATTATCTACTCCAAAACCTGGAACACTTTCAGCCCCAAGCATTGCAGATAAGGGGTAGTCAACCTGTAATTATATAAAAAGGTAAAGTTGGAGGTTAAAGTATAGTTAAAGTGCACAAATACCAACATGTATTTACAATCTAAACCGCATTATAAAAAGTAGTTTACAGTGCAGTGACAGGGTAATACATATTGCCCTCTATATACTGAACACCCCAATCATATTTAAAGATACTCCCAGCGTGGCTAAGTACAGCTCCAACACCGTATTCAAGTTTGCTGACGACACCACTGTTGTGGGCCGTATCAAAGGTAATGATGAATCAGCGTACAGGAAGGAGATTGAAAATCTGGCTGATTGGTGTCATAACAACAACCTCTCACTCAATGTCAGCAAGACCAAGGAACTTCAGGAAAGGGAAACCAGGGAGCCTTGAGCCATGATCAGAGGTGGAGAGGATCAGGAACTTTTAATTCCTGGCTGTTAACTGTCTGCAATGCTTGGGGCTGAATGTGTTTCGGGTTTTGGAATAGATAATGAGATAGCTTGGGATCGCTGTCATACCTGACTCTGAAACACCAGTGTCTTTGAACGGAAATTCCTACAAAAAGTAGTCTTTCGGTTAAACTGACGCTACCAAACGTGTGACAACTTCCTGGTATTAAAAAGCTAAGAAATCTGACTTAAAAACTTCACAAAAAATACTTTTCCTGAGGTAAATTGTGTTAAATTGTACCACAGGCCGGGGTGTGAGTCTGGATCGCTTTGGCTACTGAGCTGAGAGCGGCTTCGGACTGGATGATGAAATCTGGGCTAGGAGCAAGCTGCTGGGCAGCATGGCCTAGAGCCAGAGCCCTTCACAGTTGTGGTGCCTCAGTCCTAGTGCGAGGTACAACGTGCTGTTCAGACAGCTTAAACAATGGTAACGATCCAATGTGAGAGCCGATTTTGCTCGCTCTGCGCGATGTTCACTCCTTTCTCCAGGGTGTGAAGCCTTGCGCTGTTCCGTCATAGGGTCAATTTAAAGGCTGGCCCAGATAGACTGGAAAGAGAGGATGTCGGTTGGGAGGAGAGCTGATTTCACCTGTTCTCTGCAATGGTCATCTCCATGGCACTGAGGCTACGAAGGCTGCCTTGGCTGCAGTGCTCCGTGCCTGCTAATATGATGAACTGATAAGTGAGGCTTTGGGCCTGCTCCAGGCCGCTCCAAGGTTCGGAGCTGAAGACTCATCTTTGGTTGGGAATGCTATTGTTTGCCTCAATTGCTTGCTTGACTTGTATTTTTTTTCTTTCTCTTGTGCATCAGGTGTTGGTCTTTTATTTTTATTTTTATTCTTCCTTAAATTGGGTTCTTTCAGTTTTCTTGGTCTGTGAGCAAGTAAGTCTCAAGATTTATAATTTATACATTCATTGATAATTAATGTACTTGAATCTTGGGTTCAGCCCAGTACATCACGGGTAAAGCCATCCCAACCACTGAGCACATCTATGTGCAATGCTGTCGTAGGAAAGTAGCATCCTTCATCAGAGATCCCCACCATCCAGGCCAGGCTCTCTTCTCACTGCTGCCATGAGGTAGAAGGTACAAGAGCCTTGGGACTCGCACCACCAGGTTCAGGAACAGTTACTACCCCTCAACCGTCAGGCTCTTGAACAAAAGGGGATAACTACACTCACTTGCCCATCCATATTGAGATGTTCCCACAAACAATGATCTCACTTTAAGGACTCTCTATCTCATTACTCATGTTCTCATTATTTATTGTTGTTTATTTATATTTGCATTTGCACAGTTTGTTGTCTTCTGAATTCTGGTCAATCTTTAATTGATCCTGTTAGAGTTGCTAATCTACAGATTTGTTGAGTACGCCCAAAGGAAAATAAATCTCAGGGTTGTATGTGGTGACATACTTGTACTCTGATAACAAAATTTACTTTGAATTTGAAAACTTTGAAGTACTTTCAGAAGGTTAGTTGCTATTGCAACTTCAGCAAGGTAGCAATATTTTACGCAGAGCAATTCCACAACTGTTCTTCGTTCAGTAGTTTCAGGGGCTTCCTTTCCACAGTGGAGAGTATCCCTGTATCATGGCCTGGTTGGAAACACCAATGCCTAAGATTCAAAGTCCATTTATTGTCCAAGTATGTGTGCAGTAAACAACCCAGAGATTGGTCTTCCCATAGATGGACAGAAAGAAACACCATGGAACCCGTTCAAGAAAACATCAAACACCCAACATGCATTAAATGGACAAATTGTGCAAACAGCAAAAAGCGAGCGAAAAACACAGAATATAAAACACCAAACCACAAAGTCATTGGAACAGAACTAACGACAGAAAATCCTACATAAAGTAGTGGATATGGCTCAGTCTGTCATGGGTAAAGCCCTTCCCTCCATTAGCATATCTACACAAGGTATTAACACAGGAAAACAGTGTCCATCATCACAGCCCCCACGATCCAGGGTTTGTTCTCTTGCTGCTGCTGTCAGGGAGGAGGTACAGGAGCCTTGGTTCAGGGACAGTTATTACCCTACAACCAGCAGGCTCCTGAACTAGCATGGATAACTTTACTCACTTCAATGAACATAACCTATGGACTCAGTTTCACTGGCTCACTGCTGATGTTCTCAGTATTTTTTATGTTTGTATTTGCACAGTTAGTTCCTTTGCATGTTGGTTGCTTATCGGTCTTCATGTCTAGTTTTTCATTGATTCTGATGTACTTCATACTTCTGTGTATGTCTGCAAGAAAATGAATCTCAGGGTACATGGAGACATATACGTACTTTGACAATTAATTTACTTTGAGTTTTGAATAATACGGGAGAGCGGGCCTCAATTCAACGTCTCATAGAATCATACAGGCCCTTCAGCCCAACTCATCTCTCACATCAGTGGAGGGTAGTCTTGTAAAACGCATTGATCTCCATCACAATGGAATGATCTGCAAGCTCAGTTAATGTTGGGGAATGGGGAGGGCAGTTCAACTCTTTTGAGTCTCATCAGCTGGTTCATAATATCTGCTCCAATCTTGGTTTCAGCATCCTGTTCTTGCGCATGCACGCATTTTTGTGTGTGTGTGTGATCTTTTGTTTGGTATCTTGAGTATTGTGTTCAGTGTCATTCACCCATACTATAGGAATAAAACTTTTAAGCTTTATGATCTTGTGGTCAAAGCTGGAAAGAATGTGGTGATGGTTACACACTCTGATTCTTTGACCATGGTCCTGTTCTGACGAAGGTCTCAGCTAGAAAAGGTGACTGTCTATTCTGCACCATAAATGCTGCCTGACCTTTTGTGTGTGGTGGGTGACAATGAGTTCTGAAGAAGGGTTTCAGCCTGAAACAGTGATCTTTTAGCTCCATCGTGGGCACTAGCCCCCGTAGTATCCAAGACGCCCTCAAGGAGTGATGCCTCAAAAAGGCCACTTCCATCTTTAAGGACCCCCCACCACCCAGGACATGCCCTCTTCTCATTGCTACCATCAGGGTGGAGGTACAGGAGCCTGAAGGCACACACTCAGAGATTCAGGAACAGCTTTCTTCCCTTGGCCATCAGGTTTCTGAATGAATATTGAACACCTACCTCACTACTTTTTATTTCTATTTTTGCATTACTTAATTAAACTATTTAATATACACTACATATACTTACTGCATTTCACGTCTATTATGATGTATTGCATTGTACTGCTGTCGTAAAGAACAAATTTCACGACATATGCCAGTGATATTAAACCTGATTCTGAATCCATGGATGCTGCCTGACCTGCTGAGTTCCTCCAGCATTTTGTGTGCGTTCCTTTGCACTTCCAGCATTTGCAGAATCTCTTGTGTTTCTAGTGTATGTGGATGTTGCCAGGACTCCATTATAGAGAGAGTTTGGGTGGGCTAGGACTTCGATATGTAAGAGATTGAAGGGTGAACCTATAGAGGTGTATAAAATCACGAGGGGACAGATAGGGAGAATGCGCATAGTCCTGTTCCCGGGGCTGGGGAATGAAGAAGCAGAGGGCATAGGTTTAAAGTGGGAGGGAAGAGATTTAATACAAACTTGAGGGGCAACTTCTTCCCCCAGAAGGTTAGCACAGTGCTTTACAGAACAGGCGACCCAGGTTCAATTCCTGCCGCTGCCTGTAAGGAGTTTGTATGTTTTTCCTGTGACCATGTGGGTTTCCTCCCACAGTCCAAAGATCTATGGGTTGGTAGGTTAATTGGTCATTGTAAATTGCTCTGTGATTAGGCAATGTTTAAATCGGGGGATCACTGATGCAGTGTGGCTCGAAGGGTCTGAAGGGCCTATTCCATAATGTTTCTCAAGAAAATAAAAATAAAAAAAAACAACGGAACTGCCTGAGGAAGTGGTTGAGGGAGGTACATTAATTTAAAAGACACTTGGACAGGTACATGGATAGGAAGTAGTGGGAAATGGGGTCTAGATGACATTCGTGTTGGTGTGGGCTGGTTGGGCCAAAGGGTATGCCTCTGTGTAACTCCATGATTGTCCTTCCATCATGGATCACCGGGTCCCACCCCATTGCTAGGGACCCACAGGGTCACTTCCTGCTCCTCCCATGTGATCCAAGGCATGGGGCACGTGAGGTCCAGCAGTCATTGGTTGATTTCCCCCCGGAGGCGGTTACCATCGGAGATGGAAGATGTCACCCATATGGGTTTAGATTCAGTCCTAGGAGAAGTAAATTTTTCAAAAGCAGGAATCTCCCTCGATATCTGACCTTTATGCACAATCGGGTCTCTGTCCCTTTCCGTATTGACAGGGCTTCCAATCTATGTCAATTTCAGTTCCTTTCCTAATTACTGACGTCCACCATCTTCCTCCCCTCCAAACTTGTCATCAGCAGGCTGGGGCGCATTTTGTCCCCATGCTTGTTTGGACATCTTTGTGGTCTCCAAATGAAATTCCTCACTTGACCCTAACTGACTCATTATCACAAACAGACAGAGAAGTGTACAGAGACATAGCAGAGGTGGGGGAAAGAGGTGTGTAACCACAGACAAAAACACACAAACAGATGCACACACAGTTGTACATGCGGATGGAGACTTAGATACATACACACGCAAGTGACAGACATGTGGGGAAGATGGAATTCTAGTCACATGACTGGAATTGGAACTGGTTGAATATTGTCACATGTGCCAAGATACAGTGAAAAGCTTGTCGTGCATACTCTCCATACAGATCAGGTCATTACACCAGTAGAACAAGGTAAAACAATAACAGAATGCAGACAACACACAAAATGCTGGAGGAACTCAGCAAGCCAGGCAGCATCTATGGAAAAGAGTACAGTCGACGTTTTGGGCCGTGGTCCTTCAGCTCTCGTTTGTGAATGGAATGCAGAGTAAAGTGTAACAGCCAGAGAGAAAGTGCAGTGCAGGTAAACGATAGGGTGTATGCAAGATCAGAGTTGGGGAGATTATGAAATCAAGAGTCAGTCTTAATGATTAATAATCTTATAACAGTGGGTAGAAGGTGTCCTTGAGCCTGGTGTTGAGTGCTTTCAGGCTTTTGTATCTTCCATCCAGTGGGAGAGGGGAGAAGAGGAAATTTCTGGGGTAGGTGGGGTCTTTGATCATGTTAGCTGCTTTGGCAAGACAGTGGGAAGTGACACAAAATGGTTGATCTACTTCAGTGTGGTGTTGGTTGGGAAAAACACGCAGGACGTCTTGCAAAGGCCTGAATGATTTCTAAATGGAAGAGGCTGTCCTGTCAGCCCCCTTCTCTCAGCTCTAGTCCCAGTCTGCTGAGGTGGAGGGGAGACTTCGGTGATAGGATGAGCCAAAACTACCAAAAAAATTGCATTTGGAAGTCTTCAGAAATAGTTTTTTTTTCTTTTCCTAAGATGTGGGGGCAGATTTGGGATAGGACCAAGTTCAGTTCAGATTTTCTCCAAGGATATAAGGTCCCGGGCCTAGAAACCTCCCAATACTTCCGACTCACACACTCTCCAATGGAACATTCCAGAATTCCCAGTAGGCCTTCAGGAAAGCCTGCAGATTTGGCTCGACTAGGCTGAGGATCAGTGATGTTTACGTCAAGTTTACGATTTGCTGCCAGTCAGGCTTTGGGTCCAGTCCCTTTGGAGATGGCTGTTCCCTTCAGAGCTGCTTCATCCAATCAGCTTGCGACCATTTTAGGAGAGCCTTCCCGGACTTCCAAAAGCACTTGGCATCAGCAAGTTCAGATTGCGTTCTTGTGTGCTCCCCTTCTCCCCTCACCACTTTCTCACTCCCTTCCCACACCTCTCCCCCAAACCTCCTCTTCCACTTACCCCTCCTCTCTCTGATTACATTGACTGCCTTAAAGGGGAAGGTAAACTTGGCTCTGGTAAATGATCCACTGGTCCCCATTGCCATCGATGGGCAGAGCATCGGCATTCCATCCCGCTCTTCATTCTTCCCTCTCCCATTTCTCCCACAGGAATCGCTCTCCCGGTTTGAGCTGGAGCTGCCCGTCCTGGTACACGCATCTGTCGGCAAAGACAGATAGGCCCCTCGTACTTGGACCCTGTCAAGATCAGCTTGGGATCCTGGTCCTCATCAAACTGAGGTAATGGGGAAACAGACAAACTGTGAAATAAATAATTGCTATTTGTGTTAAAAACCTGAAAAAAATAATCCTGTGAAACTATTTTTGGCATTCTACACAAAGCTAATTTCAGACATCTCCCGTTACCATGGTAATCGGCTCCTAATGAGATGCAAATGGGAGCAATTTGTCCCTTGTCATGACTTCCTGAGTTGATGAGAAGGGGAGGGGCTTGTCATGCCTTCTCCCTGCCTTGTGCTGTGCCCTTTGACCTGAGGTCACTGATGTAATAAGAGCTGATGTCAGTACAAAAAGATCCCATGGGCAGTGCTTGTGAGCTTGGAAAAGCTTCTAGAACTGGAGATTGCTCTGCTGTTGTTGCTTTAGTTAACATATGGTATGGGGAGGTATGGTGGCATCGCGGGCAGAGCACTCTCTTTACAGCGCCAGCAAATCACCGATTTGGGTTCGATTCCCAGCGCTGCCTGAAAGGAGTCTGTACGTTCACTCCGTGACTGGGTGGATTTCCTCCGAGGGCTCTGGTTTCCTCCCGCATTCCAAAGATGTAACAGGTTAGGGTTAGTAAGTTGTGGGCAAGCTTTGTTGGCAATGGGAGAATGGTGGCAGCTGTGGGCTGGCCCTGGTGCAATCCTCTGTTACGTTTGTTAACTTCAAAACATTAAACTAATTCAAAGGAACTCACGGGAGTCCAAAATGCGGGTCTAACTTTGTGCTTACTTTAAGCGAGGCATGCATGTCTTATGTGGTTGAGTAATGACGTGTGTGATTCAAGGATTTACATGTAACCCATAATGAATAAGTGAACAAAGAATGCTTAATCAATGTTTTTATAAGATTACTCAAATATTACTGAAATATTAACTACACAATATCCTTGCTGATTTGATATGATGCAAACAACGCATTTCAGTGTTTGTTTTGATGTATATATGTCAAGTAATCTTTTTAACGTTAACACAGATGTCCGTGTAAAGTAAGACTCTGATAATCTGGTTGGAAATCTGGTTGGCGTTTGATCCGCCGTGTGACTTTTGCCTGTTCCGCTGGTCAGAGTCCTGGTTCTGTCCCTCCCCATCCCCTCACCTGCTTCTGTTTCCTGCTCTCCCTTTAAGCTCATTGGGTTCCCTGAAACATTCCCTGTGTAAAATCTTTTAATCGTACTGCAAAAAGGTTAGCAAAGACTGTATTAACAAAATAATTTATGGTTAAGGGAATGGGGGGATATGGATCACTGCAGGGGGAAGAGACCTGGTTTGATTTGGCATTATGTTCCAGAACAGACATTGTGGGCTGAAGGGCCTCCCTCTTTCTCTCTCCCACCCCATTTGTCTGTCAGTCTGTCTGTCTCTCTCCCTCCCTCCTGCTGTTTCTCTCTTTGTATCCCTGTCTCTATTATGTTGGCCACCTACTTATAGTAATCCCAGCAATTTATCACTGGAAAATAAGTGGGGCTGGGAGGAAACTGGATCACCCAGGGAATCTCACATGGTCTCGTCTAGAATCTGCAAACTCCACATAGAGAGCAACAGAGATCAAGATTGAGTCTGGGCGAGGTGTAGAGACAGGATTGCCCTATGAGCTGGCATCAGCTCAATGGGCCTGATAGGTACCTCCTATGCTTTAAGGAAGAGTGAGAGACCTGGGTAATCCATACGGAGCTGACTATGTGCCTGTCCTTGAATAGTCGTAATCGTATCTTAACTGAGCCGACTGGGGGATACACAACACTAAATATAGAGGCGCGAGTTAGTAAAACAATTTAGTGCGTGGAGAGCAGGGGGAGAGTGTGAGGGATGTCACTGCTAAATACCAGCTAGTTTAGACCATATTTACATTGCGGCCAGTTCCTGTTTCTACGGAAATGGACAGGTGCAAATGAGGAAGGCTGACACCAGAATTAAGTGTCTGTCATCAGAACGAACCAGCCTTTCTCTCATCCATCACATACAAAAATACTGGAGGAAGTCATCAGGCAAGGTGGCGCGGTTAGTGCATCGAGTGTCCGTGTCCGAGTGGAGATATATCTCTACCAAAGGAGGCACTCCTGCCCTCCTCTAGCCTGCAGGTCACCCTTGGACAGGGTGTAGCATCTGCCTAGTCCCCTCCCCAATCAGGGTGACGTGAAGCCATGAGAGCAGGTGGTGGATGGTCACCTGAGCGGTCGGTGCAGATCACAAGTCCTGGTTATGGGACCCCTGACGCCAGGCAGACAATCTCTGAAGAGTATTGATGATGTCTGGGGTCACCTGTCTGTAAATCACTTCTGTAGAAAAATTTGGCAAGCACAATCAGGGTCATAGAAAGACCATGATCGCCCACGGCACATCATGATATTGAAACATACAGAGAACTGAGTCATTGGCATTAACAAGCAACACAACCCAAGGATGTTTTGTGGGCAGGCTGCAATTGGCAGCACACTCACCGGTGTCAACGTAGCATGCCCACATACTCAGCAGAACAATATAGAACAAAACAACATACCAGGCAACAACACAACCATTGCAAAACAAGCCCCATTCTTCATGTTTCTGAATGGCTAAGTGGTTCATGCTTCAGGTTGCTGTATCTCTTCCCTGATGGTGAGGGCTCTTAGTGTCAGAGACCTGGGTTTAGTCTCAAACTCTGCTGTTGTATGTCTATATGTGTGGATTTTGCACGCTCTCCCTGTGACTGCATGGGTTCCCCCACCCCCCCAGGTGCTCCAATTTCCTCCCACATCCCAACGACATGCAGGTGGAATCGGGGGCGGTTACTGGGAAAGTGAAAAGAAGTGGAAGACGGGGTCAGTATAACATACAAAGTGCTGGAGGAACTCGTTGCATCAGGCAGCATCTGTGGAGCGACATGGAAGATTGTAACCCTGGATCGGCGAGTTGCCAGTCTCTAGTCTTGTTTTTGCAAAAGCGACCCCTCTCATTCTTGATGGAGAGAGCCTGTCTGAGACTCTGAAGTGCTGGTTACGGATCCGTCTTTTGATGGCCTGTGCAATGGGGTCTCTTCAGGGAGCTTCTGCTGTTCCTTGTATAGTGGGGGGGGTGGTTTGTGTTTTTGATGGTGGCAGGGGGAGGTCATCAGTTTTGCTGCTGCTTGTATGAAGGGTGGGGAGGGGGGGCTTCGATGTTTATCATTCATTCTATGGGGTTTTTGTTTCGAGTAAGAATTTCAGGTTGTTTACTATATACGTTCTCTGATATTAAATGGAGCCATTGAACCATTGAAATGGACCGTTGAGGTTTTGGGCCAACATATTTCGTCCATCATAGCTGATGCTTATTTCATTGCTGCGTCTTTTGTACGATTGGCTGCCAATTTTAATCAGAATCATGCCATAATGTTGTGAAATATTACTATAAATAATACCGTCTGTCATGAAATTTGTTATTTTGTGACAGCAATCAGAATCAGGTCTGTTACCACTGGCGTAGGTCGTGATATTTGTTGTCTTAGTGGCAGCAGTACAATACATGATAACAGATGGAAAAAATTGTGAATTACAGTAAATATATATAAATAAAAAACAGTTAAATAAGTGTGGCAGGAAAGCATGGGGATGGGTTCAGTGTCCATTCAGAATCGGATGGTGGAGGGGAAGAAGTGTTGAGTGTTTCTTCATGCTTTTGTACCTCCTTGATGGCAACAATGAGAAGAGGGTATGTCCAGGATATACTACAGAGGCTAGTGCCCGTGATGGAGCTGACTGAATTCACAACTTTCATTTCGATCCTTTGCAGTAGCATCCCCCATACCAGACGGTGATGGAGCCAGTTAAAATGCTCTCCACGGTACATCTGTAGAAATGATGTACCAAATCTCTTCAAAGTCCTAATGATATACAGCCATTGTTTCTTCTTTGTAGCTGCATCGATAAGTTTGAATATGTAATACATAGCGCAGAGTAGGCCTAACAGCTCTTCGAGCTATATCCCTCAAAAATCCCCCAATTTAATTCTAGCCTAATCACAGGATAATTAACCTATCAACCGGTTCGTATTTGGACTGTGGTTCTAAACCCGAGCACCCAGAGGAAACCCATGTGTTTACGTGGAGAACGTACAAACTTCTTCCAGGCAGCAGTGCAATATATAAAATAAACTATCAATCACAATCAGGAATATTATAACCAATAATTATGTAGAGGTAAAAGAGACCAAAATAGTGAGAGTGTTCATGGACTGTTCTGAAATCCAATGGCAGAGGGGGTGGAAGCTGTTCCTGAATCACTGAGTGTGTGCCTTCAGGCTCCTGTACCTCCTCCCTGATGGTAGCAATGAGAAGAAGCCCTGTCCTGGGTGATGGGGGTCTTTAATGATGGATGCTTCCTTTCTGAGGCATGGCCTTTTGAGGATGTCATGGATGGTGGGGAGCTAGTGGCTGATGGAACTGGCTGAGAACCTGCTCTCTATATGTTCAAAAACAGCAATTAAATCAAATCACTTATGTTTGCGATTGTAGGTGGGAGTTTATTTCTAAATTCGGGGAGCCTTAGCAACTTGATTTTTTCTTAGTAAGAATCAATGGGCAACTATTTGCCACCGTCACCAGCTGCTCTTCCCTCCCCCTCTCCTGTCCAACCCTGCCAAAATCAGGATGTACAACAGGCAATTATGATCAGGAAAGAAACAGAAACTGCTCCTTTTTTTAACAAAACAAAATTTCTTTTACCCCTCCCCCTCCATTCCTCACCCCACGTCGCCGCTTCCTCAATCCTTTCCTGCTTATTTCCCTCTGCAATCTCAAATCTCCTAGCAACGGAACCTTTTGCAATCAGTAATTGAACGTTGCCTCAACTGGTAATTGTGGGGGGGTTGTTTCGCTGCTTATTTCACGGAGGGGGTAAGAATGCTTCTGATTTTTATTTCAAAATTGCAAAAGTGCGCGCTTGGGGTGGGGAATGCATCGAAGCAAAGGGTGACTTATTTGAAGAGAAAGAGGCTGCTGTACACACCCGCTGCGCTGGAAGATGGAGGCTCGGCCGAGTGCGAGCAACCGCAGTTTGATTGACAGGAGCCCGTGGTCACGTGACCCCCGTTTTTTCCTCCCCCGGCGGATAGTGGGTTGTCAGCAAGCATTGACAAGGGAGGGGGAGGCGTGGGAGAGAAGCGACAAAAAATATACAGGCGTTATTCTACAGCACCCACCCCCGCAAATCCGAGTAGCCGTATGTTATTTAATAAAACTAACATTTTTAATCGGGTGGCAAAGGAAATGAGTGGGAAGAAAGGCAAGTGAGAGCGAGCGGAGGTGAACTACGGTCGGCCACCCTTGCACCCCTTTGGCTGGGCGCCCGAGTCGATGGTGGAGTCCGAGGGTGTACGGGCGCGGCCAAGGGTGGCCGACTGTCGACAGCTCCTGGGTTGAAGCCTCTCCCTTTTCCTCCTGCTCCTCCCTCCCGTCTCGTCTCCGGACCAGAAGCAGAGGGGGAGGAAAAATAAGACGTCGTGCGCTTCTTCTTGGCGGCAGAACACGGTGGTTCACCCCTCCCCAGAACCCCGCTCGCCGCCGGCGGGACACCGTTAGCTGAAGGTGAGGAGGAAGCGGGCGGAATGGAGGCGCGGGGGCAGTGGGACGGCGGGCCCTGCCCAGTACCATGGCAATGCTGCAATCCACAGCCTCAATTTGCACCATTCCAACTTTTCCTATTCGTGCTCTAGTTCGTTATTTGTGCTGCACTGTTAAACACATCCCTTTATTGTTATTTATTGCATTTGAGGCATTGCCCTCCTTAAGTTATTAGGCCAGCTGTTTATGATCATTTTTTGTTACTTCATTATCTGTCAGTAGTACTTTTCATTATTTAACGTAGGAATTTTATCTTTAAAGCCGATGTTTGTGGCTGACAGCGAAGTAGTTATTGATCAGTTACTTTGTCAATCGGTTAATGCTAGTCAGTATTATCCATCGATAATACTATTAATAGCTCACCATTTTTAAAATGACTTTTTAAAAATAAGAGAAAACACGAGGAAATCTGCCGATGCTGGAAATTCAAACAATACACACAAAATGCTGGTGGAACACAGCAGGCCAGGCAGCATCTATAAGGAGAAGCTCTCATTATTTAAAAAAATAATGCTACTTAATCTTGCCATCTCCCCCATTAAAATCGATAGTTTTCTTCCATTTACCCTATTGTAAGGACGAAAAAATACGATTGTAAATTATTATTGTTATAGCATTTATTTACTTTTAGAATTAGTGCTTCTAGGTAAACTTTATCGTGTCAACTATCATTTTTGAAATTAATGCACTATTAATTTTAAAATGTAGTTGATAAATAAGTAATATTTTATGACATTATGCTGCTGACATTAAACCCCAATCAGATATTTTAATCCATTATATTTTTACAGCTTTAAAACTTATTATTATTGTAGCAGTTACTTGTTATAATTAATTTTCATATTTAAAATTATTCATTGTAAAACTGCTTATTATGGTTAGTTCTGTATTAAGATTTATCAGGTAATACTATTGAGTATTATTCAGTTATATATAAATTTTGTTATAATATATTATTTGATTATTTAAATTTGATCCCTATTATATTTGGGATTTATTGTCACAATTTCATACATGAGTGTTATTTCCATTTTTTGTTGTATATTATTTGTTGTTATCCTACCTTAAAAAATTTCATTTTGAATAAAACATTGTTTTATTGGGTTTGAGGCATATTTAAAAGAAAACCTTTAACTATTTCTCCTTATTCTGAAAGTTCAAAGACACATGGAGGTTTAAATAAACAAAAAAGTGTTTTCGTATGCTTCTCCTGTTCGTGAAGGTGGATAAAATTTATTCATTTTAAAGTTAGAACTTTGGGATATAATTTTTATGTTAGAGTATTTTAAATCATTTTCTTAAAAGCTCTGAATCAAAATTTACCTTAAAAATGGTTGTAAAACGACAGTTCATGTATATTTTGAGATTTTTCAGCTTATTATTTTTAATTATCACATTTATCTTTAAAATAGAAAGCAAGAATTTTAGAACAATTTTAGAACACCTTGATTTAGGAGTTTAAAATATTAACTTAGGAGGAAATTGTGTGTTAAAGTACAAACAGAGTTTTTAAATCCTGCATTAAAATGCATAACATCTCAATATAAATAATTTTTCCATTATTAAAAGATTTTAATTTGTATTTTTTTAAATCACTACTTAGAATTTCAAAATGTTTCTAGATGCTTTAAAGCCAGTGATAAGGGGTTTACAATATGCAGGTGCTTTGAAAATAAATTGAGTAAATTTTAATATGTTCCAGAAACACTTAAACATTAATATCAACTTCTTTATAAGAGCTTTACCTTCAAACATTTAATTCATGAGTTTAGGTTTTAAAATAATTTTCCCTTAATAATGCCATTTAATGATTTCAAGTATGAATTAAATTTATTTTTGCTGTGTTTATTGCTAAAGTAGTTTAAGACAAAGCTTCTGTCTTTTATTTTGATCCTTTGCCCACCCCACCCATTTTTTTATGATGAGAATTTCCTGCTCAAGCAGCCTTGAACCTTATTTTGTAGTTTTACGTCTACTTTTAAAACAATTTTTACGTTTGTTAACGCTTTTAGTGTTGTGGTGGGCTAGAAAATGTTTTTCAGAAAATAAAAATTCTAGGCTTATGTTTCGTATGCTTTGAAAACTTTTTTATCTTTTATTCATAAATTTCTTTGTTTTGAACTGTTTATTGTTTGAGAAATACTAGTTTGCTTAATGTTTATAATTTTATACATTTAATACTTTGTTTTGGAATTAGTTTTAAAAGAATCATCTTCGGTGATTGTGATTGAGCTGTGGGTGTCTGCTGCATGCATAGGGGTAATGTACCTCATCCCTAAGGCACTTTCCTAAAACAATATTTATAGCCAATGAATATTTTACATTTTTTTACCTACTTGGGTGAAAATTGCCTTGTTTTTGTCGGTGTGTATGTGTTTCTCTGATGAAAAGCAGCTGCTCCATTTTGTTCAGTTTTTTCCCGCTCCCTCTATTTCTGTGTGTGCATGGTTGTTCCTGTGTGTCTGTGGGAGTGAGGGTGAGGTTCTGGTTTTAAACATCTCCTCCCCACCAGACGGTATATGTATGGCCATATTGCACCAGGGTCCTGGTTGTTAACATGAATGAATATTCCTGAAGAGTCTTGACACTTCAGCTTCTCTCTGTCTCTCTCTCCAGTGTTTTTATCTGTGATTCCTCTTTCCCTGCTTTTCTCACCCCATGATCTCAGTCTCTGCAGCTGATGTGCTTTGTTCTTGTTTCCTCTTCTCTTACTCTCCCACTCTTTCCTCCCACCACCTTCTCTTAATTCTCTCCCTCCCTCCTTTCCTTCCTGGCTGGATAACCACCTTCCCACCCCTACCTTCACCCATCCATATCTCTCCCTGCCCTCCACCTTCTGTCCTTTCTCTCTTTCCCCCTCGCTCATTCCCTCTGGTCCTTTACCCTCCACCTTGCTCTGCCTCTTCTACTCCCTTTATCCCTCTGTCTCTTCTTCCTTCCCTTGCCACGAGCCTTCTCCCTCTCCCCACGTCCCTTCTCTCACTGGTTTTCAAATGCCTCGATAAAGTGGACGTGGAGATGATGTTTCCAATGGTGGGGGAGCCTAAGACCACAAGAGACAGTTTTGGAATAGAGGGATGTCCTTTTAGAATGGAGATGAAAAGGAATTTATCTAGCCAGAGGGTAGTGAATCTGTGGAATTCATTGACACAGATGGCTGTGGAGGCCAAGTCATTGGGTATACTTAAGGCAGAGGTTGATAGATTCTTGATTAGAGCATGATGGGCTAGGGGAGAAGGCAGGAAATTGGGGCTGAGATGGAAATTAAATCTGCCATGATGATTTAGCAGACCAGACTTGATGGGCCAAATGGTCTAAATCTGCTCCTATATCTTATGGTTCCTTTTCCCTTTCCCCCAACTTCATTCCCTCACTTGCTGGCTCCTTCTCCCCGGTATTTTTAGGACATGAATGGGTTGTTGAATTGGAAATGAAACTGGCCTGTTAATCCTTTGTATTTCTTTTTTTTTGTTGTTTTTTTAAAAAATTTTTTTATCATTCCATCCAATATTGGATGCAATCCTTCGTATTTCAAAATGAGTTTTGTCTGGGGTAGCACTCCTCGATAATTCAAAAAAATTCTCACTCGTAGGGCATGCTCAAGATGCTGGAGGAGCTTAGCAAGAGGCAGCATCAATGGCAGGGGAATAAACAGTCTGGGGCAAGATCTTATTTATTCCTCTTCATAGATGCTGTCTGAACTGCTGAGTTCGTCCGGTATTTTGTGTGTATTACTCGTTTTCCAGTATCTGCAGTATCTCTTCTGTGTGTGAGTTGCTTATTTTTCAGCTTTACTTCCTACCTCTGAAGAAGATGTACATTTCATTATGTAAGTGCTAGATTCTGTGGAGCTTTTGTGTTGATGGCTTTCAGTGGTTCTGAAACAGAATTCCACTGGGCAGCAGAAGGAGGTGTTAGCAAGGACTGAAGTAGCATAGGAACTAAGTAGGTTTTTGGGGAGCAAAACCTCCGCATCCACTTTATCGAGGCACTTCAACAGTCGGTATTTTTTCCTGAAAACCAGTGAGTGGAGCTGGGGGGGGGGGGGGGAAGAAAGGACGTGGGGAGAGAGCAGGAGAAGGACTGTGTGGCTAGGCATTGCTCAAATGTCATCTGTAAGTCTGCTGATGATACAGCCATTGTTAGCAGAGTCTCAGATGGAGACGAAAGGGTGTACAGGGGTGAGATATATCAGCCAGTTGAGTGGTGTCGCAGCAACAACCTTGCACTCAACGTCAGTAAGACCAAAGAGCTGATTGTGGACTTCAGAAAAGCTAAAACAAGGGATCAGAAGTGACGAGGGCGAGCCGTTTCAATTTCCTGGGAGTCAATAGCTCTGAGAACCTAACCTGGACCCAACATGTCGATGCAGCTACAAAGAAGGCACAACAGCAGCTGTGTTTCATTAGGAGTTTGAAGACGTTTGGTTTGTCACCTAAACCACACAAACTTTTGCAGATGTACCATGGAGAGCATTCTGACTGGCTGCATCATCATCATCATCTGATATGAGGGGGTGGAGCCACGGGACAGGAGCGACGTAAGCTGCAGAGAGTTGTAAACTTAATGGGCTCCATCATGGGTACTAGCCTCCGTAGTATCCAGGTCATCTTCAAGGATCGGTGGCTCAAAAAGGCAGCATCCTTCATTAAAGACCCCACCACCCAGGTCATGCCTTGCTCTCATTGCTACCATCAGGTAGGAGGTACAGGAGCCTGAAGGCACACATTCAGGAAAAGTTTCTTCCCCTCTGCCATCCGATTTCTGAATGGGCATTGAAACCATGAACACTACCTCACTACTTTTTTTATTTCTGTTTTTGAACTACTTGTGTTAATTTAATGATCGTGGCCAAGTGTTGAAGGTGTTTGTCTAGTTATCTAAAGGTTGCTATTTCGAGCCTTGGCCGAGGCTGTGTGTGTGTCCTTGAGCAAGGCACTTAACCACACATTGCTCTGCGACGACACCGGTGCCAAGCTGTATGGGTCCTAATGCCCTTCCCTTGGGTAACATTGGTGGCGTAGAGAGGGGAGACTTGCAGCTTGGGCAACTGCCGGTCTTCCATAAAAAACTTTCCAAGGTGCAAATCCATGGTCTATCGAGACTAACGGAGACTAACTTTAATTCATTTTTTCCCTATTATCATGTATTGCACTGTATTGTTGCCACTAAGGTAACAAATTTTAAAGCTGATTCTGAAATTTTGGAGGTTGGAGTCCTGGGCTCCAAAGGTGTGACCACTGAGAGAGTGCTGATGGGAAGTAGAATGCATCATTGATGCAGTCATGAAGAAGGCACACCAGCATCTTTATCTCATTAGGAGTTTAGGAGATTTGGTATATCTCCCAAAACTGTAGCAAATTCCTACAGATGTACTGTGGAGAGCGTTCTGAGTGGTTGCATCACCATCTGGTATGGACAGGATTAGAAAAAGCTGCAGGCATTTGTAAACTCAGCCAGCACCATCACAAACACAGCCCTTGCAACATTGAGGACACCTTCAAAAGGCAATGTCTCAAAAAGGCAGCATCCACCGTTAAGGAGCCACCTCTCAGAACGTGCCCTTTGCTCAGGAGCCTGAATGCACACCACACTCAACGTTTTAGAAACAGTTTCTTCCCACTTGCCGTCGGATTTGTGAATGAACAGTGAGCCCATCAACACTACCTCACTCCTTTTGCTCTTTCTGCACTACTTATATATGTGACATGGTGGAGCTGCATCTCTGCCAAAGGAGGTGTAAGACGCTGCTTCCCTCCGCCAGCCTGCAGGTCACTCTTGAGTAAAGTGTAGCCCCCCCTCCTCCCCTGAATCAGGATCACTTGAAGCCATGGAGGCAGACGATGCATATCACAAGTATGTGACCACTGACGCCAGGCAGACAATCTTTGAAGAGTGTTTATAATGGCTGGGGTTGCCTGTCTTGTAAAGATGTTGCCCAGAAGAAGGTGCAGAGGCAAACTGCTTCTGTAGAAAAATTTGCCAAGAACAATCATGGTCATGGAAAGACTATTATCACCCACATCATATGCCACAGCACATAATGGACAAACAGGTATATAATATGTATTGCACTGTATTGCTGCTTCAGAACAACAACTTCTGTGGCATCTGTCAGTGATAATAAAACTGGTTCTGTTGTGCAAAGTGGAGAGTTGTGGAGGGGTGAAAGTTAGAGATTGATTTGGAAATGGGGGAGTTTTAAAATAAGGGAGTGAAGAAAGAGAGCGGAAAATATTTACCAGGATGTTGCCTGGGCAAGGGGCATTGAGTCATAAGGAGAGGTTGTATAGGCAAGGATGCAGAAGACTGAGAGGTGAAGGATATGCTGGCGTTGGACAGGTTCCAAAGGAGATTTATGAGAATGATCTCGGGAACGAAAGGGTTAACATAATTGGAGCATTTGATGGCGCTGGGCTTGTACTTGCTGGAATTAAGAAGAATGAAGGGAGATCTCATTGAAACCTATTGAATTTTGAAAGGATGAAGTGGAGCTGGGAGAGTCTAGGACCAGATGCAGGAACTTCCATTTAAAACAGAAATGAGGAGGAATTTCTTTAACCAGATGGTAGTGAATCTGGAATTCCTTGTCACAAACGGCTGTGGGAGCCAAGTCTTTTGAATATATTTAAAGCGGAAGTTCATAGGTCTTTGATTAGTAAAAGCAGGAGAATGGGGTTGAGAGAGATAATAGATCAGTCGATATTAAATGGTAGAGCAGACTTAATGGGCTGAGTGACCTAATTTTGCTCTAAAATCATAGACAGTTTCACTCAGTCTTGTTCCCAGGGTTGGGCAATGGAGAGCAAGAAGGACATGAGATTCTGCAGATGATAGAAATCCAGAGCAGCGCACACTTCTGGGAGGATGGCAGCATGCTCAGATGCAGCAGCTTCGACAAGATCAACCAAAGATGTTGTTGTCTTTTTTTTTAAAGTTTTTTACAATTGCAAGACCCTGCTAGACATTAAGAAGTAGAGTTACCCGTTGCAGAAACTGAAGGAGCTGGACTTGGTGTGGAGTTGGACCTTGATTCTGCCTGAAATGGACAGGTGTTGGGGCACAAAGGAGATGTGCAGTCGAACAGCGACTGATTATCTTTGTCACTTTTCTTGTGGTTGCAAGTCCCCGTTGGACGTTGGTGGCAAGTCTGATTCACGTGTTTATTTGTTAATGATGAGGGAGCTGCGTGGTCTTGGTCATAGTGAGGACTGGGCCTCCAGCTGCCGTGTTGCTTGCCCAGGAGTAAGTGTTAGAGCCGGGCACCCTGCTGGAGTGTCAGAGGTGGTGAGGTGCGGCATCCATGTTGAAGTCAGTGCTGCTTCTCCTTCTCTTCCCCCCCGTCAGAACTTCACCATTCTGCTCCATGGATGATGCCAAGTTCCTCTGGCATTTTGTGTGAAGAACTAGATGAGAGGTTTAAGGTGAGAATGAAGAGGCTTAAAAGTGACGTGACAAACTTTTTTTTAACAGATGTATGGGGAATGCACTGTTAGAGGAAATTGTTAAGTCTGGCACAATAGCATCTTTTAAAAATACACCTGGACAGGTAGGTGGAGAGGAAAGGCTGGGGCGGATATGAGTCTTGTATTTGGTGGGTCTGGGCCTCTACGCTCCAGAGTTCAGAAGAATGAGGGGGATCTCATTGAAACCTATCAAACGTTGAATAGGACGTGGAGAGGATGTTTCCTATGGTGGGGGAGTCTAGAACCAGGCGACATAACTTCAGAACAGAGGGATGAACATTTAGAATGGAGATGAGAAATTTCTTTAGCCAGAGGGTGGTGAATCTGTGGAATTTGTTGCCACAGGCGGCTGTCGAGGCCAAGTCATTGGGTGTATTTAGGGTAAGAGATTGACAGATGCCTGATTAGTCAGGGCATGAAGGGATATGGGGAGAAGGCGGGAGACTGGTGCTGAGAGGTAAACGGATCTTCTATGGTGAAGTAGCAGAACAGACTCAAATGGCTTAATTTTGCTCCTATATCTTGTGGCCTTAGTTAAATGCTGGCAAAAATGAGACTGGCTTGGATGGGACATTGTGGTCGGCATGGATCAGTTGGACCGAAGGGCCTGTTTCTATGCTGCATAACTCTGTGAACCTGACCAATGGCTCAGATCATTTGCATTTATGTTACTTTGTTTGTCCTAAGAAGCCAGTGTAATAATGGCTTTATTAAGCTAATGCATTGAGTTTCTGTTGGGAATGTGTTTAAGCAGAACATGCAAGGGCGTGGAATTGTGCGGTGGTTCTATTAATGAACAACGCACTGCACTCCCATGAAACATAGATTATGGTGTGGACCATTGTTGCTTCACCGAGGGTCGAGCTTCCGTCTCTGCATGTGAGGGATCTTCCCTGACTTCCTGTCACCTGAAATCTCTCGCAAATGTGGCTTTCTTCTTTATATAACTTGCTGAATGAGCTCTAGATTTGTGGTCATTTATTATTGTTAGCTGGACCACAATAGCCATTTTTAGCACAGGAAGCTGCTTTTTAAAGTCATATTTCTGTTCCATAGTCTGCATAAAAACTGCATTGTATTCTCATATTTATATGTCAGAATGGGAGGAGATCTCATTGAAGTGTGCCAACTTCTTTGAGAGTCGAGTAGGGTGGGCTCTGAGAGGTGGAATCCTCTAACTCAAGAACCTGAAATGAAGGAATTTGTTCATTTGGGAGGAGAGGGAAGCACCATTGAGAACATCCTGAAGTCCTGAAGAATGGCATCTCCATCTGGTATGGGAGCCACAAAGTGTCAGATCGGAAGTCCTTACAAAGGACTGAGAGAATCACGGGGGTCTCCCTGTCATCTATCAGGGACATTTATCGGGAGTGCTGCACACGCAGGGCCCTTAGTGTTATCAAGGTCTGCATCCATCCACCCAGCACCCTCTTTGACTTCCTTTCATCAAGGAAGAGAGTTGGATGAATCGAGACAAGAACGGTCAGGGTGGGAAACAGTTTCTTCCCTCAGGCTATTAGGCTTCTGAATTTGTGCATCAGATTTGAAGTGTCACCGGTTAATCTGTTCTAAACTTGGCAGTGTTTAATTTATGTATTTCATTGATATGTAATTTATTTCTAGATTTTATCTTTGCTTTCATAAGTCATTGACTGTGAAATGTACTTCTGAGCTTTGTACCCTAGTCCGGAGAAACGTGCTGTTTGATGACTTACACATGCACATGCACATGCACCCACCCACCCACCGTTGTTTGTAAGGAGCTGGTACTTCTCCCTGCAACTATGTGGGTTTCCTCCCATTTTCCAAAGAAATACAGATAAATTAGGGTTAATAAGTTGTGGGCATGCTATGTTGGCACCAGTAGTGTGGGGAGCCTTGTGGGCTGCCCTTGGCACGTAGACAAGACAATGATGCAAACAACACATTTCACTGTATATTTTGATGTACATATGATAAATAAATCTAACCTTAGTCTTAAATTGTGTTCAGTAAACATTGTGATCAGTTTGGAATGCCCTGCTATAGGAGAGATACCATTAAAATGGAAAGAATGCAGAAGACATTTCCAAGGATGTTGTTGGAACTGGAAGGGACTTTATTATGGAGAGAGGCTGCACAGGCTCAGACTTTTTTCATCGGTGTTGGAGATGTTATGGAGATGTATAAAATGATCAGTGGCATGGATAGGGTGAATGTTTTACTGCTTGTTACACCATTTGCATTTGGGGCAGCAGTTAAGGTCCTCTATCTCTCTCCGTATAGAATGATCTTTCACTGCTGATTCTGTAACAGTTTTGTTTTACCAGTCATGGTTGTTAGCCTTGAGCTGAACCCCCATACCTGGAGTTCTGGTGGACCACCTTTACTCTGGCCTCTACCCTTTGACCTCGTTGGCAGTGGTGACCCTACCAAGAGCCAAGGCACACACCCTGACTCCAGCCAACATAGCTGTTTGTATCATTGAGGCACATGAGCCTCCAAACCTGACGACAAGGTTGTGGCCCTCTTGGAAGAAGGGTGAATGCACACAGTCTTCTCAGGGTTGGGGAATCCAGAGCAGATTGAGAGGGTTGCGATTTAATAGGAAACTGAGGGGCAACTTTTTCACATGGCGATTAGTTGTGGGGCATGCTGCTGAAGGTACAATAATGGTTGAGGCAGGTACAATAAAATTTAAAAGACGTTTGGACATGGATTGGAAAGGTTCAGAGGGATGTGGGCCAAATGCTGGCAAGTGGAACTAGCATTGATGGGGATATTGGTCAGTATGGATCAGTTGGGCTGAAAGGCCTGTTGCTGTGCTCTGACTGTGGTCGAGCTTCCTCCTCCCATAGGGAGGCTCAGTCATCGAGCCTGAGGCTGATAGATTTTTGTGTATAAAGGGGCTGGAGGATTTGGCAAGGAATGAAAAACAGGTTCTTGTTGAATAACACACAAAATGCTGGAGTTTTTGGAACACTGTCTGACCAGAGGAGTGTGTGTGGGGACAGTGTAGAGGGTGCTTCACTCTGTAGAATGCGTACACAACGCTGGAAGAACTCAGCAGGCTAGGCAGCATTTGTGAGAAAAGAGTAGCCAACGTTTTGGGCCTAGACCCTTCATCAGGAATTGAGGTGGGGGGGGGGCGGGGAAGAAGAGAGGGCCGAGGCCTTCTGCGAATCTCCTCCTTATAGCTTAATCACCGGTATACAGTTGTGTTGAGTAAACATCGTTTTCAATTTCAGTCACACTTGGACTCTGCTCACCGATTTACAAAGATGATGCTTGGACTGAGTTATGGAGAGAAGTTGAGCAGATTGGGACATTTTCTCATTTGCTCATTGGATTACGAAGGGTAATCATATAGAGATGTAAAATAATGGAGCATAAATGCGAGAGTGAGGGTGACCACATCATCATCATCATTATGTGCTTTGTTGTTTGAAGTGGGCGATCTTGGTCTTTCCATGACCAGGATTGTTCTCTGCAAATTTTTCTACAGAAGTGGTTTGCCTTTGCCTTCTGGGCAGTGTCTTTACAAGACTGATGACCCCAGCCGTTATCAGTGCTCTTCAGAGATTGTATACTGCATCAGTGGTCACATTACCAGGACTGCTTGTATGACCATCTACCATCTGTTGCCATGGCTTCATGTGACGCTGATCGGGGGGTGGGGGGGGAGAGTGTAAGAGGTGCTGCGCCCTGTCCAATGGTGACCTGCAGGGTAGCAGAGGGAAGGAGCACATTGCACCTCCTTTGGTAGAGATGTATCTTCACCCCACCACCCCAATAAGTTAATTAGCCTCTATAAATTGCCCCTTGGGACTGGTGGAATGTGAAGAAATGAGTGGAGGTTATCATATGATAATCTCAATTTATTCTCAGCATATTTGAGCACCTCCATTCCATCCGCCAAAAGTGGAATTTCCCCATGGCCAACCATTTTAATTACTAATCCCAGTCCTGTTCTGACGTATTGGTCCATGAGCTCCTCTTTTGCCACGATGAGGCCACTCTCAGGTTGGATGAACAACAGCTCATATTCCATCCAGGTGGCCTCCGACCTGATGACCTGAAAATCGATTTCTTGTTCTGGTAAAAAAAATTTCGTCCCCTTCCCTTTTCCTCCCCATTCTGGCCTCTTGCCTCTTCTCCTCACCTGCCTGTCACTGCCCCTGGTTGCCTTCCTCCTTCCCTTTCCCCTATGGTCCACTCTCCTCTCCTGTCAGATACCTTCCTCCCCAGCCCTTCAGTTTTCCCACTGACCTGGCTTCTCCTGTCACCTTCCCCACCCCACCTTTTCATTCTGGCTTCCTTCCCCTTCCTTTCCAGTCCTGATAAAGGTTCTCGGCCCGAAACATTGACTGTTTACTATTTTCCATAGATGCTGCCTGACCTGAGTTTCTTCAGTATTTTGTGTGTGTTGCTCTGGAT
This sequence comes from Hypanus sabinus, assembly GCF_030144855.1. Classification (NCBI taxonomy): domain Eukaryota; kingdom Metazoa; phylum Chordata; class Chondrichthyes; order Myliobatiformes; family Dasyatidae; genus Hypanus; species Hypanus sabinus. The sequence goes on along the minus strand of NC_082712.1, from coordinate 86,108,465 downwards.
TTCCAGCATCTGTCTGTAGACTCTCTTGTGTTTATGATAGCCATAGGATTCCCTCTTCTCTTCTCCCCTCTGCTATCTGGTAGAAGATATAAAATGCAAAGCATACCACCAAGCTCAAGGTTTATTGAACATTAAGTTGGACTTGTAGTATACCTGGTTAAGGCCTTACACCTTGCTGTCTTCCTGCACTGCACTTCCTCCGTCACTGTAACACATTATGCATGCTGTTATTGCTTTACCCTTGAACTACCTCGATGCACTGATGTGATGACATGATTTGTAAGGCTGGCATGCAAAACGCTGTTTTTGACTGTACCTGTGACGCATTAGCACAATAAACCAATACAGCACAGTAACATAGCGGTTAGCTTAATGTTATTACAGTGCCAGTGACCCAGATTCAGTTTCTCCTGCTGCCTGTGAGGAGTTTGTACGCTCTCTCCGTGACCGTGTGGGATTCCTCCGGGTACTCTGGTTTCCCCCACATCCCAAAGGCGGACTGGTTAGGGTGGTAAGTTGTGGACAAGCTGTGTTGGTGCCAGAAGTGTGGCCACACTTGTGAGCTGCCCCCAGTACATCGTTGTGCTAGTCATTGATGCAAATGACACACTTCACTGCATGGTTCAATGTTTCAATGTACATGTGACTCGTAAAGCTAATTTTTAAAAAATCTTTACTTAGGGGGTTGAGGAGGTTGGGTGGGAAGGAAATGTGGTTGAGACCAATAGTGAGTGAGGGGTATAGAAAGGTGTGGTGTAGGGATTGTAATTGTAGCTGACGGGAGATGAATATGGATAAAGGAGAAGGGAATTAGAGCAGTGTTGCAGTGTGAAATACAGAATATGGTGGCTCAGATCTTTCCTTTTGAAACCCTGCTTCTCACCTGAATGTTGTCGTTGTCTCGTTGTATCACTGGCTTTGCCCTTGACCCAGGCTCAGAAACAGTGCCCACACCCACACCATTCTGCAAGGAACAATTATGATCAGACAGGAGTGAGGGTTGTGGCCAACCCTCCCAGACCAGAGGGCACAGCCTCAAAATAGAGAGACATTTAGAACAGAGAAGAAGAGGAATTTCTTCAGCCAAAGGCTGGTGAGTATGTGGAATCTGTTGCTGCAGGTGGCCTTGGAGGCCAGGTCACTGGGTGCATTTAAGGCAGAGGTTGATAGGCTCTTGATCAGTCAAGACATGAAAGGTTATGGGGTTGAGAGGGAAATGGATCAGCCATGATGAAATGATGGAACAATCTCGATGGGCCTAATGGTCTGATTCTGCTCCTATGTCTTATGTCTTAATCCCCAGTTTAGACAAGTGAATCCTGTCATTCTAGTGTTTCTGGACAGATTTAGTCTAAATCCAACCAAAACTGGTGTTGTATTGTGATCAACACAAAATGCTGGAGAGCTGGTTAGGCAGCATGTACGGAGATGGCCAACATTTTGGCTTGAGAGCCTTTATCTATACTGAGTTCCTTCAGCATCTTGTCTGTTGCTGCAGATTCCAGCATCTGTCTTGTGTCATGTATTGTGACCAGGTGTAGTTTGGAATGAGTTTGCCATGGAGAATGCTTGAGCTGGACAATAACTTCCAGTTCCTGTGAATGAAGGAAGGAAAACAAGGGCTATTGTTCTAAAACTTTCCGTGCTTTTTAAAGACTAAATATAATTTAACAATTTAAATTTAATTCATTGTCATATGCATATGTACATGTCTACACAGGTGCAATGAAAAACTTGCTGCAACACACACAAAATGCTGCAGGAACTCAGCAGGCCAGGCAGCTCCTATGGAAAAGAGTAAAGGGTTGACAGTTTGGGCCGAGATCCTTAATCAGGACAGGAAAGAAAGAGGTCAGTGTAAGAAGGTGGGGTGGTGGGGAGGGAGGAAGAAGTACAAACTGATAGGTGATAGGTGAAATTGGGAGGGGAGGGGTTGGAGCTGGGAAGTTGATTGGTAAAAGAGATAAAGGGCTGGAGAAGGGGAAATCTGATAGGGGAGAATAGAAGACCATGGAAGAAAGGGAAAGAGGAGCACTACCAGAGGAAGGTGATGGGGCAGGTAAGGAGGTGAGGTGAGAGAGGGAAATGAGAATGAGGGGGCAGTTATCAGAAGTCCGAGAAATCAATGTTCATGCCCTCAGGTTGGATGCTACTGAGATGGAATATAAGGTGTTGCTCCTCCAACCTGAGTGTGGCCTCATCATGGCAGTAGAGGAGGCCTTGGACTGACGTATGGGAATGGGAAGTGGAATTAAAATGGGTGGCCACTGGGAGGTCCCTCTTTTTCTGGTGGTATCCCTATGTTGGGTCTCACCAATTTAAAATCTTGCAGCAGCATTGCAGGCTGAAGTCCCACACCACCAGGTTCAAGAACAGGTACTTCCCTTCAACCATGCTTTTCTTGAACCAACCAGTACAAGTCTAACTTACTATAGTTTGTAGACCCTATGATAATTTTGCACTGATAGAGACATCTTTTTCGTTCAAATTATGTTCCTCTTTGTCAAAATTGAGTACAACTCGTGTTTTTTTTCCCTCTGGTAAATGATGCTCTGTGCCTGTGATGCTGCTGCAAGTACATTTTTCATTGCACCTGTACATACGTGGACCTCTGCATGATGCAGAGTCTACAGACTGCACTCACAAGAAAAACATTATACATAATTTTTACCATAAAGAACAGAATTAGGGGGAAGAAAAGTCACTTTTAAGTGCAAAGTGATCGAAGTGTCAGTAAACTGTACTGATTAGGGTTGTGTCGATAGGTTCAAGAACTGAATAGCTGAAGGGAAGTAGCTGTTCTTGAACATGGTGGTGTGGGACTTTAGGATTCTGTACCTCCTGCCTGATGGTAGTTGTGAGAAAATGGCTTGGCCCAGTTGGTGGGAGTCTTTGGGTCTTGCCTTCTGGAGGTAGATACTACTGATGGTAGGGAGGGATGTGCCTTTCATGCGAGTCCACCATTTTCTGCAGCTTCTTGTGTTCCTGGGCATTTTAATTACTATACCAGACCATGATGCAACAAGTCAGGATACTTTCAACAGTACATCTGTAGAAGTTCATTGGAGTGTTCAGTAACAAGCCAGACCTTGTTAACCACCTAAGGAAGTGACAACACTTTTGCGCCTTTGATCAGCAAGTCTGAGAACTGAGATGGTAAGTGTGATTTGGGTAATGTTTTTCTAATGGCTTACATAGGCAAGATGGATTGAATAGCCTGTGCTTTACATTTCTGATATAAGCTACATCAGTGAGGTTTGACATGAAGTGCTGCATGATCCCACCAGATTGCAGAAGGCCTGCACAGTAGTGTAGCAAGTAGTGTTACTGCCTTGTAGCACCAGCGACCTGGGTTCGATCCTGACCTTAAATGAAGTCTGTACGGAGTTTGCTCGCTTTCTCCCTGGGTAGCTTCCCCTGGTGCCCCGGTTTCTTCCCACAATCCCAGAGTTGTGTGGGGCAGTGGGTTAATGAAAGTTGCATCTCCATCTGGTGTGGGAGCAGCCGAGCATTGGAAGTATGATTGTGAGTGTGGCTGAGAGGATCATAAGGGTCTCCCTGCCGTCCATTTGGGATGTTTATCAGGAATACTGCGTATGTATTATCAAAGACCCTACCTATCCATCCTGCATCCTCTTTGACTTTCTTCCATCAGGCAGAAGACTCCGATGTATTTAAAAACCAGAAAGATCAGTATGGGAAATAGCTTTTTCCCTCAGGCCGTTAGACTCCTGAACTCCCTGCTGCATCGCATTTGAAGTGTCTCAGGTTAATCTGTTTTGTACCTGACTATTTAATTTACGCACTTTATTTGTTTATGTGTAATTCATCTGTAGGCTTACTTACTTTTCTAAGTTATTGTGTGTTACGTGTTTACCACCTGGTTCGGAGAAACATTCCCTCTTTTGATGGTATACATGTATATAGTTAAATGACAATGAACTTGATATTCATACAACTTAAAGCAGTACAGGAGCAGGCCTTCAGCCCACAATGTTGTGCTGAGCTCATTAAGTTAATGAGATCTAATTAAAGTAAACCCTTCTACCTACATAATGTCCCTTTCACTCCACACCCTGCACATTCACTGGCCTGTCTAAGGGCCTCCACCGTGTGACGCTGGATATTTTTATCCACAGTTTAAATGGAAAATTTAACGTCTTCTGTTTCACTTCCTCTAAATCCTGGATGTTGTGTTCCTCTGAAGAGACTCTCTATCTCTGTCTCAACTTTGTTACAGGGCCCTGGGTAGCTTCAGTTAAGGCGAGGTTGTTTATCCCTCGAAGTAAGATGAAAGTCTTCTCTGACGTCGAGGACTTGGCGCATTGGGTTGATCGCGTTCAATTTCTTGCCGGTGTGAACCCACGACAAAAACAACCTCACTTGCATTATTAATCAGTCTCCCTCCTCTGGCCCTGTTCTTTGTCATCATGAAGCAGAACCCACTGGCAGTTTAACAGACACACAGTTCTGGCAGAATGTAGACATTTTATCAGTGTCTGAACACTGTTCCTTTGGCAGCTCATTCCATATACTGATCGTCCTCTTGCATGGAATCATTGTTCACTGGGTTCCCATTAAATCTCTTCTCACCTTACATCCTCTTCTTAATTCCCCAACCCTGGGGGAGAAGATATTCTCCTATACTTCAGTGAAAACTGTCGCAATCTACTCTCTCTCAGTAACTCAGGCCCTTAGGGTATAGTCACAGAAAAGTAAGCACAGTAACAGGCTCTTTGTCCCATCTCATCTTTGCTGAAAATATTTAAACAGTTTACTCCCATTGACCTACACCCAGACCATAGCCCTACCATCCATGTACCTATCCAAACTTTGCTTAAATGTTGAAACTGAGCTCGCATGCTGCAGCTCATTCCACACTCTCAACCTTCTGAGTGAGAAGTCTCCCCTCAAACATTTCATCTTGTGCTCCTAACCCACGACCTCTGGTTGTCCCACCCAACCTCGGTGGCAAAAGCCTGTTTGCATTTACCCTAATTATACCTCTTTTAATTTTGTATATCTCTTATCAAATTTCCCCTCAATCTTCTGTGTGCTAAGGAATAAAGTCCTAATCTATTCAATCTTAACTTTTAACTTGGGTCCTCCGGATTCGGCAGCGTCTTATATTTTCTCTGTACTCTTTCAACCTTATTTACATATTTCCTGTAGGCCTAGGTAACATCGCCATGAATCTCCTCTGCACTCTTCCCAGCTTCAGGACATCTTCCCTATAGCACAGTGTTATGTTGTCAGCCATTGTGCCTATCCTGGATGTTCTGCTCCTTCCACTGCAGTCAATGTGCACTGGTGTATGTTTGTGGTCTTATGTCGCCCATCCACTGCACGGCTTGACATGTACGTCCAGAGATGCTCTTCTGGACACCACTGTTGTAATATGTGGTTACTTGAGTTACTATTGCCTTCCTGGCACTTTGAACTAAGCTGGCCATTCTCCTCTGACCTTGCTCATTCTCAAGGCATTTTCATCCACAGACTGCTGCTTGCTGGATATTTTTGTTTTTCACACCATCCTCTGTAAACTCCAGAGTAGGGGTTCTCAACCCTCCTATTATGCCATAGGCCAAGCAAGTGGTCTGTGTACCACGGTTGGGAACCCCTGTCATAGATGCTGTCTGACCTGCTGAGTTCCTCCAGCATTGTGTGGTTGTGTTACTCTGAATTTCCCGCATCTGCGGAATCTCTTGTGGTTACCCGTGTTTATATAATCTTTTGTTCTTTAGAATTGTTGAATATTTATTTTGGTTGTGTGTCATAATTCCAACTACGTGTAAATGTCTACGGCAGATCAAATTGTTCCTTTTTCCATTCCTCATATAACAGACTCATTGTTCCTGTAATTTTCATTAACATTGTGTTCCTCGATGTGTTATATAGGGTTTTAACCTTTTACAGCTTAATCATCAGTATACAGGTGCGATCTGTTCAATGTTGGTTGCCCTGCTGCAGGAAGTATGCCATTAAGCTGGAGAGAGTGCAGTGGAGATTAACGATGTTGTTCTCGGGACTTGAGGGACTGAGTTATGAAGAGAGTTTGAGCAAGTTGGGATGGCTTTTATTGAAGCATAGGAGAATGAGGCATGATCCTGTAGAACTGAATAAAATCATAGTGATTGTGCCAGTCTTTTTAGAGAATATTTATAGTATGCATCCTGAAATTCTTGCTCTTCACAGACCTCCATGAAACAGAAGGAAAAATCCCAAACAATGAATGATGGAAAAACTTTAAAACCCCAAAGCCCTACCCCCCCCCCACACACACACAAGCAGCAGGAAAGCATCTGCTCTCTCCCTCCCATACCTACTTCAGCAAAAGCATGAGCCCCCACCACCCACCATGTAAGCAATAGAAAAGCCCCAAAGAGACCATTATCTAGAGTCCATTAAAAAACACTGTTTATCCTAACACTTCAACAAGTCATGGGTTCTTTCTCTCTCTCCCTAATGAGGGGAAGAGAGGTATCACTCCTGCCACAGCGACAGGGCAGGTTAGCAGCTCGCTGTTTCGATGTGACAGTCTGCAACGTACACTTCTGTCTCAATGCTCCATTCTCAGGCGACATTTCAGTTGGAGACATCGGCGAGGAATCACATCATCCACAGGGCTGCATCCTGAAGCAGCTCGTCTTCCAGGCCATCCTGGAGATAATTGAAAATGCCAGGCTGCTTGACGAGCTCTCAGAACAGGAAGCCATTGACATGAAGAACTGCAGCTATGTGTCATGGACTCCAACTGCACCCCAGCCACCTTGAAAATGGAAAGAAGAGGGATTAAAGTGAATAATTTAAACTGTTTTGCAGATGAACTGGAAGAAGTCACCCTCTGGCACCATCAGTATATGGAACGAGCTGCCAGAGGAAGTGGTTAAAGCAAATACATTAACAACATTTAAAAGCCACTTAGACAGGTTCATGGATTGGAAACGAGGGATACGTGCCAGTTAGGGGAAATAGAGCTTTGGTTGATATGGAACAGATGGGCTGAAGGGCCTGGTTCTGTTCTGTGTACATTTATAATACACTGCTGTGCTTTTTTTAAACCAGCTTCTCTGCTGTTGCTGGCAGTCTTGCTCATTAGAAGGGTGGAGCAGGAACATGATATGTGGTAAGCTGTGGTACCTAATGGTTGCTCAATGTTCTCCCAGCTGAGGACCTCAAACATTGCATTAGAGAGAGAGATGTAAACTGATAACTTTTTGTTTTAACAATTCTTCCTGAAGTAGAGAGATTCAATTGAGTTACAGAGAGATACAGTAACCAGAGAAATATTTGATGGGGCAGAGATGGCTGTGATCTGGGTTCAGTTCCACTTGCTTGTCTATAAGCAACTTATACATTCTTCTCGTGTTTGTGTGGGTTTCTTCCCACATTCCAAAGATGAACAGGATGGTAGGTTAATTGGTCACAATTGGATGACCCGTTGGGCTGGAAGGGCCTGTTATGGTGTTGTATCTATGTAAGTAAAAATGGTGAAGCAAGCAGATTTGGTAATGACTCTCACACGAGGGAAGTAAAACTGCAGATGCTGGAATGAGAATTTGGGCCACTGATTAAATAGGTGTAGCCCCCTCACTGGGCTCATATGGAAACAGCTTGTTGCCAGCCCCTACTAACGGCCATAGGACTCAGCAGTGAGAAGGCCACTTTTCATAAACAATAGGCGTCTAGGGTTGTTATGATTTGAGGTTTGACCAAACAGGAAAGTTGTGAGGTTCTGATTAAAGAAACTTCGATTTGAGTGAATGCTACATAAATGCTGCCCATATGCAATTGACAGCAAGAAATAACAGATTGTACACTGAATGAAATTATAAAGGACATGTATTTACAAATTTCAGCTTTATCGAACAGTTAGGACAAAGAAGAGGGGGAGAAAAGGGCCCATTACAGTTCACACAGTCCCAATGTGCACATACAGTTCGAGCTCATTTTGAAGTTGTTAATTTTACTCGTGCTGGGCACATGGTCTGCATGAAAGCACACACCACGTTTCCAAATGTTACTCGAAATACATCTCGAGCAAACGGCTCCCCCATGGGAGTATCAGCTCTTCCTCCTCGGAGCCACCTTGTATAACAGGGATGGCATCCTCAGCCAACCTCCCTCCTGCCCTCTCACAGCTCCTGCCAAAAAGACTCCCAAACCAGACTACTGTCCTTCAGAAAGCTCTTTCCCATATCTTGATTAGCTGCCTTGCATTCCTGAGTTGGACACCATGAGTCCTTATCTTAGCCAAAGGCAAAACATGCTTTCCAGCATGGTACACACTGCTCTTACAGAAAACTACTACTAATGAAATACCTACAGCATAGCATAAACAGAGCATTGCATAGGTAAAAATCAGAATCAGGTTTAATGTCACCAGCATATATGGTGAAAATTGGTGTCTTTGTGGCAGCAGTACAATGCAATACATAATAGAAAAACGTGAATTACAGTAAGTATATAATTTAAATAGTTAAGGAGTGCAAAAAATAGAAATAAAAAAAGTAGTGAGGTAGTGTTCATGGGTTCAATGTCCATCCAGAAATTTGATGGCCTAGGGGAAGAAGCTGTTCCTGAATTGTTGAGTGTGCACCTTCAGGCTTCTGTGCCTCCTTCCTGATGGTACCAATGAGAAGAGGGCATGTCTAGGGTGATGGGGTCCTTTATGATGGATGCCACTCCTTGAAGATGCCCTGGATACTACGAAGGCCAGTGGCCATGATGTAGCTAACTGAGTTTACAACTCTCTGCAGCTTATTTTGAACCTGTGCAGTAGCACTCTTTCATACCAGATGGTGATGCAACCAGTTAGAATGCTCTCCATGGTACATCTGCAGGGGGGTGGGGAGAGGGACTCAGTTAAAGTTTGAAAGACACACAGAGTCAAATGACCATTTTGAGGTCAATTGAACCTCTTCACTATGACTTGAAATTATGGTTTAAGAGCCAAAAAATGCTGGAAATACTCAGCAGTTCAGGCCTTATCTCTGGGAATAAAAACAGAGTTAACTTCTCGGGCTTCTGATGTCTTGCTGAAATGACTGTTCTTTCACTTGGTGACTGAAGATTCTTTATCTGGGGTCTTGCTGAAGGGCTTTCCCTTCTAGTATCCAAATGGGCTGGATGTCATGGCTTGAAGTAGCCAGTGTTTCCTCTCTATCCCAGCAAGGGATTTCAGCAAGTATCCAGGCGGGAATGGAATTCCTCAATTCATCTTTACTCAACAGCAGACTTTTCTAGCTTCTTGCTGCTGCCATTGGGAAGGAGGTTACATGAGTCTTGGATTCGACATCACCAGGTTCAGGAACAGTTATTACCCTTCAACCATCAGGCTCCTGAACCAGTGTGAATACTTCACTCACCTCAACTCTGAACTGATACCGCGGCCAATGGACTCACTTTCAAGGACTACATCTCACAGCCTCAGTATTATTTATTTATTTGTCTATATTATCTTGTCTTTTTTTTGTTTTTGTACAGCTGCCTTTTGCACATTGGCTGTTTTATCAATCTTGGTGTGTAGTTTTTCATTGATTCTTTGTTCTACTGTGAGTGCCAGTAGGAAAGTGAATCCCTGAGTAATATATGGTGGCATATACATACTTTGTTAACACCTGCCTGAGAAACAGCTTGGATCTGTTCCATTTTTCCTACTGGTGCAACAGGTCCACAGCAGATGCCATCTCATTGGCTCTTCACTTAAGTAGGGAACATCTGGACAATGGAGACACACATCAGGATGCTCTTTATCGACTGCAGCTCGGCATTTAATACCATCATCCCCTCAAAACTAATTAATAAGCTAGAAAATGAATCTCAGGGTTGTATATAGAAACATAGAAAACCTGCAGCACAATACAGATCCTTCGGCCCACAGAGTTGTTCTGAACATGTCCCTACCTTAGAAATTACTAGGCTTACCCATAACCCTATATTTTTCTAAGCTCCATGTACCTATCCAAAAGTCTCTTAAAAGACTTTATCGCATCCGCCTCCACCACCGTTGTCGGCAGCCCATTCCATGCACTCACCACTCTCTGAGTAAAAAAAACTTGCCCCTGACATCTCCTCTGTGGAATCTCCACATTCCAGTCATCCACCACTCTTATTTTTTTATTTAAAAAAACTTGCCCCTCAAATCCCTCTTGAACCTACCCCCCTCACCTTCAATGCATGCCCTCTGGTATACACTTCTACCCCGGGAAAAAGATACTGTTTGCCCACTCTATCTGTGCCTCTCATAATCTTATAAACCTCTATCAGATCTCCCCTCAGTTTCAAATTTATTAATGTGAAATTTGTTTTATGGCAGCAGTACAGTGCAAAGACATAAAATTGCCATAAATTACAAAAATAATGCAATAAACAAGGAATTACAAGATAGTAGTCATGGGCCATCTAGGAATCTGATAGTGGAGGGGAAGAAGCTCTTTCTGAAACTTCTCCTTGCCTGCCTATCGCCTCCCCTTGGTGTCCCACGTGCCTTCGCCTGTCACCTCCAGCTTGTCCTCCTACTCCTCCCCCCACCTTTTCATTCTGGCTTCTTTCCCCTTATTTTTCAGTCCTGAGGAAGTGAATATTGATTTCTCAAACTTTCAGTAATGTCTCTGCTCCCCACCCTTCACAATTTCCCATCCCCTTCCCCCCCCCTCATGTTATCTTGCCTGCCCATCACCTCCTTCTGGTGCTCCTTCCCTTCCCTCACCCTTTTCCTTTCTTCCATGGCCTTCTGTCTCTTTTCACCAATCAACTTCCCAACTCTTTACTTCATCCCTCCCCTCTAAGTTTCACCTATCGCCTGGTGTTTCTCTTCTCCCCTCCCTCCACCTTTAAATCTACTCCTCAGCTTTCTTTTCATCCAGTCCTGCTGAAGGGTTTTGGCCCGAAACGTTGACTGTGCTTTTTTTCCATAGATGCTGCCTGGCCTGCTGAGTTCCTCCAGCAGTTCGTGTGTTGCTGAGGAAGTGGGGATGGGTTTGAAGATAATACCTTGCTTTATAAAAGGTGCGGATCTCCAGTCTTCTGGACCTCTTGCCTAATGGCAACGTTGAGAAGAGGGGTACTCCAGATGGTGGGGGTCCCTGATGGTGGATTCCACCTCCCTGAGACGACGACAACATCATCCTGGGCAGTATCATGTAACGTGGGTGATCATGGTTTTGACCGTCATGTCCTTGGCAAAATTTTCTTCAGAAGTGGTTTGCTTTTGCCTCCTTCTGGGCAGTGTCTTCACAAGACTGGTGACCCCAACCACTATCAATACTCTTCAGAAATTGTCTGGCGTCAGTGGTCGTATAACCAGGACTTGTGATATGAACCAGCTGCTCATACGACCACCCACACCTGCCCCATGACTTCACATGATCCTGATCAGGGGATGGGGGTGGGCTAAGCAGGTGTTACACCTTGCCCATGGGGGAGCCACAGGCTAGTGGAAGGAAAGAGCACTTTACACCTACAGTAGAGACATGTCTCCACCCTGACAACCTGAGACATTGTCTCTTGTAGATGCCCTTGTTGGTGAGGAGAGCTGTACCCGGGTTGGAACTGGCTGAGTTCCACCACTCTTTGCAGCTTACATTCTTGTGCATTGTATTTCCCACACCAGGCCATGTTGCAACCAGTTTGAATGCATTTTACTGTCCATCTGTTGGAGTTTGTCGGTCTCTTTTGTCCCACCTAAGGGCCTAAGAGTTGGTTTTCTTTCTGGTTTTATACAGAGGGAGAAATGGTGAAACTATAGAGAATGTGGAAATGATTGAAGGGTGATGTTAAATGCTATGCCAATTTTGTTCAAGTTATTTATATGTCTAAAATTTTGCTTTATCCTTCCCTCCCAGTTCCCATGACACAAAGGTCATACTATTGATATCACAGTGGGTTTGTTTCTTTTTCTGAGGTGTTTAATTTGAGTCTCTGTGGAAAGACTCAACAGTAGCCCTCTCCAGATCAAAAACCAGCTATCCCTAGGCAGTCCAGATTAGTGCTGTGAGCCTACATGTGGGGAATCCATCAGAGATGGAGCTAATTGGCCTCTACTGGGGACTTTAATTGGGGCAACCCCCTGTCCCAGGTGGCAGTACGTGGACCATATCCTCTGGAGATACAGCTGGCATGCAGTTTGAGTGTACTTTAAGTCATCGGGAAGGGTAGATCTAATTCTCTGGAGATGCTATTTTATTCATGAGCAGCGAATATGACTGGGTGATCTCTGCCTGGGTGAATGTCAGGATCTGGGTTGCAAGGCTGGTGGATGCGAAGGCTGGGTAGGGAGAAAGTACCGTTTGGCTGTTTACATCTTTGTTCTAAGTCAGGGGTTCCCAGCCTGGGGTTCACGGACCCCTTGGTTAATGGTAGGGGTCCATGTATTTTTAAAAAAAAAGGTTGGAACCCCTGTTCTAAATCAATAATCAAATTAAGAAGGATGCTTTGACTTCTGATAATCGCTTCATTTCTTTCATTCAGATTTCCTTTATTTTCATGCAAGTGTTATTTTTATTATAATTGTTCTTGTGAAAATTGTGTATGATTTGTCTGATTTATGTTTTTTTCCAAATGCTACTTATATGACCGCAAGAATTAGACTATTTGGGCCATTGAGTCTGCTCTGCTATTCCATCATGGCTGATTTATTTTACCCCTCAACCCTATTCTTCTGCCCTTTCCCAGTAACCTTTGATGCTCTGACTAATCAAGAACATTGCAACCTCCGCCTTAAATATATACCCAATGACTTGCCCTCCACAGCTGTCTGTAGCAACAAATTCCAAAGATTCACCACCATCTAGCTAAAGAAATTCCTACTCATCTCTGTTATAAACAGAAGTCCTTCTAATCTGAGGCTGTGCTCTCTAGTCCTAGACTCTCCCAATATTGAAAACATCTCCAAGTCCACCTTTCAATGTTCAGTAGGTTTCAGTGAGATCCGTTCTTCTAAACTCCGAGTGTACAGGCCAGAGCTATCATACATTAAACCTTTAATTCCCAGAATTATTCTCATAAACCACCTCCTGCTAGCACATCTTTTCTTGGATACATACGCCAATAACTCGACTTTAATTTGAGCGGACAGTGGGATGAGGGGAAATATCAGAATTTTATTTTTCATCACTGATGTGATGTGAATTTGTTTTGCTGTAGCAGTAAAGTGCTTAAAGTCTACAAATTGCATGAGTAGAGGAGAAAAAGGAATATCAAGGCACTGTAACAAGATGCTAGAGACACTCAGCAACTATTATTGGATATCAGCAGTTGACGTTTTGGGCTAAGACCCTTCATCAGGACTGTCTGATCTTCTGAGTTCTTACATTTTGTGTGTTACTCTGGATTTCCAACATGTGCAGAATATCTTCTGGTGTTCCTGAGTTCAGAACTCTATGGTTGACATGAAAAAGCTGTCCCTAAAACATTAAGTGTGAGTGTTCAGGCTCCTGGACCTCCTCTCCATGATGGCAATGAGAAGAGTGCATGTCCTGGATGATGAGAGTCCTTAATGATGGATGTTGGTGCCTTGAGGCACCACCTCTTGAAGATGTACGCAGTGGTGTGCCCGTGATGGAGTCTACAACCCCTACGATCCTGTGCATTAGAGCTTTCATGCCAGTGTGTGATGTAACCTCTGCACACCTATAGAAATTTGCAAGTGTCTTTGATATACCTAGAAAATCAAATGAGCACCACGGTGAATGCATAGTTTTCATGTTGGCTGCTTTTAATTATCATTGCCTCCCCCTAACCTGCTCTCACCTATCACCTGCCATCTGTAGACTCTCTCCTTCCCCCTCCACCTTATTCTTGCATCAGCCTGTTCCAATCCTGATGAAAGGTCTTGGCCCAAAACGTTGACTGTTCATTCCTCTCTATAGGGGTGGCAAGATAGCATAGTGGTTAGCACAACGATTTACAGTGCCAGTGATCCGGTACATTCTCCCCGTGACTGTGTGGGTTTCCTCTGGGTGCTCTGGTTTCCTCCGACAGTCCAAAGATGTACCGGTCGGTAGGTTAATTGGTCATTGTAAATTGTCCAGTGATTAGGCTGGGATTAAGCCAAGGATTGCTGTGTGGCATGGCTTGAAGGGCTGCAAGGGTCTATTCTGTGCTGTACATCAATAAATGAATAAGTAATAAAAATGTAACTGACCTGCTGATCTCCAGCATTTTGTCAGTCAGGTTTAATATAATTGCCATGTGTTGTGAAATTTGTATGTTACTTTGAATTTCCAGCATCTGCAGAATATCATGTGTTTAAAATTAAACAGTTGATTTTTTTTTGTACAAGGTGGTCTTGGTTTTGCTGAAGTATAGTGATTGTGGCTTTGATGGTCAGTTCAGGGACCAAATGGATGAAGGGAAGTAGTTCTTCCTGAACCTGGTGGTGTGCACCTCCTGCCCGATGGGAGCTGTGAGAAGATGGCATGGCCCAGATGGTGGTACTGAATAATTAATATTGAGTTAAGTGCCGACCTGTGGCTGAATGTACTGCGGAGAGCATTCTAACTGGCTGCATCAGTGTCTGGTATCGGGGGTGGGGGGGGAGGTGGTTTGTTGCCTAGGATTGAAGTGATCTGCAGAGTTGTAAACTCATTCAGCTCCATCATAGGCACTAGCTTCCGTAGTATCGAGGACCTCTTCAAGGAGCGATGCCTCAGAAAGGCACATCTTGCCTTGTTCTCATTGCTACCATCAGGAAGGAGGTACAGGAGCTTGAAGACACACAATGATTCAGGAACAGCTTCTACCCCTCTGCCATTCGATTTCTGAATGGACATTGAAACTGTGAACACCACGTCACTATTTCTATCTTGCACTAGTTATTTAATTTAACTACTTAGTACATATACTTCCTGCAATTCACATTTTTTATTATTTTGCATTGTATTGTTGCTGCAAAGACGACAACTTTCACAACATATGCCGGTGATATTAAATCTGATTCTGATGAAATGCCCTTGATATTAACTGCATGCAGAATTGAACTGCAAAGCGCTGGGTGCTGTGACCATGCTATCCACCGTCTGAAATAAATGGGTTGAGATATGAGGAGCAAGCCTTTCCCTGTCCCGTGACTCTGACAAGAAATGGCAAAGTTGCTGCTCCTCGCACCTCACTACTAATATTAAAGCCACCTGAACCACTTACTGTGGTTGGCAAGTAGAAAAAATACCGCTGGTGTTCTCTTGGAATGTAGGTGAAGCAGTTTGTGTTGGGAAACCAAAATCACTGCAGTGTGGTTTTGGTCAATTTAGAAAAAGAGACACATAGACACACAGGAGCATGCATGTGCAAAGACACAGTCACACGTCTTGGCCTGAATTGTCTATTGTTCTTTCCCCTCCATAGATGCTGCCTGACTTGCTGAGTACCTAGTGTGTGTTTACTAGGTACTATCCATTGGTTTCTCCAGACAAAGCAGCTATAGATAGACCCAACTGCTCTTAAACCAGTAGCATCCATAAGACAGGAGGTGCAGGATTAGGCCATTCATCTCATCAAGGCTGCTTGGTTGTTCAATCATGGCTGATGTTTTGTCCCTCTCAAAGCTATTCTGCCTACGGTCCTGATGGATGCCTCCTTCATTGCTAACCACTACTTTTGAGAGCAGAGAGCCACAGTCTTGGATTCCAGCGTCTTTGACCAGCGTTGACCTTGTGTTACAGTAAGCCCAATAGAAAGGAATTATTCTTCCTGCTTTCTGTATACTAAGGAATTATTGACATGTAGTTCCACTGCTGAGAAATTGGATGAGGGAGAGGCTATGTCAAGCAATGTCCTCCTTAAAGTAATGTTTAAAATTCTGAAGAATTTTAATTCTGCATTCCACTGTGTTCTGACTTCCATTTTACATTTTCATGTAGTTGATGAGGGAAAGGTTTTTCTAAAGAACTAGCTGTTGATGCAAACTCTGCTTAAGGCAAAACTACCACTTTACATTGGAGCTCGCAACTGGAAAAGAGGCTTGAAAGCTCATCTCTCAAACAGTTTCCACATAGCTTAAAAACCTAGCTGAAAGCCTGTCAGTGTTAGGGACTAAAAGGATGTCTGAGCTTTTATAAACATAGAAATCCAAAATAAAACAGTTTTATATGATGCCCTTTTATCTCCAGGGTACTCAGAAGTGCTTAGCCAATGAATATATGTGAGGAACCATCTCGTGTTTATCCTTGATGCGTACTGCTTCATTAGTGGCTGTGCCTTGAGCAGTAGTCCCAATCTCCTGGGCTTCCCTCTCTCAACCTCTGAGTTTTAAAAAAAATGTCATCGAAGACATTTTGACAAGTTGAAGACAAGTGGATAACTTCACTCTCTTCAACTCTGAACTGATTCCATAAGCTATGGACTCGCTTTCAAAGACACTTTGCAACTCATGTTCTCAGTATATTTTTATTTTCATAGTTTGTCTTCTGCACAGTGTTTGAGGATCTTTATAGTTTTTCATAAATTCTACTGTATGTCTTTATTTTTAATTGTTCCATTTAATAATATAGGAAATATAGAGTATACAACCTGAAATTCTTGCTCTTTGCTGATATCCATGAAAACAGAACCCCAAAAAATGAATGACAATAAAATATTAGAACCCCAAAACCCCCCCCTTCCACACACAGCCAAAAGCAAAGCATCAGCTCTCTCTCCCTCCTACCCCTCCCCTAAGAAAGGCCATGATCTGCAGTCATACTAATTATTGGACAATTCAACATGTTACAGGCTCTCTCCCCCTCCCTCTCCCCTGGCACTAAGGGCAACCAGAACAGCTCACTGCTTACGATGTGACAGTCTGCGGCATCATTTTTATTCGGAGTTCTCCAACATAAGTGTTGACAGCAAACTCTCCCCCACGATAGATGGAGGGAGAGAGATGGAGATTGCCCGCCTGAGTACAGAAGCCTCTGGCAGCTGATCCGCCGTTTACGATGTTCCATTTCTCTTGTAACTGCCTGCAAGAAAATGAATCTCGAGGTAGTATATAGTAACATATGTACTTTGATAATAAATCTTGACTTTGACTTGACCTCTTTAGGTAAAGTTTTGTTGTCATTCTGGATGTGACCAGGTGTCATGTCCAATGTCAGTGCTTTCCACCACAAAAGACACTTGCTAAATACATGTAGTTTTAATAAGCAGTCAGCCAAATTGTGCAGAGCACTGTCCAGCAAAGGTAAATTACTGTCCTGATGAATGGTCTCACCCCAGGACGTTGATTGTTTATACCCCTCCATAGATGCTGCCAGACCTGCTGAGTTCCTCCAGCATATTTTGTGGGTGTTACTCAAAATAAACTCCAATTGTACAGAGCACGTTTCTGCAAAGACAAATGACAGATTAAATGAAAATGCCAATACTCCACATTCTGACTGTTCAGAGATTGCCAGGGTTTTATTTATTTAATGAGATACAGAACAGGCCCTTCTGGCCCTTTCAGCTGCGCTGCCCAGCAATCTTCTGATATAACCCTAGCCTAAATGTGGGATAAGTTACAAAGACCAATTAACCTACCAATCACAGTCTTTGGACTGCGGGAGGAAACCAGAGCACCCATAGGAAACCCAGATGGTCACGGGGAGTTTAAAGTTTAAAACAAATTTATTATCAAGTTATGTGTATGCCACCATATACTGCATTGAGATTCATCTCCTTGCAGACATTTAGAAATGCAATCGAATTTATGAAAATTGATACATAACAAGGACTGACAAACATCTAATGTGCAAAGATAGCCCACGCTAATAACAAATTTTTAAAAAGTGAATAATACAGACAACCTTCTTCAAAATTCAAAGCAAATTTATTGTCAAAGTACGTTTCTGTTACCATTTACTACCTTGAGCTACCTTGAGATTGATTTTCTTGCAGGAGTAGAGCAAAGAAATACCATATAATCAGTGGAAAAGCTACTGAACGACAGACAAGCAACCAATGTGCAAATGATGACAATCTGCAAATACAAAAAAAGTAATAATAAGTTATATTGAGGATGTGGGTTGTAGAGTCCTTGAAAGTAAATCCATAGGTTGTGGAATCATTTCAGTGTTGAATGGAGTTATCCATGCTGGTTTAGGAGGCTGATAGTTAAGGGTAATAACTGTTCCTAAACTTGGTGCTGAGGGACCTAAGGCTCCTGTACGTCCTGCCCAATAGTAGCAGTGAGAAGAGAGCATGCCCTGGACAGCAGGGGTTCTTGATGACGGATGCTGCTTTCTTGTGGCATGCTCTTCGTAGATATGACCAATGGCGGGGAGGGCTTCCCTTTCATAGGCTGGGCTGTATCCACCACTTTCTGTAGACTTTTCTGTTCTTGGGCATTGGTATTTCCATACCAGGCCATGATACATCCAGTACCTAATAAAGTGGTTACTGAATGTATGTTTGTCGTCTTCTGATGCACCCACTCACTTCAAGTTTCAATGTGTTGTGTGTTCAGAAGTGTTCTTCTACACACAATCATTGTAACACATTGTTATACAAGTTGTTGTCTGTCTGTCAGCTTTAACTAGTCTGGCCATTCGCCTCTGGTGTCTCATTAACAAGGTGTTTTTGCCCACAGAACTGCCACTCACTGAATTCTTTTTTGGTTTTTATTATCTGTAAACTCTAGAGACTGTTGTGCATGAAAATCCCAGCTGATCAGCAGTTTCTGAGCAGCTCCAACCACTCCATCTACACCAGTAATCATTCTGTGGTCAAAGTTACTTAGATCCCATTTCTTCTCCATTCTGATGATTTGTCTGAACAGCAACTGAATCCCTTGACCATGTCTGCGTGCTTTTATGCATTGAGTTGTGGCCACATGGTTGGCTGAAAAGATATTTACATTAACATGCAGATTGTACATTATAAAGTGGCCACTGAGTGTAGACAACAGGATGTGACCCACCAGGAAAGTCAAGGGACTGTGCCCCTGTGCTGCCATAAGTCATAGGAGCAGCTTTCTTTAGCTCAGTTTGTTCAGCACTTTGCATGAATTTTCTTTTATATACATTGTGATTTCTGAGAATTTCACCAACCATCAGAACAGCTGGAAAAATTAACACATTATCCAAGGAGGTTCATGATTGGGAAGGAATATGTTAAGGAATTTCTTGAGTAGGCTGACCATCTAATGGGCAGACTCTCGTTGCCCCTTGGCAAATAATGATGATGAGTTGATGCATCAATTGACTTTTGTAATTTTTGAGGTGATAAAAATCCCTTTGATTCCAGTCATCAGCTTTGCAGTTTGTGGAAATTGAAACTGCTTGTCCAAGCAATATTCCTATTCCATTATATCCAATGGTCCACCATCCAGCCCAGCCATGCTTTCTTCTCACTGCTGCCATCGGAAAGAAGGTACAGGGGTCTTGTGTGAGAAATCACTGAAATCAGAAACAGTTAATGCACTTCAAACATCAGGCTCCAGGACCAGCATGGATAACTTTGCTCACCTCAACACTAAACTGGTTCTACAAGCTATGGACTCACTTTCAAGGACTCTTAACACTCATGTCCTCCATATTATTTATTTATTCTCTTTTTCTGTGTTTGTATGGTTTGTCTTTTTTGGCTGTGTGTCAATCTTTGTGGTTTTTCATTGATTCTATTTATTTTTGTTCTAGTTTGAATGCCTGCAAGAAAGTTGACCTCAGGGTTGTGGTTGGGGACATGTACGTACTTTGATAATAAAACTTCTTTGAACTCCTTCAGTCATGATTTAAGGTGACCAGTCTGGGTGTATATGCCTTTGATGTGTTAAATGTGCTTCACTGGTGTCTGGACAAATAATGCTAAGGACGTTTGCTATAGAAAAGAATGCAGAAATGATTTACAAAGACATTGCCAGGACTTGAGGGACTGATTGATATGGAGAGGTTGAGCAAGCTGTGAATTTACTTTTTGGAGAGTGGGAGACTGAGGGATGATCTTGTAGAAGTATGTATGTGAGGAGCTTAGATAAGATAAATGCACACAAGCGTCTTTCCAGGGCAGAATCAGCAACTAAAGGACGTAAATTTGAGGTGAAAGAGGGAGGGATTTAATAGGAACATGAGGGGCATCTGTTTGACATAGAGGATAGTCGGAGCTGCCAGAGGAAGTGGTTTGGGCAGGATAGCCCATTGGCCCATGATGTTGTGCAGACCTTTTAACCTACTCTGATATCAATCCAGGGGTGTCCAAAACTAGGGGGTAGATTTAGGGTGAGAGGGGAGAGATTTAAAAGGGACCTGAGGGGTAACTTCACTCAGAAGGTGGTCAGTAGAAGTTGCCAGAGGAAGTGATTGAGGCAGGTATAATATTGATATAGCTTGGTTTCCGGTCGCTCCTTTTTTTTAGTTGCTTTTTTGTGCGATTTTGATCAGGACAGCCCCCAGGTAATAAATGACACTGTGCTAGATTGAACTGAACTGAATATGCCGGGACTCTTTCGATTTTTGTGTCTAATATCCTGTGTTTTCACTTGGGTTTTTTTCTGACGCTTGCGTGATTTAGTTTTTGCATGCGGGGGGTGTGGCTGATGTTTTTCTTTGGATTGCAAGGCTTTCTTTGTTTTGTGGCTGTCTGGGAAGATGAATTTCAGGGTTGTATACTGCATACATACTTTGGTAATAAAATGTACTTAGAACCTTTGGTTAGAAAACGTTTAAAAGGATATGGGCCAAACATGGGCGAATGGGACTCGTTTCGATGGGCATTTTAGTCAGTGTGGATGAGATGGGCTGAAGGGCCTTGTTCTGTGCTGCATTATTCTTTGACCAAGTTCTGTACCAAGGATATAACACTACTTTTAAACAGACTGTTCAAATAGTTTTGCAGTCAAGTCACTGTGTTCAGTTTACATCTCCATCTAGTCTGCAGGGATCTAGTCTGAAATATTTATTGCAGGAATTAAACTCTGTAGGTCATCCCAAATCCCTTGACTGAACTAGCAGGTGTAGCATAAGATGTACGGTGTACTGAGCTGATGGGACCTGGATTAAGTGTGGCAGTGGTTGGTAACGGATCAGGAGTAATTGTCGTGCTCAGCTGTCTTTTGTCCATTCTAATCCTGGGCAAGAAGGTGCATGACATTTGGTGTTTGGCACCCCTGTGGTCAAGAGGGGAAGATTAACCTTGCACTACCCTTGCAGTCAACGTCAGTAGGACCAAAGAGCTGATTGTGTAGAACAAGGGAACACAAGGTCAAATTTATTATCAGAGTACTTCCATGTCACAACATGCAACCCTGAGATTATTTTTCCTGCGGGCATAATCAGCAAATCTATAATCTATAAACAGGATGTAAACTGGATCAATGAAAGAGCAAGAGCATAGAAGACAAACGGTGTAAATGCAAATATAAATAAATAGCAGTAAATAATGAGAACATGAAATAACAAGATAAGGAGTCCTTATGTGATTGTGGGAACACTAGAAATGGAATGAGTGTAGTTATCCTCTTTTGGTCAAGAGCCTGATGGTTGAGGGGTAGTAACTGTTCTTGAATCTGGTCGTGCGAGTCCTGGAGGCTCTTGTATCTTCTACCTGACGGCATCAGTAAGAAAAGAGCATGGCCTGGGTGATGAGGATCTTTAATGATGGATGCTGCTTTTCTATGATGGTGTTTCATATTGTGTGCTCAATAGTTGGGGAGGGTTTTACTCCTGATGTTTTGGGCCGAATCCACTACCTCTTGTAAGATTTTCCACTCAAAGTGATTGGTGTTCCCATACCAGGTTATGATGGAGCCAGTCAATTAACTTTCCACCACACTTCTGCAGAACTTTGTCAGAGTTTTTGACTTGCTGAATCTCCACAGACTCCAAAGGAAGTAGAGGCACTGTCGTGCTTTCTTTGCAATTACATCTATATGATAGGTCATGGATATGGAGGGATCAGAAGTGGAGAGAGTGAACAACTTCAGGTTCCTGGGTTTTAATATCTCTGAGGTCCTAACCTTGTCCAACACATCAATGCAGCTATAAAGAAGGCAAGACAGCGGCTATATTTCATTAGGAATTCAAAGAGATTTGGTATGTCATCTAAAACACTCAAATTTCTACAAATGTACTGTGGAAAGCATTGAGGACCTGAGTAATAGGGAAAGATTGAGTAGTTGGGATTTTATTCAAAGTACATTTATTTTATCTAAGTATGTATGCAGTATAGAACCCTGAGATCTGTCTACCCTCAGACAACCAGGAAACAAATGCCATGGAAGTGCTGATCAAAGAAAACATCAAACGCCCAACATGCAAAAAAAAAAGTGAATAACACACAGGATATTAAACATCAAACCACAGAGTCCTTAAAACAGTTTAGGTATGTTTAATTCAGTTCATTTCAATTTCCTGGAGTGTAAGAGAATGAGGGAATATTTGATAGAGGTATACAAAATTGAGGGGTATAGAAAGAGTAAATGCAAGCAGAATTTTTCCTCTGAGGTTATCTTGAGACTACAACTAGAGGTCATGGGCTAAGAGTAAAAGGTGAAATGTTTAAGGGGAACATGGGGGGATCTTCTGAGTGGTGAATGAACTGCTGGTGGAAGTTGTGGATGCAGATACTATTTAAACATTTAAGAGAAGTTTGGATAGGTACAAGGGTGAGAAGAAGAGGTAAGAGGCTACAGTGGGGGAATAGAAGAGGAGGGGAAATTTACCTGAAGGAGAAATTGATGTTCATGCCACCAGGTGATAGGTGAAACCACGTGGGTAGGAAAGGTAAACAGCTGGAGAAGGAGGAATCTGAGAGGGGAGTGAAACATGGGAGAAAGGGAAAGAGGAGGTTCAGCAGAGGGAGATGATAAGCAGGTCAGAAGAGAAAGGGCTTATAAAGGAGTTGGAATGGAAAATGGAGGACAAATTACTGGAAGTTAGAGAAATCCATGTTCATGCCATCAGGTTGGAGGTGACCCAGACGAAATATGAGGTGTTGTTCCTCCAATGTTTGTTGATATAAAGAAAATGTTGAAGGAAACAAACGATTCTGCAAGTGCTGGAAATCTTGAGCAGTACCCACAACCTAATGGTATGAACATTGCCTCTCCCCTTTACGGCCCTACTCTATCATATTCCTTCTTCTTCAGCCCTCTGCTTCCACCAATCACCTACCAGTTTATCACATCATTCCTCCCCCCTCCCCAACTCACCCACCTTCCCCCTTGTCGGCTTATAGTCTGTTTATTACCAAAGTACATTTATGTTACCATATATTACCTGTGATTCATTTTGTAGCTGGCATTCAGAGGAAAATAAAAAAATGCAATAGAATCTATGAAAAATTAAACATGAAGACTGATAAACAACCAATGTGCAAAGTGTGGCGGAATGGTAGTGTAGTGGTTAGCATAATACTACAGTTCCAGTGGCCCGAGTTCAATTCCTGCCACTGCCTGTAAGGAATTTGTACGTTCTCCCCATGACCGAGTGGGTTTCCTCTGGGTGCTGCGGTTTCCTCCCACAGTCCAAAGACTTGCTGGTTGGTAGGTCGTTGTAAATTGTCCAGTGATAAGGCTAAGATTAAAATTGAGGGATCTCTAGCTGGTGTGACTCAAAGGATCGGAACGGCTTATTCCATGCTGTTTGTAAATTAAATTTTAAAAAAGCAAATTATGCAAATAAAAAAAAATACTGAAAACATGAATTGTAGAGCCCTTGTAAGTGAGTCCATGGATTGTGAAATCGGTTCATAGTTGCAGTGAGCGAAGTTATAGACTGGTAAGACTGTGATAAGTAGCGATCTCACCAATCACCTGTCAGCTTGTACACCTACCCTTTCCCCCACCACCAACCTCACCACCTTATTCTGGTTTCTGCCCCCTTTCTTTCCAGTCTTGATGAAGGGTCTCTGCCCCAACTGTTGGCTGTGTATTCCCTTCCATAGCTGCTGCTGAGTGCCGCCAACATTTTGTGTGCAGTTGAAGGACGCTCTCTTTTGTGATCTGTATGGGAATGGTTTATTCAGAGTTCTCTTGGCAGCATTTCGTGTAGCAAGCACCATTTTTACTTGCTTTGCGCAGGGTGTGATGTACGTGTGCAATTTGTGTTACGGTATATTTCCATTTTGAACCCTGAAGAACTGTTAACCAATTTGCATCAGTGAGATGCATTGCATTCATCAAAGCCTCTGCATTGACTGTAATCAGTTTAAATGCAAATTGTGCCACTGGAATATAGAGTTTAACCCTTCATAATACCATCCTTTCAGGGGCATAGCAGTTAGTACAATGCTCTACAGCGCCAGTTGTCACTGACCAGGGTTCAATTCCCAGTGCTGTCAGTAAGAAGTGACCATGTGGGTTCCTCTGTGTTCCTTGGCCTATGTTGTTTGTTGACGTGCAGTTGTATAGGATGTTGGTGTTGAGGTCTAATTTGGAGTATTGTGTGCAGTTTTGGTCACCTACCCAGAAAAGAGATGAAAATAAGGTTGAAAGAGTACAGAGAAAATTTTGTTGCTGGGTCTGGAGGACCTGAGTTAGAAGGGAAAATTGAGTAGTTAGGACTCAATTCCTTGGAACATAGAAGACTGAGAGGAGATTTGATAGAAATATACAAAATTCTGAGGAGTATAATGCAAGTAGGCTTTTTTCCCCACTGAGGTTGGGTTGGACTGCAACCAGAGGACATGGGTTAAGGGTGAAGGATGAAAAGTTTAAGGGCATCATGTGGGTGGTGAGAGTGTGGAACAAGCTGCCAGTGCAAGTGGTGCATGTGAGCTCAATTTCAATGTAGAAGTTTGGATAGGTACATGGATGGGAGGGGTATGGAGGGCTATGGTCCAGGTACAGATCAATAAGAGTAGGCAGTTTAAATGGTTTGGCACTGACTAGATGGGCCAAAGGGCCTGTTTCTGTGCCGTCCTGTTCTGTGACTCTATGACACAAACTGTGTATATCACTGTATGTTTCAATGTGCACGTGAGTAATCCTACAATTCTAGGAAATTCTAAATTGAGCTAAGCATTAAGTAGCTTTCCGTTATTACAAGGATTCTTTCAGGAGGTTGACTTGTTATTTAGGTAGGTTATTTGTAACTGACGATTTGGAGCTCTAAGGCCTGGTAATAGGAAAGGTTCTTTAGTTCCTTCTCAGCAAACCTGCTACTTACTTGTCAAGCAGATGAAAAACAGCACTGTGGTCAATCCTGACCTTGAATGCTAGCTTACACGTTCTTCCTGTCACCACCTGGGCTTCCTCTGGCTGCTCCGATTTCCTCCCAGATCCCAAATAACCACATTCAGGGTGTGATGTGGATGCACCCCAAAGTGTTGGTAAACAATTCTATTGTATTTCTTTGTTCTACTGTGAATGCCTGCAAGAAAATGAGCCACAAGCAACGTATACATATTTTGATAATAAATTTACTTTGAACTTTGTTGCCTCCACCATCACCTCCCAAATTCTGCTATTTCCACTCTTCTGACCTCTTGTCGATCACCTCTCCTCATCTGGATCACTTGCCGACTCTTTCACCATCCGTCTTTATTTACACTGGCCAGCTCCTCTCTATCTCTCAGTCCTGTTGAAGGGCGTCGACCTGTAACATTATCCTCTACTGGTACTACCTGACCCCTTGAGTTCCTCTCGTACAGGGGTTCCCAATCTTTTTTTATGCCATGGATCCTTGCCGTTGACCAAGGGAGCTGTGGACCTCAGGTTGGGGGTCCCTGCTCTAGCATCTTGTGTGATGTGCCACCTCCAAGGATTATGGGTTCCTTGCAATCCAGATTGACCCTGCAGCTATAAGTTCAAAGTAAATTTATTTTCAGAGTGCATTTATGTCTCTATGTACTACCCTGAGATTCATTTTCTTGCGAGCATTCACATTAGATAAAAATAAATACAGTGGAATCAATGAAAAACTACACACAAAGGTGGACAAAACACGACAAATTGTGCAAACACAAAAACGATAGGAAGAAATAATATCGAGAACATGAGTAGTAGAGTTCTTTTTTTTAAACTTTTTTTATTGCATTTTTAAGTAGTTACAAAATGAAGTATGGAAAAACAATGTATATAACCCTTCCCCCCTCCCCTTATCCCCTCCCCCCTAACTGCCCTATAGAAAAAAAAGAAAGAAAGAAAGAATGCCTGGTTGTTGGAAGATCTCCACATGCTCCATGGAATTCGTAATAACTTTAATATGCATATTTATTTCTTTCCCCAAATAACCAATTGTTTCATCTTCAGAACATTTATAGATTTAATCCTGTCTTTTGTAAATAAGGGCTCCAAATTTTCAGAAATGTTTCATATTTATCTCTTAAATTATAAGTAATTTTTTCTAATGGAATACAACCATAGATTTCTTTCTTCCAAGAATCTGTACTTAAATATGTATCCGATTTCCAAGTAACTGCAATAGCTTTTTTGGCTACTGCCAGTGCAATTTTTATAAATTCTTTCTGGTATTTATTTAGTTTGAGTTTTGGTTTTATCCCTTCAATATCACCTAATAAGAGTAATATTGGATTATGAGGAAATTGTGTTCCTGTAATTTGTTCCAGTAAAAGTCTTAAATTTGTCCAAAAAGGTTGAATTTTAGAACAAGACCATGTAGAATGTAAAAAAGTACCAGTTTCCTGGTTACATCGGAAACACTGATCCGATAAGTTTGGATTTAATTTATTTATTTTTTGTGGTGTAATATATAATTGATGTAGAAAATTATACTGCACTAATCTTAACCGAACATTTATTGTATTTGTCATGCTATCAAGACAGTCTTGACCAATTTGTT
This sequence comes from Hypanus sabinus, assembly GCF_030144855.1. Classification (NCBI taxonomy): domain Eukaryota; kingdom Metazoa; phylum Chordata; class Chondrichthyes; order Myliobatiformes; family Dasyatidae; genus Hypanus; species Hypanus sabinus. The sequence continues at coordinate 86,081,769 of NC_082712.1, read as the reverse complement.
TCTTCAATTTTAATATTCAAATCACTTTCCCATTTTTGTCTTGACTTATGAACTCCTTGTTTAATTGCCTGTTTTTGAATCAAATTATACATACAAGATACAAATTTTTTAATATTTCCTTTTTGAATTAAAATTTCTATTTCATTAGGTTTCGGCAATAACATTGTTTGACCTAATTTTTCTCTTAAATAAGCCCTTAATTGAAAGTAACAAAATAAAGTATTATACTTTATATTTATTCTTTAATTGATCAAATGACATTAATATACCTCCTTCAAAACAATTCCCTATATATCTAATCCCTTTTTGAATCCAATTATATAAAAGTTGATTGTCCATTGTGAAAGGAATAAGTCTATTTTGAATTAAAGATCTCTTTGCTAATAAAGATTTTTTTGTCTCATCATCAACATTTATCTTATTCCATAAATCAATCAAATGTTTTAATATAGGAGATTCTTTCTTTTCCCGTATCCATTTAGATTCCCATTTGTATATAAAATCTTCTGGTACGTTTTCTCCTATTTTATCTAGTTCTATTCTAACCCATGCCGGTTTATCTTTCTCGAAAAAAGATGCAATAAATCTAAGTTGATTTGCTTTATAATAATTCTTAAAATTTGGAAGTTGTAATCCTCCTAGATCAAATTTCCATGTCAATTTTTCCAACGATATTCTTGACATCTTACCTTTCCAGAGAAATTTCCTCACATATTTGTTTAACTCTTGAAAAAACTTCTGGGGTAATTGTATTGGTAATGATTGAAATAAATATTGTAGTCTAGGGAATATATTCATTTTTATAGTATTTACTCTACCTACTAATGTTATTGGTAATGCCATCCATTTATCAAGATCTTCCTGAATTTTTTTCAAAAGTGGTAAATAATTTAATTTGTATAAGTTTTTTATGTCATTATCAACTCTTATACCTAAATATTTTATACCATTTGCTGGCCATCTAAATTGAGTTATTAATCGACATTGATTATAATCTCCTTTAGTAAGAGGTAAAATTTCACTTTTATCCCAATTTATTTTATAACCCGATATTTTACCATATTCTTCTAATCTATAGGATAATTTGCGTAGTGAATGTAGTGGATCTGTTAAATAAAGTAGAACATCATCAGCAAATAAGTTAATCTTGTATTCTTCCTGATTAACTCTGAAACCCTTAATATCTGGATCCATTCTAATTAATTCAGCTAGTGGTTCTATTGCCAACACAAACAAAGCAGGTGATAATGGGCAACCTTGCCTAGTTGATCTTGTTAACTGAAATGATGTTGAAATTTGACCATTTGTCACTACTTTAGCTTTGGGATTAGTATTTAAGGTTTTAATCCATTTAGTAGTAGAGTTCTTGAAAGTGAGTCTATTGGTTGTGGAATCGGTTCAGAGTTGAGGTGAGTGAAGCTTTCCACACTGATGGTTGAAAGGTAATAACTGTTCCTGAACCTGGTGGTGTGGGACCTCATTTCCAATGGCGGCAGCGATATGAGATTGTGGCCTGGACGGTGGGGGTCCTTGATGGTTGCTGCTTTCTGGTGGTAGCACCCACGTAAATGTGGGGAGGACTTTGCCTGTGGTGAAGAGCACTGCTCTGAGCTGCTCTTGTTAAATCTCTGTGGCGATGCTCCTTAATTTACTGGTGATAATTAAATAGGATTTCAGATAGCGGTGTCAGTAGTCTGATTGAATGCTGCCTGATTACTTTTCACAGTTGCTTGTTTTCTCTGCTGGAGACATTATGTTCCACGGGTTGTCACCGTTTTCATAAATTGATAGAGCCGTATCCCTCTGACCTTGATTGCCGTTTTCCAGTGCACGGTAGTATTGTACAGCGCACTGAGGCTATTTGGCTCATTGTGTAGGTGCTATTTGTCTGACAAATCCATCTAGACTTCTCATCCTCCAGCACCTCCCTTGCAGCAATGAAACAGTTTATTTGTTGCAATGCAGCACGGAACAGGCTTTTCGAGCCCTTCAAGCTGTGCCACACAGCAATCCCCCAATTTAGTCCTAGCCCAGTCACAGAACAATTTACAATGATCAGCTGGCAAATCTTTGGACTGTGGAAACTAGAGCACCCGGAGGAAACCCACATGGTGATGGGCAGAATGTACAAACTCCTTACAGGCAGTGGATGGGAATTGACCCGGGTTGCTGATAAGTGTTGTGCTAACCACTATGCTACCGTATTTATCCAGTACTTTGTATTGTTACTGAATCTTTTGCTCCGTGTGATTCAGTCACAGCTTGCTATGTTTTTCAATTTTAAAGTTTTCCCTTGTCACCAAAGACCTGACAAATTTAGAAAATCGAAGAGGGAAAAAAACCCCACAGGTGCTAGAAATCCAGAAATAAAACAGAAAAACCCAGTGAAAGGTAGCATCTATGGGAACAAAATTCAAAAGCCTAATTTTGGGGCAGTGGGGGGGGTTGCGGCACATTAGTACAGTGGTTAGCAGCAGCAGTCAAGGATCAATTCCCATCGCCATCCATACGGAGTTTGTGTGTTTTCCCCATAACCGTGTGGGGTTTCCTCCCTCATTCCAAACACATGGATTAGTGCGTGTAATTTGGCGGCATGTTGGACAAGAAGGGCCTCTACCATGCTGTATCTCTGCTGTTGCTGTGCTGTACCATGCTGAAAATGGGACAAGCTTAGATGGGAAATCTTGGTTGGCATGGGCCAGTTGGGCCAAAGGATCTGTTTTCATGCTGTGTAACTCTGTGAAAATAATAAACTAATTTGCCTAATTGCTTACTTTGTAATTATTCACTCAGTGGTTATTCTGTACTTCCTGCACTTAATAAAGTGGCCATTATGTGTATGTTCCTGATCTTCTGCTGTAGCCCGTCTACTTCACGGTTCTTCCACACCACTGTTGTAACACATGGTTATTTGAGTCCTGCCGCTTTCCTGTCAGATTGAATCGCTCTGGCCACTCTCCTCTGACTTCACTCATTAACAAGGAGATTTTGCCCACAGAACTGCCACTTGTTTTATTACACCATATTCTGTAAACTCTAGAGACTATTGTATATAAAAATCCCAGGAGATCGGCAGTTTCTGAGTTACTCAAACCACCCTGTCTGGCACTAACAATCCTTCCATGCTCAAAGCTGCTTCATATTTCTTCCCCGTTCTGATGTTTGGTCTGAGCAACAACTGAACCTCTTGACCATGTCTGCATGCTTTTATGCATTGGAGATGCTACCTCATTTGGCTGATCAGACATTTGCATTAATGAGCAGGGGCACCTAATAAACTGGCTACTGAACGTACATTACAGAGGAGACAGGTTTAGATAATGTTCTTCCATTGCAATAGTGGACATTTCAACTGTACGCAGGGTGGTAGAGCAATTGAGTTGTCCTTGGCTGTGTAAATGCAAGACTCAACATTGAGTGGATAACTACAATCTCCTGTGTTTACGTAGATTTATTTTTAGTAGCTTTGCTCTCTTTTACCATCTATACTGAGGCAATCTCTCAGAACAAATGTCCCAGTTAGTGTCAGGTTAGGAAATCGAACTATTATTGGTCAAATCATAAGAAATTAAGCACCACAATAGCTTAGCTGGTAGTGCGACACTCTTGCAGCTTGTGGCATCAGAGTTTGGAGTTCAGTTCCAGCATCCTCTGTAAGAAGTTTGTATATTCTCCCTGTGGGATGTGTGGGTTCTCCCCGTGTACTCCGGTTTTGTACTTGCTGGAATTTAGAAGAATGGGGTCAGGGGAGGGGAATCTCATTGAAACCTTTTGAATGTTGAAATGCCTCAATAGAGTGGATGTCGGAAGTATGTTTCTTTTGATGGGGAGTCTAGCACCAGAGGGCACAGCCTCGGAGCAGAGGGATGTCCATTTGGAATGGAGGCAAAGAATTTTTTTAGCCAGAAAGTGGTGAATCAGTGGAATTGGTTGTTACAGGTGGCTCTGGAGGGTCAGGTCACTTGGTGTGTTTCATGCGGAGGTTGATAGGTTCTTGATTAGTCAGGGTGTGAAGGTTACGGAGAAAAGGTGGGAGAATGGGGTTGAGAGGGAAATGGATCAGCTATGATGAAATGGCGGAGCAGACTTTGGGCCAAATGGCCTGGTTCTGCTCCTATGTTTTATGGTTTAACCCCACAGTCCAAAGATGTGCCAGGTAGATTAATTGGTCATTATAAATTGTCCCGTGATTAGTCTAGGGTTAAATCGAGGTTGTCAGGGACTGCAGAGGTGATGTGGCACGAAAGGGTGGAAGGGCCTACATTGCGCTGTATCACTAACTAATTTCCTTAGGAGGAAATGATAAATGGAATTGGCCCGCATGGCTTGCTTGTTTTAACATTCCCAGTTTGCCAGTGTCTTGAATTCCTTTAATATTGCTTCCATTCCCACTGTAGATCACTCACAATGCTTTATTGTCTTTGAGTGTGTTGTTTGCCAAATTTATTACCAATTTTGTTCTAGTGACCTGATAAATAAGTACAGAATGGTCATGTGAAAGGGCAAGCAAGCCAGAGTATGGAGTCGCAAGTTCAAATCCCACAGTGAAAGCCAAGGCCGAATAAACAATATATGGAATTTGAATACAAGCTGATATCAGAAGTGGTGATTATCAGTTTTATTGTCAAATGCGTAAGTACGTGTATGCACATGTGCAATGAAAAGCAATTGCAGCAGCGTCACTGGCACATAGCATCATGTAGGCTGCATTCACAAAAAAAGCTTAAGTTGTACACAATTAAATCAAAAAGTTAATTTTTTTGCTGTTGTGATAGGCGGGCTGATCAAACCCAAAAGACCCAAACTGAGATGTGATAAAAGTGTACAAGCACAACAAAGAAACTTAAGCCTCATTTATTATCATAAAACAGAAAGCACAAATAAACCTACGTCATAAATTACAAAAATTTTGGTGCTCACGATTCTTAGCCTCCACTCGATTCTTGCTGTTGTCTGGGAGATTCTGAATTCTGCCTCGTGCTATCACTCTGGACCTGGGTCCTACAGTCTATGATTCCTGGTCTAGGTAAAGTCCTAAGAAAGGTGCTTCATTAATAGGGTTCAAACCACAAGCATAACAAGACACACAGAAACAGATAAACTATTTGATCTTTTGTTCTCCATGCCACTAGCTCTGCATAGTTTCATTCATTCAAACAACTCATGTTCATCAACAGACATCCTTATGCCACTGTGCTTGAAGCCAAGAAAAGATCAAACTGCTATTAGCAAACTTTTAACAAACCTACAGTGTTTAACTTGTACAGACAAATCATAAAAAAGTTAAATGTGGTAGTAAATGGAATGTATTCTGGAGGTCTGTGACTGGTGGTATTCCACAGATATTTGTTCTGGGGTTCCTGCTCTTTGATTTTTATAAATGACTTGGATGAGGAAGTGAAAGGGTGGGTTAGTAAGTTTTCAGATGACACAAAGATTGTTAATGTTGTGGATTGTGTCGAACAAGGTTCCCAAACTTTTTTATGCCATGGACCCCTACCATTAACCGAGCAGTCTGTGGACCCAGGTTGGGAAGTCCTGGTGCAGAAGATCGGGGCATTGACAGGATACCGAGCTGGTCTGAGAAATGGCAGATGGAGTTCAATTTGAAAGAGTATGAAGTAATACACTTTGGAAGGTCAAACTTGATGGCAGAGAACAAAATTTTTAAACAAGGTTTTTAGCGGTTTGAAGAAACAGATCTTGAGGTCTAAGTCCATAGATCCCTTAAAGTTACTGCACAAGTTGATAGGGGGGGTTATGAGGGTGTACGGTGCGTTAGCCTTCGTTAGTCAGGGATTGTGTTCAAGAGCCATGAAGTAATGTTGCAGCTCTATAAAACCGGTCAGACTACACTTGGTTTGGTGGCAAAAAGCAAATCCAAAATCAAAACAAAACAGAACAATTGCTGCTATCCTGAGACTGCCACGGGTTTGTTATGCTTGCATAATGCACCCTCAGCTCCAATGAAATGATTGTTCCAAAGAATCAAATCCTTTATTTAATCCTTTGTTAGCAATTAGCAAGCATACAATCTTGAAGCGTTATTAATTGATCAGCAAAGATGTGACTTCTGCCAGTCCTAAGCCACAAACTGCCATGAAATAAGAAAATGTAATTTATTCCCTTCACTTTTACCATGTCCCCACTGATGCGAATGACTAGTCACCATAAACATACTAAATGTGCAACACAGCATACAAGGCAAGTAGAGAACAGATACATGGCTCCTACACTTGGATTATTCTATTCAGTTCTGGCTGCCTCATTAGTAGAAGCTTTCGAGAAGGTGCATAGGAGATTTACCAGGATGGCGTCTTACGATGAGAAAAGGTTGAGTAAGCTGGCATTTCCCCTTAGATGTGAAAGATGATGAGAGGAGCTTGATAAAGGTGTATAAGATGATAGGAGGTACAGAGTGAACAGCCATGGTCTTTTACCCAAAACGGCAATAGATAGTGCGACGGGTCATAATTTTCAGGTGATTGGCAGAAAGTTTAGTGGGATGTCAGAGGTAGATTCCTTTACACAGAGAATGATTAGTGCATAGAATGTGCTGCTGGGGGTGCTGGTAGGCAGATATATTGGAGTTTTAGAGGATAAGCACATGGACGAAAGAAAAGTGGAGGGCTATGTAGGAGGGAACAGTTAGATTGATCTTAAGAGTAGGTTAAAAGGTCAGCGTATTGTGGCTTAGTGCAGTAATGTTCTATGTTCTGAGATGGTGCCTCCTAAAGATACTACCGATGGTGGGGAGGGATTTGCCCATGATATTTTGGGCAGAGTCCACCACTCTGCAGCTTTTTGTGTTCCGGGAACTTGAAGGTGCTTACCCTTCCCACTGCTGACACCTCTGAGAACTGCTCCTGTTCTTCCAGTTTATGCTTTCCTGAAGTCCACAGCCAATTCCCTGGTCTTGCTTGTGTTGAACATGAGGTTGTTGTAGTGTTACCATTTAGCCAGTCAATATATCCTATTCCTGCGGGCTTCCTTATCACCATCTGAGTCCAGCAGCGTGCTGTTATCCTGATAATTATGTGCAGAGGTTGCCACTTCTACAAAATGATCTCCCATTACCAATACACCACACACAAAATGCTGGAGGAACTCAGTGCCAGTCAGCATCCATGGAAAAGACTAAACATTTGATGTTCTAGGCTGAGACCCTTCATCAGGACTGGAAAGGAAAAGGGAAAGTGGCATACTAAGAAGGTGGGAGGAAGAAAGGAAGAGTTACAAGGTGGCACATGATATTTTTCTTTGATTGCATTCCATGATGTTTCTTTGTTTTGTGGCTATCTGTGGGGAAGACTACTGTCAGGGTTATATACTGTACTTTGAATCTTTGAATATCTTGCACATGTGCAAAGTTAGTAACAATAATGACTTATTGGGGCTGGGGAAGGGGAGCAGAGAAAGTCTGAAATAGTATTAGGATTTTTCAGGTGTGTTCAAGAACCTGATGACAGAGGGGTATAATCTGTTGTTGAACTTTGAGGCATGGGTTGTCAGACTCCTGTATCTCTTGGCTGATGGCAGCATCGAGAAGAAGCCTTAGCTCAAATAGTGGGATAATTGGTTTATTGTTATCATAAGGTTCAGTGGAAAAACTTTGCACGTCATTCATACAGATTGTTCATCACGCTGAGGTGCTACCTACTTACTGCCTGTTTCACCACTGGCATTTAGGGCAGCAGTGAAGGTCCTCCATCCCTGCTCATGTTAGGGGCTTCCTTCATCAGGCCTGTAGCTTCCTCTCTGTTTTCACTACTGTCAGTCACGCAAGTTCTGGGTGGAGACTTAGGAATACTGTCACACTCAGATATAGAAGAATTCTTCATTGCTGTTTCCATAACAGTTTTGTTTTACCAGTCAGTGTTGTTGGCCCTGAGCTGAACCCTCAGAACCTGGAGTACTGGTGGACCACTTTTAGTCTGGTGCTACCCTTTGACCTGTTTGGCATGGATGACCCTACCAAGAGCCAAAGCATAAAGCCCTGACTCCAGCCCACATAGCTCTCTGGGTCACTGAGGCGCACAAACCTCCAAGCCACAAGGTTGCGGCCCTCTTGTAGTATCACATTAAAGTACTACAAGTGAAAACTATTAAAAATACAGCATAAAGTGTCAGTTAGAGAGAGTGCAGTGCAGGCAGATGGTAAGTTGATTAATTATTGTCCCATGTACTGAGGTACTGTGGCAAAAATTTGTTTTGCATGCTGTGCATACAGATAATTTCATTACATTAGTACATTGATGTAGTGCAAGGGAACACTCTCTACACAATGACTGTGTGGCTAGACATAGGTCAAATGGCATCTATACATTTGCTGATGATAGAACCATTGTGGCCAGAATCTCAGATGGCAATTAGAGGGCGTACAGGAGTGAGATGTACCATCTGGTTGAGTGGTGTCACAGCAACAACCTTGCACTCAGTGTTAGTAAGGCCAAAAAGCTGATTGTGGACTTCAGAAAGGGTAAGATGCTGGAACACAAACCAGAGGCATCAGAAGTGGAGAGTTCCTGGGTGCCAATATCTCTGAGGACCTAAGCTGGACCCAGCATATTGATGCAGTTGCAGAGAAGGCAAGATGGTGGCCATATTTGGTTAGGAGTTTGAGGAGATCTGGAATGTCACCTTAAACACTCAACGTTTTACAGATTTACAGTGGAGACCATTCTGACTGGCTGCACCACCGTCTGGTATGGGGTGGGGGAAGGGGCAACTTCACACGGTGGGAGTAAGCTGCAGGGAGTTGTAAATTAGTCAGCTCCATCATGGGCACTAACCCCCATAATATCTAAGACATCTTCAAGGAGTGGTGCCTCAAAAAGGCAGCGTCCATCATGAAGGACATCCACCAACTAGGGCATGCACTTTTCCTGTTGTTACTGTCAGGAAGTACAGGAGCCCAAAGGCACAATCTCAACGATTCAGGAACAGCTTCTTTCCCTCTGCCATCCAATTTCTGAATAGGCATTTAAACTATGAACACTACCTCACTGCTTTTTTGTTTCTGTTTTTGCACTATTTATTTAACTATTTGATATACATATATACTTTAATGTATGAGAAAGAATAGCAAAGGTGGAAAGGGCTGTTGAAAGTTCAAAGAACATTTATTATCAAAGTATGTATACTATATAAAACCCCAAGATTCATCTCCTTACAGGCAGCCACAAAACAAAGAAACCCAATAGAACCCATTTTTAAAAAAAGACTGTCAAACACCGAATATGCAGAGAGAAGCATAAACAAATTGTGGAAACAATAAAAGTGAGCAAATAGCATTCAGAACAAAAGTCAGTTCATAGGCAGTCTTAGATCAGCGCTGACTCAAACAAACATTGCGGAGCCCTCAGGCACAGAGCCTGAGCAAGGCTCAGCCCCAGTTCAGCGCTGAGCTGTGTAAACGTCACGGAGCCCTTCGACACAGAAGATATCACTGAACTGGCATAGACTTGAGGCCATTTAGCCCACCATGTCATGAAATTACAGGAAAATTGCTTTGATAGTTTTAGCTGGTGTAGCATGCATTTAATACAAAGCACACAACATTGCACTGTTAGGAGAACTTCAAAATTTAAAGTAAATTCATTATCAAAGTGTCTGTGTTAATAGATTGTGTGTGAGAGAAGAGATCAATGGAACTGCTCAGGCTGTAGTTATACCTGACTTTTTCTCTCTCGCACATTGAGTGTTTGGTCCTCTTTTAATAGGTTGTTTTTTTTTTGTTTTGTGGCTGCCTGTAAGGAGAGGAATCTCAAGGTTGTGTAATGTATACATACTTTGTACTTTGAATATGTCATCATACATTACCCTGAGATTGATTTAGAGATGCAGTGTGGAATAGCCCCATCTGGCCCTTCGAGCCATGCTGCCCAGCATCCTCGACAATTCCTAACCTAATCACGGGACAATTTACAATGACCAATTAATCTGCTAACCAGTACGTCTTGGATTGTGGGAGGAAACCAGAATACTTGGAGAAACTCCACGCGTTCTATGGGAAGGACGTGCAAACTCCTTTCAGATGACGTTGGGTTTGAACTCTGAACTCCGCCTCGAGCTGCAGTAGCATTGCGCTAACTGCTACGCTACGGTGGTGGCTCATTCTTGTGGGCATTCACAATTGCAACAAAATCAGCACACAAAGATTGAAAATCCATGTGCAAAAACATGCAAACTGCAAATCTATAACAATACTAAGAACATGAGTCTTTGAAAGTGAGTCCATAGGTCATGGAATCAGTTCACTGTTGAGCTTGTCACAAACTAAGTTCTCTGGGAGAAATGGATGCTTTCAAACTGTTATGGGTTTTTTGTGTGTGAAAAATCTCCACTCTGTCTCTAGAGATGAGCACAGAGTATTATGGAGTTCTGTTGCTATAGAGACTGAACTATTTTCTGTTACTGTGTGTACAATTATAAAACGGTCTCTGATTCCCTTGAATCTGCTCAGTGATTCCCTTGGATTTTGTGCTCTGCATGGCTGGCACTGCATGCGGATGTAGATCTCTGCTGTGGGATTCATTATGGAGTGTTTGCACTTGGTGTCTGCTTCACCACCCACCCTCCTTTCATATCCTGATTTAATGGCTGTATGGAGTCCGAGTGATGGTTGTGGTCTATCCCAGCCTGTTTGCACTATTAATAATAGATTGAACAGACGTAATTATAAGGTGATTGGTGGAAAGTGTGTGTGGGGGGGGGGGGGGTAGTGATACCAGAGTTCATTTTTACACAGTGGTTGGTGTGTGGACTCCCTGCCAGGGGTGATGGTGGAGGCAGGTACATCATGAAAACTCTAGAATATAAAGGTGGTGGGGGTGGTAGGAGGGATAACTAAAAGGTGGAGGGTGAGAAAGGTAAAGGACTGGAGAGGAAGGAATCTGATGGAGGAGAGTGGACTGTGATAGAAAGAGGAGGAGGAGTAGGAGGGGACCGGGAGGGGGGGGTGATAGGCAGGTGAGAAGAGGTAAGAGGTCAGAGTGTGGAATGAGGGGAGTTGGGTGGGGGGGGAGGAAACAATTTTTTTTAACCAGAAAGAGAAATCAATTTTCATGGTAATGTGTTGCTCCTTCATGTTAGCCCTCATTAGTCAGGATTGAGTTCAAGAACCACGAGGTAATGTTGCAGCTCTGTAAAACTCTAGTTAGACCATATTTGAAATATTGTGTTCATTTCTGGTTGTCTCATTATAGTAAGGATGTGGAAGCTATAGAGAGGATGCTGTGTGAACAAGAGTGTGTCTTACGCAGATAGGTTGAGTGAGCTTAGTCTTTTCTCTTTGGAGCGAAGGGGGATGAGAGGTGATGTAATAGAGGTGCACAGGATGATTATGGTATAGAGTGGGTAGCCAGAGACTTTTTTTTCCCTAGGGTGAAAATGGGTAAGACAAGGGGACTTAATGTTAAGGTGATTGGAGGAAAGTATTAGAGATTTGTCAGAGGTGAGTACTTTACTTGGAGTAGTGGGTGCGTCGAACCCCCTGACTGGTGTGGCAGTAAAGGCAGGTACATTAGGGAAATTTAAAAAACTCTTAGATAAGCATATGAATGGATAGAAAATGGAGGATTTAGAGAAGGGAAGGGTTAGATTGATATTAGACTATATTAAAAGCTTGGCACAACATTGCAGATCAAAGGATCTCTACTGTTCCTCTTCTCAACTGCCTGTCAGCTCCCCCTGTGTCTCTTCCCCCCCCCCCCCACTTCCCTTTCTCCTATGGTCCATGTTGCTCTCCAAACAGATTCCTTCCTCTCCAGATCTACCTTTCCCACTCACCTGGCTTCACCTATCACTTTCTAGCTATCCTCCTTCAGCTCTCCCACCCACCCAACATTTATTATTTTGGCATTGTCCCCCTTCCTTTCCAGTCCTGATGAAGGGTCTTGGCTCAAAACATTGACTGCTTATTCTTTTCCATTGATGCTGCCTGACCTGCTGAATTCCTCCATTATTTTGTGTGTGTTGGTTTGGATTTCCAGCATCTGCAGATTTTCTCATTTTTATAGTCAACATGTATTTATGTATGTTTATTTTATATTTATGCACATTTTTCATAAGTTCTATTTCATTTCTTTTCCTATAAATGCTGTCAAGAAAGTGTATATAGTAACATCTATCTACATTGATGAGAAATTTATTTCGACTTTGACTTGACTACATTGTTCTGTGAAATGTCCTTTTAAAATAAAACACGTTTGTTTTTCTAAGCTCAAGTCTTTGCTTTATCTTTGTCTTACCACAAATTGTGCACACCCTCTCCCAACCAGATCTGTTGTGAGCTTTTTCAGAAGGGGGATAATTTCTGCTATATATAATGCACAATCTGACAGCTACCCCTGCACACAGGGCTGGCTTCCAAAGCTCTGTCATTAAGATGGGAAAGAAAAAGGCGTGTCTGCAAACGATGAATATCTTCTGTATTTTCAGAAGAAAATTGTGGGTTAATGGAGAGGCACTGCATGTGAAGCAGCTGGATTTGAAACAAACGGTTCTACTGTCCTGCTCAGAACCCTCAACATAAAGCAAAGCTGCTAAAACAGTAATTTCAAAAATCTTTGTTATTTATTTAAACTTCTTCCTTCAATGCTAACTGAAAATGCTGCATGCTTTCCAGGGAGTCTCCACAATGGATTCTCTGCTGTATATGTTTTTTTTTTGTTAAATATAAAGAAATCCACCTCTTCAGTTGGTAGTTGACAATTATAAAGGAGCTTAGGGTTTGTGATTTGGCAGGCTGGAATCTTCATGGAGGGGGTGTGTTTTTTTTTCTTAGCTTCAGTGAGCCTCCTCTGGCTTTGTGTTCTGCTCAGCTCCAGCAAGAGCTGCCAGCAGAGAGGCGGAATGTACTGAGGGGGAGGATTCTTCTGCCTTAATGGAACAGAACAATGTACGATGCTGTGCACTTAAAAGCACATTTTCCAGATGGCCTCTTGGGCAAAGATGCAGAAAAAACAATGTCTTGGGTTTATATAGAACTTGGCTGCAAAAAAGAAATACCCATCCTCACAGGAGTGCTGTGTGACCATGGTTTTGACACCAGGCCAGCTTGGTAATTGACTTCACGACTCGGGGAGGGATTTCTGGTGTACATGGAGGCCAGGAGCTTAGGGGTGGCACAGTTGCAAAGTATCTCCAGTGACTTGAGCTCACCTCTAACCTGTGTGCTTGTGTGGAGTTGTCCCTGTGACCATGCAAGTCTCCTCCCGGTTGCTTTGGTCCAGCGGGTTTGTTGGCCTCCATCAGTGTGGGTTGAGTTTTTTGGAATGGTGGGGGGAGATGAAATGAGTGAAATGATATAGATGAATGGTCGATGGCACAGACTCGGTAGGACAAAGAGATTTGTTTTCCTACCGTGTGGCTCTGCAGAAGAGGTTCCCAACCTTTTTTCTGCCATGGACCCCCTACCATTAACTGAGGAGTCCATGGACCCCAGGTTTGGAATTCTTGTTCTATCAGTAAGGGTAGAACGAAGGATCTAACCTGGTCCCAACATATTGATATATAAAGAAGTCCAGACAGCGGCTGTACTTCATTAGGAGTTTGAAGAGATTTGGCATGTCAACAAATACATTCAAAAAGTTCTATAGTTGTACTGTGGAGAGCATTCTGACAGGCTGCATCACTGTCTGGTATGGAGGGGCTACTGCACAGGACCGAAAGAAGCTGCAGAGGGTTGTAAATCTAATCAGCCCCATCTTGGGTACTAGCCTACAAAGTATTCAGGACATCTTCAGGGAGCGGTGTCTCAGAAAGGCAGCGTCCATTATTAAGGACCTCCAGCACCCAGGACATGCCCTTTTCTCACTGTTACCATCAGGTAGGAGGTACAGGAGCCTGAAGGCACACACTCAGCGATTCAGGAACAGCTTCTTCCCCTCTGCCATCCGATTCCTAAATGGACATTGAAGCTTTAGACACTACCTCACTTTTTCTAATATACAGTATTTCTGTTTTTGCACATTTTTTAATGAATTGATTTACATGTTTGTTTATTATTTTATTACTTTTTTTCTCTGCTAGATTATGTATTGCACTGAACTACTGCTGCTAAGTTAGCAAATTTCACATCACATGCTGGTGATAATAAACCTGATTCTGAAGCCATTTGCATGTTTGTGCCTGGTGTACCATTCAGTGCGATCAAAGTTCAGTGTGTAGGTCACCATATACTAAGATTCATTTTCTTGCCGGCATTCACTTTAGAAAAGAGAAATACAATAGAATCATTGAAAAACTGCACACAAAGACAAACAAACAACCAATGTGCAAAAAGAAGACATCCTGTAAATACAATGTAGATAAATAAATAGGACTGAGAACATGATTTGTAGTCCTTGAAAGTGAGTCCATAGGTTGTGCAGAGAGCCCGCCACCTACCTCAGTAACATATTCCATCTCCATCTCCCATCAGTTCACCATGGTGCTCAGAGGTGACGGTCTCGGCAAGCTGCTGCTCACCAGACCTGGAATATCTAGTGGTGAAGTGACACCAGTTGTGGGAGTTTACTCTCGCTGTCCTTGTGGCAGTGAAGCTTGCACTTAGTGAACTATATTCCATGGTTATAGCCATGAAACGGGTACCCTAAAACCTTATCCATCAGGGCCAGTGACTTCAGCATACTCACTGCCTGTTACACCGCTGGCATTTAGGGCAGCACTGAAAGTCCTCCATCTCTGGTGATGTTCAGGGTATCCTTCATCATGTCAGTAGCTTCCTCTCGATTTTCACTACTGTCAGTCATGCAAGTCCCAGGTGAAGACTCAGGAATAACTTCACACTCAGGTAAAGAAGCATTCTTTATTGCTGTTTCCGGAACAATTTGTTTTTTTTTGACCAGTCTAGGTTATTAGCCCCGAGTTGAACCCCCAAACCCGGTGGTCCACCTTTGGTCTGACCTCTACCCTTTGACCTGTTTGACATGGGTGACGCTACCAAGACTGAGGCAATGAAGAGAGGCTCATGTACCTTCTACCTGATGGCAACAGTGAGAAGAGAGCATACCTGGGTGGTGGGGATCTCTGATGATGGATGCTGCTTTCCTATGACAGCGTTTTATGTAGATATGCTCCATGGACGGTTTTACCCGTTGTGTACCGGGCCAAATCCCCTACCTTTTGTAGGATTTTCCATTCAAAGGCATTGATGTTTCCATACCAGGCCATAATGTAGCCAGTCAGTGCACTCCTCAGGAATTTAAACACTGTTGAGCTTACTTTGCAATTACATTTATATGATGGATCCAGGACAGGTCCTCTGCATATTAATCTATTTGTTCCAAGATCTTGGAAATTAGTTACTTTCTTCTTCTCTGAATTGGTTTGACTCTTGACTTAGTTGCATTATTTGTAACCATTGCAGTTAGTTAGTCATCCCTGGCAAGAGGACACAGCAAAAGCCAGAGTATTGGCCATTTTAGTGATGGTTGCCTGGAAAAAAAAATCCACTGCCACCCGTCAGGAAATTAAATCAAATTACTCCTTTTGTGCTTCCGATTAATTTTCTGATAGTGTGCTACGTGCAATGTATTTGCATCAACCATGTTGTCGCTCCTGAATAACCCCATTGTATCCATTCCATCAGATAGCCTATGAAGTGAAGCCTAGGTAGTCATGCTTTGGCAGTGGAAACTATTATGGAGCCAGCAGTGTGAAACTCAGATTCCCTTTTGCATTGGGCTCTACAGCCTTTTCTAGCCTGGGGTTGATAAAGGTATCAGGTTCCTGTTTCCAAATCCTGACCTTGTGGGGAACATGATATTACTAGGCATCTCTGCCCTTTGTTGTGGTTCTGTCTTTAAAGTTCAAAGTATATATCTGTTACTATATATAATACTGAATCTGTCTGCCTGTTTACATATTTATTTATTGAGATACAGTGCGGAATAGGCCCCTTCTGGTCCCTCAAGTCGCCGCCCAGCTGTCCCCCAATTTAACCCTAGCCTAATTATGGGACAATTTATAATAACCGATGAACCTACCAAACTGTACGTCTTTGGACTGTGGGAAGAAACCACACCACCTGGAGGAAGCCCATGCAGTCCCAAGGAAGAACATTCAACCTCCTTATAGGTAGTGGTGTGAATTGAAGCAGTGTCTCCTGCAGTGTAAAGCGTTGTGCTGACCACTATGTTTTATGACGGTTGGTAAATAGCTGGAAGGTACATTACCACCACTTCTGAACTGGAGTGTGGGTCGGGACATCTAGGATGCCTCAGTTGGTGAGGGTCGATCCTGGATGCTGTGTCCTAGCTGTGTAGATATGCCCGCCAGGGCAGTACACTGTGAAGAGCAAGCTGTTGTCCATGTGACAAGCTCCTCCTGTCCAAGCATCCGATGAACCCAAAGAGACAGCAGAGACTGAAACAGTTTGACACCAGCAGTGTTGTTGGAGTACCCAGACAGCGTTGAGTTAAGCTGAGGACTGCCTTAGAGATTCCTGCTCTGGATTTTTCCCTTAAGTCTTCCCCATTAGTGGGTAGTGGAGGTTTGAAATCATTTTTCTTCCTTCTGGATGAGCTGCCAGCCACGGCTGGTGAGTCCCATCTGCCTGAAGTGACTGGTTTTAAGGCACTAGTCACCTGCCTTTGCCCCATCTCCTGTCAGTAGAAACTGTTCTGCCGGGCTGAGTAGCTAAACCACAGGTGAAGGCCAGGAGTTGGACTTAGTTGTCAGCGGCTGTTTGAGTCACACTCCATTGACAGCATTTAATAGGTAGTGGGAGTTTATCCCCACTGTTACTCCTAACTATAACAACCTTAAGGAACCAGGATATTTAAATCCTATGATTTTATTTTTGTATCAAATTCTATTAAAAAAAGGCCTGTATTTTAAGAACTGCACTGTATATTTAAAACAATAATCCTGTGATTATGCAAAAATTGCAGATGTTAAATTGTATTTTATCCCGTGATGACATTCAAATCAACTATCCTCTCTCTTTGAGTATGTCTTTGACACCTCACCAGTACGTGCTCAACTGTTTCTTATTGATTACAATACTCATCGTTTCCTTGTAGGCATAATCATTAAATCCTTAATCTGTGATGTGTAACTGCACAGCCTTTTGGAGATGTCTACAATGAACTGGTGGTGGAGAGTGTGGATAAAGATTAGTTTTAGCTGTCACATGTACATCGAAGCAGACAGTGGTACCCATTGTTTGCATCAATGCCCAGCACGGTCCAGGGGTGTGGTAGGGGATCTTGTAATTAAATTGTGTCCAATTATATACATCTGTCTATGAAATTTATATAAAAGGCTTATCAGGATCAACTCTTACTCAAGAACCAAGCCAGCAATTGCTGTCATGTGCTCTCCATCATCCATCTTTTCATTTTGATTTACTTTGATCAGTGGGGGCAGCCCACCAGGGTTGTTGTGCTTCCAGAGCCAACACAGCATTCCCTCAACTCACTAATCTTAACCATACATCTTTGGAATCTGGGAGTGAAGCAGAGTGCTTGGAAGAAACCCACATGGTTCATGGGGCAAAGGTGCAAGCTCCTTACAGGCAGCAACGGGAAATGAACTCTGATCTTCTGATCGTTGTAAAGCGTGATGTGAACTGCTATGCTACCATGCAGCTCTGTATGATGCCAATCTCGATGAGATACCAGTCAAGTTGACTGGATTGTGTTGAACCTCTACACATTAGCTGTCGGAGGGCGCTGTATTGCACTCTTAACATGTAAAGATCAAGAACGGCTTTGGCGGGGTGGCCCAGGCGTATCGAGATGCCAGGGTCCGGGTCCTAGAGCGTGGCAGTGCCCGGTGCTTGGACAATTTAAACATCAGCCCAGATAGACTGGAAGCCTGAATGTTAGGTACAGAGGCGAGGGTCAGGCTGATTTCGCTCGCTCTCCTGAGAATGCTTATTCCTTTTTCTGCAGTGCTGAGGCTATGAACTGATCCGGCTGCCGTGTTGAACTGGGGACAGGGGCTTTGGGCTGACGCTGGCTGCTCCAGGAACGTATCTGGGACTCAGTCTGGTTCGGGGTGCTGTTGGATTGTTTCTATTATTTGCATGACGTGTTTTTTTTTCCCTCTGTCTCTGCACAGTGGTTTTTGGTCTTTTTTAAATTGGGTTATTTGTGTCTCTTGCTCTGTGGCTGCCTGTTAATGCTGGAGACGAGGGTTGTGGTGCTGGTAAAGCACAAGGCCTGGAGATTACATTCTCTCCCCATTGGTCATTATACATCACTTGTGTGCACAGTTTCAGTTCCAGAGATGCCTTTGCTATGTCAAAGCTGCTATGTAAGTACTTTCTTTCTGCCTGCTCCTGCCAATGCACAATGTTCTGCAAATTGCAAGAACGTTGATTTTTATAACCTCTGGTAACCATTCCCCTCTGGTTTCCCTCATTCTGGTGCCCTTCTCGCCCCATTCTCTTCCCTTTCCTCACCCTCCTCACCTCCCTCTGTATCCCCGTCTCCTTCCACTTAATTTATTTATTGAGATACAGCACAAAATGACCCTTCTGGTCTTTTGAGCCGTGCTGCTCAGCAACCCCCCCCCCCCCCCCCACCTCGATTTCCTAGCCTGGACAATTTACAGTCCAATTAACCTACTGACCAGTACGTTTTTGGACTGTGAAAGGAAGCCAGAACACCCAGAGGAGACCCACATTGTCAAAGGGAAAATATATAAACTGTTTGGTGTTAGCAATTGAACTTGGGTCACTGGCACTGTAAAGCATTGTGCAAACTGCTATGCTATCGTACTGCCCCACTATTCCATGGTCCACTGTCCTCTCCAATTAAATTCCTCCTTCATCCATTTACTGCTTCCACCGCCTCGCTTCTCACATCATTCCCCTCTCACCTCACCTTCTTATACTGGCTTCTGCCTTCTTCCCTTCCAGTGCCAATGACTGGTCTCAGCCTGAAACGTTGTTTATTCATTCCCCTCTATAGATGCTCCCTGACTTGCTGAGTTCCTTCAGTATTTTGTATGTGTTCCTCAAAATTTCCAGTCACTGCAGAACTTATTTATTGCAATACAGTGCGGAATAGGCCCTTCAAGCTGCGCTGCACAGCGATCCCCTGATTTAGTCCTAACCTTAATCACAGGATCATTTACAGTGACTAACGGAACCTGGAGTACCTGGAGGAGACCCATGTGGTGACAGGGAGAACGTGCTGACATTGGAGAGAGTTCACAGAAGGTTTATGAAAATGATTGTGGGATTTAAAGTCTTGGCATATGAAGAGCATTTGATGGCTCTGGGCCTGTACTCACTGGAATTCAGAAGAATGAGGGGTGACCTCATTAAAACCTATCCCAATGTTGAAAGGCCTCGATAATGTGGACGTTTCTTATGTTGGGTAAGTCTAAGACCAGAGGACACAGCCTCAAAATAGTGGGGTGTCCTTTTAGAATGGAGACGAGGAATTTCTTTAGCCAGAGAGGCAAATCTGTGGAATTCGTTGCCACAAGCAGCTGTTGAGGCCAAGTGATTGAATATATTGGCAGAGATTCATAGATTCTTAGATTAGTCAAGGCATGAAGGCTTACAGGGAGAAGGCAAGAGTCTGGAGCTGAGCGGGAAATGGATCAGCCATGATGAAATGGCAGAGCAGACTCGATGGGCCAAATGGTCCAATTCTGCTCCTATATTTTATGGTCTTAAAGCATACAAACTCCTAACAGGGAGTGGCGTATCTTCTCACTGTTTTTCCATTATTGGTGACCCCATGGGGTGAAGGTTTTTGAGTGTTAGTGACCTCCCCCACAACCCCAATGCTGCATCGAAGCAGCAATATGGTTCATTTAAAGGGTAACAAGGCTTCCCAGCTCGCTGTATTTTGCTGATGTGTAAGTAAGCCACATAAAGGTGTGGTGTGAACATCTTTGCTGATGTTGTTCTGTTGCTTGTCGTGTTCTGAGTTGTCTTGCCATATGTTGGTGCTGGAACGTGTGGCAACACTTGGGGGCTGCACTCAACACATTCTTAGGTTGTGTTGGTTGTTAACACAAATGATGCATTTCACTGTATGTTTCGATGCACATAGGATAAATAAATCTCAAATCAGAATTTGAATCCAGCTTCTCTAGTGCCTGCTACTCTCATGTTGGAATTAAGTCAGAACATAAATACACTGGGAAAACTTTTAACAACACCAGTGTGTCATTTCCTCACGGATGTTAGTCATCCATAAACATTCTAATTACCAGAAGTGTGTACGTGGGATGAACGGTCTTTCGGAAATCTGAAACAAGAGGACATAGTTTTAAGGATAAAGGTGACAGGTTTAATAAGAGCCTGAGAGGCATTTTATTTTTGTTAGGTACATAGGACCAGTTGCCGAGGAAGTGAGGCAGGGACGTTAGATACATTTAAGAAGTACGTGGACAGATAGTCATAGAGCACTAACTCTTTGGCTCATCTAGTCCATGCCAAACTTTTGTTCTGCCTAGTCCCATTGATCTGAACCTAGAACTTAGCCTGTTTTAGGTGTTGCCAGTCAGCGTTAATCTCAATGTAGAACCGCCTCAGGGATTCCAGCTCCAGATTTTTCCCTCTGGTGGGGGGGGGGGGTTTACCCCGAAGCCTCCCCTACTGCCCCCCCCCCCACCTCCATGAGTGGGTATAGCCACAAGACAGCGGAGGTTTGAGATGGGATTTTCCTTCTCCTAGATGAGCTGCCCCATCTGCCTGAAGAGATTAGTCTGTGACTCTAAGATGTTGTTTAAATCCTCCCTCTTTTACCAGCCATTTAAGTGGGAATCAAATATTGCTTCTGAGAGCTATCTTGAGATTTCTTAACACGGTAAGACATTGGAGCCGAGTTAGGCTATTCAACCCATCGAGCCCGCTCCACCAAACGATCTTGCCGATTTATTTTCCCTCTCAACTACATTCTCCTGCCATTTCCCTGTAACCTTTGACAGCCTTACTAATTAAGAACCTATCAACCTCCATTTTAAATGTACCCAAATGACTTGGCCTCCACAGCCATTTGTAACAATGAATTCTCTGGCTAAAGACCATCCTTTGGCTAAAGAAAATTCTTCCTCATCTCTGTTCTTCTATTCTGAGTCTGTGCCCTCTGGTCCTCGACTACCCCACTGTAAGAAACATTCTCTCCATGTCCACTCTATCTTGGCCTTTCAATATTTGATAGGTCTCAAAGAGATTCCCCCCCCCCCCCCCCCCCGTTTTACTAAACTTGAGCAAGTACAGGCCCAGAGCCATGAAACAATCCTTTTATGTTAACCCTTTCATTCCTGGGATGATTTATCTAAGCCTCATCCTTTCTTAGATATGGAGCCCAAAACTGCTCACAATATTCCAGACGCTGTCTGACCGTGCCTTATAAAGCCTTGGCATTACACCCTTGCTTGTGTGTTCTAGTCCTCTTGAAACATCACATTTGACTTCCTTACCACTGACTCAACCTGCTTATGTGTGGGTAGGGTTAGATTCTGGGGTGAGTTGTTGGGAAAGAAATTGGGTCGGTCTAAATAGCTGCTTAATTGTTTGATCTCAGTTGATGGGATGAAGGTTCTGCTTCCGTACCTGTATGATGGTTAAGACCAAAAGCTTGGCTGAGCATTGTGGACAGAAACCCTGTGTCAGGGCTATGAGTGGAGGGGGGATGGGGCCGGTACATAGATGAGGGCAAGTGGTGAGGTGAGATGGGTCAACAAGTGATTGGTGAATCAAGCCAGTGGATGAGCACGGAGATCTCTCAAAGTTTTAGGCGGTTGAGGGGATGGGGTGGGGGTGTGGATTGCCTCGGTGGGAGAAGGAGAATTTCAAAGTTGAGCAACTCACACAAAATGTTGGAGGAACTCCGCAGATCAGGCAGCACCTATGGAGAGAAATAAAAATAAACAATCGATGCTTCTCTATCTCAAAGGGTCTTTGCCTCAAACGGTGACTTTTTATTCCTGTCCGTAGACGCTGCCTGACCTGCTGAGTTCCTCTTAACATTTTGTGTGTGTTGCTCCAGAATCTGCAGAATTTTTGAAGTTGAGTAATTTTTGCCAAGAGAGGTTGGCACACACGGAACAACTTCATTCCATTCATATTTCAGATTGTCAACTTCCGTAAAGAATGTATTTCCTCCCTTTTTCAAAGTCAAAGTTATTGTTATATGCAGAAGTACATGTATACTGGGGCTGGGGGTGTAGAGACGTCTCTACCAAAGGAGGTGTAAGGTGTACCTTCTCTCTATTAGTCAGGGCATGAAGGGATATGGGATACATGCTGCATATTGTAATTGTGATTGGTCATCATTATGGTGCTTTTTCTGCTTTGGTTATAGCGCCTGATCTACAAAGTACTGTGCTCTTTATTGAAATTAACGTTGCAGAGTTAAATATGTGAGGAGGAAGGAAAGTGTTAAATGGGTGGGAAGGAAAGTTTCAGTCCTAAAAAAGTATGGGCTGGGTTCCTGTGAGTAAATAGGAAATGTTTCTCAATGCTGCCCTAATTAAGCTTGTGGATCTCTTGCTGCAGTCAACAATCGCTAGGCAGTTTGCAGCAGGCATTTTTTCCCAGCTCTGGGCTCCTGCTCAGCCTCCCTTTCTCCAGTCGATGTTGAGGAACACCTTTCATTGAACACAAGACGTTGCTACATGACTGTATGGTGGAGTTGGGTTGGGGGGGAGGGGAGCTACTACACAGGATCAAAATAAGCTGCATAGCTCCATCATGGGCACTAGCCTCCGTAGTATCCAGGACATCTTCAAGGAGCGACGCCACACCCAGGTCCAGCCATTTTCTCAATGTTACCGTCAAGGAGATATAGAATCCTGAAGGCACATACTTAATGATTCAGGAACAGATTCTTCCTCTCTGCCATCCGATTTCTGAATGGATATTGAACCCATGAACGCTAGCTCACTATCTAAAAAAAATTCTATATTTGCACTATAATTTAACTATTTGTATTAACTGAATTACCCCTGTAATTCAGTTTTTTTCCTCTATTGTACTGCTGCTGCAAAGGCAACGAATTTCGCGACTTATGCCAGTGATATTAAACCCGATTTCTTATTCTAGTTCCTCACCTTTGTGAGCAATCACTCACTTGCCGATTTATTTCTCAATGTATTGAGCTTGCAATCAAAAATGGACTAAAGCAGTCCGCCAGTTGTAACTCCTTTTTTTTCCTTTGCTTCAATCCCAAAAGCCTGAGTTAGGTGCCAGCAACCATTTCATTTGAAGTATGTAAACTGAATGCAAAATATATTGTACACGAGATGCACTTCAGTCCCCAGAGCTGCATCTGGAAAATATCTGGGTCGTGGGTGTGGTGCTGATGGTTGTAGGTCAGTCTCTGCCCTGGGAGTGTTGTGAAGCATCGCCAAGAAGGTTACACAATCGTGACTGGTGTTCGCTTAGTGCATTAAATGGTGGTGGTTCAAGTAGCAACCTCAACACTTCCCCCTGTTTGTAGGACTCCACCCATTGCCTGTGCCTTCACTTTCACACTGTGTTTGTTCCAACAATCCTATAGCAGGATGGAGCCGTTTGAAATAAATTAATAACACTGCAACTGAAATATATTTTATTTTGGGGTGCTTGGTTGTGCTAGGGCAGTGTGGGTACCGAAACTGTCTGATCAGGGGACTAGTTTGAGCTCGTGGGATAACCCTCTGAAATTTCAACACCTTCCCTGCCTCGGTCAGCTTGCAGTTCCTTTTATAAACCTGATTGGGGGACTGGCGCTATGCAGCCCTTGCTGGGATTTCTGCTCGAGGCAGGCTTTCTTGCCTGAAGGGAGTGGCTGCTTTCGAATGTTCTCAAAATAGGAAGTATAGCAAACTGCTGGAGGGGTGAGGTTCTGCCTTCATCGTACTAATTCACATGCTGAATGTGCTTTTCCTCTGCCCCGTGTTCAGTGGCTGTCAAAATCATTTTTAGCCCAAAATTGTGAATTTGGGTTTCCCCTACGGATGCTTGAATACAGGCTGATTCTAGGGGGCATAACGTTGTCAGGACTGTGTTTTAAATGAGATGGTTAACTGTTGCTTCCCCATCCCAACTCAGGTGCACCTCCCCCACCAAGCACCAAGTCGAGGATGTTGTCTGGACATGGTGGGGGTGGGTAGGGATGTGCCTGACTTACAAGGTGAGGTTGCTTTGATCTAGGTGGTGTAGAGAGTTGCAAAAAGGACTATGACTAGGTGCGTACAGGTTACACGGACCAGGACCGTGTTGCAGATGTTGCCTGGATTTGGTGGGGAGGTGGAGGAAGGTTGTAGCTTGAGTTACAGGGATAGGTTGCTTAGGGTCACACAGAAATTATGTGCAGGTTAAGCAGACCAGGACCGGGTTGCGATTGACATTCAGCAGGATCTTGCCTGGACTTGGTGGTATGGTGGGTGTGCCCAAGTTAAAATTTCAAAGTAAATGTTATTACCAAAGTGCATGTGTGTAACCATATACAACCCTGAGATTCATTTTCTTGCAGGCATACTCAATAAATCTATAGAATAATAACTATAACAGAATCAATAAAAGACCACCCAACTTGCGCATTCAACCAGAGTGCAGGAGACAACAAACTATACAAATACAAAAAAAAAGATGATACTAAATAAATAAGCAATAAATATTGAGAACATAAGATGAAGAGACCTTGAAAGTGAGTCCATTGGTTATGTTAACATTTCAATGATGGAACGAGTGAAGTTATCCCCTTTGGTTTAAGAGCTTGATGGCTCAGGGGTAGGAACTTTCCTGAATCTGGTGGTGACAGTCCTGAGGCTCCTGTACCTTCTACCTGATGGCATCTGCAAGAAAAGAGCATGACCTGGGTGGTAGGAGTCCCTGATGATGGATGCTGCTTCCCTATGACAGCATTTCATGTAGATGTACTCAATGGTTGAGAGGGCATTACCTGTGATGGACTGGGTTGTATCTCACTTTTTATAGGAGAGGTGGCTTGGTCATGTTGCGAGCTGGGTAAAGAATAGATTGCGTACAGGTTACGTAGACTAGGACTACGCTGCGATTGAGATTATTAGGGTGTTGCCTGAATTTGGTGGTTGGTGGAGTGAGTGTGGAGTTACAAGAAGTTGTTTGGAGTAGGACTAGGTCGAGTAGAGGACTGCAATCAGTTTGTGCAGACTAGGACCATGTTGCATATGAGACTCACCAGGATCTTGCCTGGACTAGGTGGTTGAGGGGTGTATACCTGAGTTGCAAGGAGAGATGGCTTAGACTAAGACAGGGTCACATAGAGATACTAGGTCTAGATTTATGTAGACTATGACAATGTTGTAAATGTAATCTACCAGGATATTGCTTGGGCTGGATTCCTGATTAATCAGGGCATGAAGAGATATGGGGAGAAGGCAGGAAATTGGATCAGAGAAGGAAAATGGCTCAGCCTTGATGAAATGAAGTAGCAGACTTGATGGGCCAAATGGCATAATTTTGCTCCTATATCTTATGGCTTGCAGAAGTTACAAGGAGAGATACCGCAGACTAGGAGTTCATACATTTATAAATTGCGATACAGCAAGGAATCTTCAAGCCGCGCCACTTACCCTAGCCTAATCAGTGCAATTTCCAATGACCAATTAATCTACCAACTGGTATGTCATTGGACTGTGGGAGGAAACCAGAGCACCTGGAGGAAACCCACATGGTCAGTGGTGGGAATTGAACGGGTCACTGGTACTGTAAAACATTGTGCTAACCACTACACTATCCTGCCATTCCCCTGGAATGGGAGGAGATTGAGCAGGTCACCTGACAGAAGTATACAAGACCATGAGGCCCATAGACAAAGTGAAAACACAGTCTTTTTTTCCAGGGTGGGGCTGTTTAAAAAGGAGTGCATA
This sequence comes from Hypanus sabinus, assembly GCF_030144855.1. Taxonomy (NCBI): domain Eukaryota; kingdom Metazoa; phylum Chordata; class Chondrichthyes; order Myliobatiformes; family Dasyatidae; genus Hypanus; species Hypanus sabinus. Next base: position 86,055,954 of record NC_082712.1, on the reverse strand, counting down.
GGTTTAAGATCATGGGTGAGAGATTTAAAAGTAACATGGGGAGGGTGGGGGGAGAGGTTGCAGATTCTTCATGCAAAGGGTGATATGTATTTGGAATGACCTGCCAAAAATACTGGTCGTGGTGGGTGTATTAGAAACATTTAAAAGCCATCTAGATAAGTAGATGGACAGGAGGGACTTAAAAAGCTATTAGCCAAGCATGAGCTGTTAGGATGTGTTCATAGAGCAACACAGTTGGCATGTATGAGTTGGGACGAAGGGCTTATTTTTGAGATGTGTGACTCTGAGATGTTAAATTGAGGCCTTGCTCGCTTGAGTATTGGGTGGACAATGCATTACAGTAGCAGCGGCCCGGGTTCAATTCCCGCCTTTATCTTTAAGGAGTTTGTATGTCCTCCCTATGACTGAGAGTTTCCTCTCCAGTTCAGAGACATGCCAGTTGGTAAATTAATGGGTCATTGTAAACTGTCCTGTGATTAGGCTAGGTTTAAGTTGGAGGTTTCTGGGTGGCACGCTCAAATGCCAGAGGAGCCTATTCAATGCTTTATCTCAATCAATCAATAAATTATTTATTAACAGTTCTGGGCGTGCTCTTTTAAAATGCTGTCATATTGCCAAAGTTGCAAGGGCAACAATGCTTTTGAAGGTACCTCACTGGAAGCATCTTTAAGAACTAGTCACATTCAAGAGACTCTTGGGAAGACACACGAGGGCGCAAGGAGTGGAAAGTTCTGGTCTTTGTGGATGCAGAAGGGATTAGTCTAGTTCAGCATTTGATTACTAATTAGTTTGGTACAACAGCGTGGGCCATGGGACCTGATCCTGTGCTGTGTTCTACCACTGTGTAATCAAAGTTACCAATGTGGTGAGAAGCACTTTGTAAATGCAAATACTCTTTCCAACTGCTTCTGGTTGGGCACTCTCACAAAACGTTGGAGGAACTCAGCAGGTCAGGCAGCATCCATGGAGAGGAATGACCAGTCAACGTTTTGCACCGAGACCCCTCGCCAGGACTGGAAAGGAAGGGGACAGAATTTAGAATACAGGTTTCCCCCACTATCCGAAGGTAGAGCGTTCCTGTGAAACCATTTGTAAGCCAAAAGGTCACAAAGCGAAGAAGCAATTACCGTTAATTTATATGAGAAAAATTTTAGTGTTTCCAGACCCAAAAAATAACCTACCAAATCATACCAAATAACACATAAAACCTAAAATAACACGAACATATAGTGAAAGCAAGAATGATATGATAAATACACAGCTATATAAAGTAGAAATAATACACAGTATAGTTTCACTTACCAGAATCGGGAAGATTGAGCCAAAACCGATCTGTAGAAAAAAATCAGCACGTATATGCATGCGCATACACCTGTCTGCGCAAGGCTTCACGGTCACGTTAGACTTTCTTGGGGTAAACACAAGTTTAAAGCGGGTGTCTTTTTTCGTAATTGTGAAAATCCTCTTTTGTTTATGTATATGTGTGTGTTTATTTAGATCATAAATAAAATCTGATGGTGATGCAACCAATTAGAATGCTCTCCACAGTACATCTATAGAAATTTGCGATTGTCTCCTAATGAAATATATCCACTGTGGTGCCTTCTTTGTAACTGCATCAATAAGTTGGGCACAGATTGATCCTCAGAGATACTGATACCCTTCTGATCCCTCTGAGGATTGGTGTGTGTTCCCTCGTCTTACCCTTTGTGAAGTCCATAATTAGTTTATGGTTTTACTGATGTTGAGTGTAAGGATTTTGCTGCTATGCCACCCAAAGAAATACCTTGCTCCTGTATGCCCTCTTGTTGCCATCCGAAATTCTGCCAACAAAAGTTGTGTCATGAGCAACTGTAAAAATGAAGTAAAGGACTGAAGAAGGAATGTAATGGGGGAGGACAGTGAACCTTTGGGGGTGGGGAGGAACCAAAGGGAAGAGAAGGTAAGGGTTTAGAGGGTAACAGGAGTGGGGAATGGAGAGAGAGAGAGAGAGAACGTTGAAAGGTAATAACTGGATGTTGGAGAAATCAATGTTCATGCCATCAGGTTGGAGGCTATGGGGAATATGGAGTATTGTTCTTCCAACCTGAGCTTGGCTTCATCTTGGTAGCAGTTACTCAAGATTTCCAGCAACTCTTGTTTCAGGTTTGACTCTGATTTCCTCCCATGTGTCCCTCTGATTGCTAACATAAGTTTCATGTTTTGTCTTCTCCCCCCCGGGCAGATTTCTGATTGGCCAACTGGTGGTGGTTCAGCGACGTGCGCCTGACTGGAGACAATGAGTGAGCTAGAGCAGCTACGTCAGGAGGCAGAGCAGTTACGGAACCAGATAAGGGTGAGTAGTGGGCAGCTCCCACAGCCCCGGTGTCTCTGTGGGAATGAATGATGTTACATTGAAGAGGGTAGAGGGGTTATTAACCTGAATTTTGGTTTTGGTCCTGTTCCTGTCCACGAGGTCTGACTTGGGATGGTGTTACAGCACCAAAACAGACCCTTTGGCCTGTCTGGTCCAAACTGATCTCGTTGTCTATCCAAGCCTGTCCTGTGTGCCAGGCTTTAGCCCATATGCTCCAAACCCTTTCCAATCTGTCTCAACCACCTCTTCTGGCAGCTCATTCCATATACGGACTGTGCTTTGTGTAAAAGGAAAGATCGCCCCTCAATTCCGACTACATCTTTTCCCTCTCACCTTAAATCTACGTCCTCTAGTTGTTGGTTCCCCAACCCTGGCGAGAAACACAGCATGCAATGAATCAATCAATGCCCCTTATGTTTGTATACGCCTCTATAACATCTCTGACATCCACAAGGAATAAAGTTCTGAAAGTCCCGTTGAAAGGAGCAACAAGCAATCTGCTGGAAGAACTTAATAGATTGAGCAGCATCTGTGTAGGGAAAAGGAATTGTTGATGTTTATCCTCCCTCCTCTTAGTACCCTCTCTCTCCTTTACCCCAAATCCACTCCCTTTTTCCTCTACTTACCTTACTCTGCCTCCTCCGTTGCCCTCCCCATTCCTTTTACCTCCTGTACTACTGTCCCCTCTTCCCTACTGTCCCCCTTCCCCTCTGTCCCCCCCCCCGTGCCCCTCTCTCCCTCCCCATCTTCCCCCCACCTGTGTTTTCCCCTGTCCTTTCCCTGGCAGATGTGAGGTGTTTATTAGGAGGCGATGGCAACCAACAGGGAAGGGAACAGGCAGCTGTTGGGAAAATCTAACTGTGCAGCTGAGGCCCCTCACTATCTAAAACTAGAGTCCTGAGCAGCTCAAACGCAGAATGAAGTCCTACAGCATCAGATTTCTCTATTTAAACTACCAATGTGGAAATGTAAATATTCCCGGGCTGCAAAACTCCAGTCTGTAAATGGAGATGGGATGGAGATTTTGAGAGGAAGCAGAGTTTGTCTAATTGATTTATGATGCTGAATGTCCTGTGACTGTGCCAGCATCCAGTCTGTCTATTACTGATTTCAGAATCCCAGAATATTTCCTTTTTCCCGGGGGAAAAAAAAACAGGGTAAAGATATTACAGAATTCTTTCAGGGACAACTTGGTGGATGATTGCATTCTTTTACCCTCGTGTAGCCCCATTGGTAAGGGTTGCTCCTTCAGTCTGGATTGCCAGTATTGGAGATTGAAACATGCAGTGAAATATGAACACAAGATGCTGGAAATCTGGAGTAACACAGACAAAATGTTGGAGTAACTCAGCAGGTCAGCTAGCATCAATAGAGAAGAACAAAGAGTTGATGTTTCTAGGCTGAAGGGTCTCAGTTTGAAACGTCAACTCTTTGTCCCTCGATGCTGCCTGACCCGATTTCCTCCAGCAGTTTGTCTGTATTAATGTAGTGAAAATGTGTTGTTTTAAAAATTGTGCAGTTATCAAAACATGTATGCAGTACACAACCCTGAGATTTGTCTTCTCACAGTCACGAGACCCATTCAAACATCAGAACACGCAAAAACAAAAACCCAAACTGCATAATTGGCAAAAAAACGAGTCAAAAGCACAGAATGTAAATCATCAACCCATTGAAACTGTGTAGGAATGTTCACAAATTTTAGTTCAGTTTTGTTCACTTTAGTGCTGTGCCATTCGTTGACTGCAAAATTGCACAAAATAGCAATTATTTTAAAAAAAAAGAGTAAACAGAAACATGTCATAGCATGAATGAACCTCAGAATCCAATCCACAAACTGCATCGATTAAACAAAGACTCCAGCAACTTCCACTGGAAGCAGTGAGAGGCTAACCGGTCAGGCATAGGCACCTACCTCCGCCATCAGCAGCAAACGAGGAGGTGGGAGGTGGAGGGGGAGAGAGACTGGTCAAGTCGCCCCGCTCATCTTTCACGTTTGTCCTCGATTTCAGTTTCGCTCTCCACTTTGATCGGCAAGAAATGGAGTTGATCATGGGCTCGTGCCTTGCTCCCAAACTGCACACTCCACTCCAAACTTTCTCGCAGACAGCGAAGCACCAGATCACTCAGTCGTCCCGAAAACACAACATCAAAATGTAAATCACAGGTTTCCATAGTAGCAGAATCATATTTGAAGAAAGAAGTAAAAGTAGTTTTGTTAACTGACTGAAGGATGTGGCATTTTTTTTAAACTGTTCACTGGCGCCACCTTGTGTCAATAACCAACACAGTCCAACGATTATGCTGGGGGCAGCCTGCAAGTATTGGAGATATCATTGACATGTGTACAGTTCTTTGAGTCAAGTGGTTTAGATTCTGACAGGTGGTTTCCTCTAACTTGAGAGTCTAGAATTCGGAAATAAGGAGTTCCCCTAAGGACAATGATGAGGCAGTTTCTTCAGAGAAATTACAGAGAGGCACAGATTGTGTGAATACAGTCTTCTTCCCAGGGTTGGGGAATCAAGGACTAGAGGGCTTAGGTTTAAAGGTGAGAGCAGAGGTTTAATAGATACCTGAGGGGCAACGTTTTCACCCAGAGGGTGGTCAGTATATGGAGCGAGCTGCAAAAGGAAGTGGTTGGTACATTAATAATGTTCAAAAGATACTTGGATAGGCACGTGAATAAGAAATGTTCAGAGCAGGTGTTCACAACCTGGGGTCTGTGGACTCCCCGGTTAATGGTAGGGGTTTGGGAACCTCTGGTTATTATGCGACTGCTAATGCCAAGCCGACAATCTCTGAAGCGTATTGATGATGGCTTGTAAAGAAGGCGGCAGTGGCAACCCACTTCTGTAGAAAAATTTGCCAAGAACAATTATGGTCAAGGAAAGACATGCACATAATTAATTTTACATTGATTGGAAGAAAGTATGGGTGGGGGGGATGCCAGAGCTAAGTTCTTTACACAGAGAATGGTGGAGCATCCTTCCAGGAGTAGTGGTAGAGGCAGATATAGAAATTATAGGGCTTTTAAGAAATTCTTAGATAGGAGAAAGGAGGGCTATGTAGGAGGGAAGGGTTAGATTAATCTTGGAGTAGGTTAAAAGATCAGCACAACATTGTGGGCCAAAGAGCCTGTACTGTATTGTGCTGTTCGATGTTCTATGTGCCTCTAATTTCAAGGGCACTTGTCGAGCTACACTGGAAGAAGGCGTTCTCTTTAGGGGCCCACTGAATTTTACAATGGTCCTGATGTTTATCGTCCAGTCCTTGACTGGAGTTTGGAGGCTGCTGGGCTTCAGGGGGCAAAAATTTTGCATTTCCAAAAACAGTGCATAATATTTATAGACACAAGTCTACAGATGCTGAAATTCAGAGCAAAAAATTAAACTGCTGGTGGTTGAGCAACGTCTGCAGAGGAGAAAGGATGGTCAAAGTTTCTTAAAGCTTAGCTTCATCAGGTAAGATGCTGAAATGTTGTTATATACCTGGAGCCCATGATTGAAGCTCTGTCCAGCTCCTTTCTCCTGTGTCACTGTGCTGAATGGAATCCTTTGATCAGAGCTTCAGTGTGACTCTTGTACCACACTGGAGACACTGGGCTGCAGAAGCTGAAACCTGGAGCAACTCGAGGGTCAGGCAGCATCTGTGAGGGAGAAATGGACAACCGATGTTCCAACCCCAACGTCTACTGTCCGTTTCCCTCTACAGGTGCTGTCTGATCCCTTGAGTTCTTCCAACAGTTTGTTTTCTATTTATTTATTTACTGAGATACAATGCCCTTCTGGACCTTTGAGTCACACCACACAGCAATCCCTCAAATTTAACCCTAGCCTAATCACGAGACAATTTACAAAGACCAATTAACCTACCAACTGGTATGTCTTTGGACTGTGAGAGGAAACTGGAGCACCCGGAGTAAACCCGCACAGCCAAGAGGAGAGTGTACAAACTCCTTACTGACAGCAGTGGGAGTTGAACCAGGGTTTCCTGTGCTGTTGTGCTGTGCTGACCACCCATGATTTCTGTTTGCTCTTTTTTATCATTCTGTTAGGGAGGGTGCTACTGACTTTAAGCAATGCAGACCAAATAATTTTACTTACTGTAAAAGGTTGAAATTTTTGTCATATTGATGATATAAGCAGCACTCTTCCCCACTCTCTATCTCCAAAATCAGGCAGGAGATACGAAAGCCCGAAAACACATGAAGATGGACTCTTGACCTCAGAATCTTCTAAGGCTTGGCCTACCTGCAGTGCACTTTCTCTGTAGCTGTAACACTATATTCTGCCTTCCTTTACCCTTGTTCTTGTTGCAAAGCAAGCATGGCAAAGCCTCTACTACTTTAGGAGTCTCTGAATATTCAGCTTGACATCTACAGTTGTCCTGCTGAAGGCTCGCAGCCCAAAATGTTAGTTGTACTCTTTTCCATAGGTGCTGCCTGGCCTGCTGAGATTCTCTAGTTTTTTGTGTGTTTTGCTTGGATTTCCAGCATCTGCAGATTTTCGCTTGTTTCTATGGATGTGTAGTGGAGAATACATTGACTGGAGGTGTCATGTCCTGGTATGGAAACTTCAATGCCTTTGAACGGAAATTCCTACAAAAGGTAGTAGTTTTGGCCTAGTACGTCACGGGTAAAGCCCTCCCCGCCGTTGAGCATATCTGCATTAAACACTTGTAGGAAAGCAGGCATCCACCATCAGAGATCCCCACCACCCAGGCCATGCTCGCTCCGCGCTGCTGCCATCAGGTAGAAGGTACCAGTTCCCCAGAACTCTCACCATTAGGTTCAAGAATCCCCTCGACCATCAGGCTCTCGAACAAAAGATGATAACTACACTCCACTATAGGGATGTTTCCCTAACCACTGATCTCACTTCAAGAGCTCTTTATCTTGTTATTTCATGCTCTCGTTATTTATTGCTACTTGTTTATATCTGCATTTGTTGTCTTCTATGCTCTTGCTCTTTTATTTGTCCTGTTTACAGTTGCTATTTTATAGATTTGCTGAGTTTACCCACAGGAAAAATAGTCTCAGGTTTGTATGTGGTGACATAAATTTTACTTTGAACTGTGAACTTCAGTTTTTCATCCTTTCTATTGTATTTCTTCATTCTTCTGTGACCTGCTAAAACATGAATCTCAGGGTAGTGTACGGTGGGTGACATGCAAGTACTGTGATAGTAAATTCAGTTTAATTTGGAACGAAGCAATGAAACACTTTCCCCCGTGTGTTAAAGAACATTTTTGGAGAGGAGGAACAAACTGCTTGAAGAACTCGGCAGCTCAGGCAGCTTCTGTGGGAAGAACAGAGTCGGATCAGAATCAGGTTTAATCTCACCGACATACGTTGTGAAATGATTCGTCTATGTGGCAGCAGTGCAATGCAATACATAATAAAAACTAAATTACAGTTAGTACAAATGTATTAATAAAAGTTAAATGAAATAAATAGTGCAAAAAATGGAAAAAAAAAGAAGTGAGGTAGAGTGCATGGGTTCAATGTCCTTCCAGAAATCTGATGGCAGAGAAGTTGTTCCTGAATCGTTAAATGTGTGCCTTCAGGCTCCTGTACTCTCCTCACTGACGGTAGCTTTGAGAACAAGACATAATTATGAGGCTATGAGGCCAGAACTTGCGGGTGTGAATTGGGATGATGTTTTTGCAGGGGAATGTACTATGGACATATGGTCGATGTTTGGGGATCTCTTGCAAGATGTTAGGAATAAATTTGACCCGGTGAGGAAGATAAAGAATGGTAGGATGAAGGAACCATGGGTGACGAGTGAGGTTGAAAATCTAGGCAGCATACATGAGGTTCAGGAAGCAAGGATCAGATAGGGCTGTTGAGGAATATAGGGTAGCAAGAAAAGAGCTTAAGGGGCTGAGGAGAGCAAGAAGGGGGCATGAGAAGGCCTTGGCAAGTAGGGAAAAGGAAAACCCCAAGGCATTCTTCAGTTATGTGAAGAACAAAAGGATGACATGAGTGAACGTAGGACCGCTTAGAGATAAAGGTGGGAAGATGTGCCTGCAGGCTGTGGAAGTGAGCGAGGTCCTCAATGAATACTTCTCTTCAGTATTCACCAATGAGAGGGAACTTGATGACGGTGAGGACAATATGAGTGAGGTTGAAGTTCTGGAGCATGTTGATACTAAGGGAGAGGAGGTGTTGGAGTTGTTAAAATACATTAGGATGGGTAAGTCCCCGGGGCCTGACGGAATATTCCCCAGGCTGCTCCATGGGGCGAGGGAAGAGATTGCTGAGCCTCTGGCTAGGATCTTTATGTCCACGTTGTCCACAGGAATGGTACCACTGGATTGGAGGGAGGTGAATGTTGTCCCCTTGTTTGATAAAGGTAGTAGGGATAGTCTGGGTAATTATAGACCAGTGAGCCTAATGTCTGGTGGGAAAGCTGTTGGAGATTCTTAGAGATAGGATCTATGGGCATTTAGAGACATGGTCTGACCAGGGACAGTCAGCATGGCTTTGTGAAGGGCAGATGTGTCTAACAAGCCTGTGAAGAGCTCTTTGAGGAGGTGACCAGGCATATAGATGAGGGTAGTGCAGTGGATGTGATCTACATGGATTTAATGAGGCATTTGATAAAGTTCCACATGGTAGGCTTATTCAGAAAGTCAGAAGGCATGGGATCCAGGGAAGTTTAGCCAGGTGGATTCAGAATTGCCTTGCCTGCAGAAAGCAGAGGGTCATGGTGGAGGGAGTACATTCAGATTGGATGGTTGTGACTCATGGTGTCCCACAAGGATTGGTTCTGGAACCTCTACTTTTTATTAACGACCTGGACGTGGGGATAGAAGGGTGGATTGGCAAGTTTGCAGACGGCACAAAGGTTGGTGGTGGTGTGGATAGTTTAGAGGATTGTCAAAGTTTGCAGAGAGACATTGATAGGATGCAGGAGTGGCCTGAGATGTGGCAGATAGAGTTCAACCCAGAGAAGTGTGAGGTGGTACACTTTGGAAGGACAAACTCCAAGGCAGAGTACAAAGTAAATGGCAAGATACTTGGTAGTGTGGAGGAGCAGAGGGATCTGGGGGTACATTTCCACAGATTCCTGAAAGTTGCTTCACAGGTAGATAGGGTAGTTAAGAAAGCTTATGGGGTGTTAGCTTTCATAAGTTGAGGGATATAGTTTAAGAGTCGCAAGGTAATGATGCAGCTCTATAAAACTCTGTGTCCAGTTCTGGTTGCCTCACCTTAGGAAGGATGTGGAAGCATTGGAAAGGGTACAGAAGAGATTTACCAGGATGCTGCCTGGTTTAGGGAGTATACATTATGATCAGAGATTAAGGGAGCTAGGGCTTTACTCTCTGGCGAGGAGGAGGATGAGAGGAGACATGATAGAGGTATACAAGATATTAAGAGGAATAGACAGAGTGGACAGTCAGCACCTCTTCCCCCTGGGCACCACTGCTCGGTACAAGAGAACATGACTTTAAGTTAAGGGGTGGGAAGTTCTAGGGGGATATTAGAGGAAGGTTTTTCACTCAGAGGGTGGTTGGTGCGTGGAATGCACTGCCTGAGTCAGTGGTGGAGGCAGATACGCTAGTGAAATTTAAGAGATTACTAGACGGGTATATGGAGGAATTTAAGGTGGGGGAATATATGGGAGGCAGGGTTTAAGGGTTGGCACAACATTGTGGGCAGAAGGGCCTGTACTGTTCTGTGTTCTATGACCTGGGAGATGGGGGTCCTTAATGATGGGTGCTGCCTTTTTCAGACATCGCTCCTTGAAGATGTCCTGAATACTACGGAAGCTAATCCCATGATAGAGCTGATTTAGTTTCCAACTCTCTGCAGATTATTTCAATCCTGTGGAGGAGCCCCCACTTCATACTAGATGGTGATGCAGCCAGTTAGAATTCTCTTCGCAGTACATGTATTGAAATTTCCGAGTGTGTTGGGTGACATACCCAATCTTCTCAAATCTTGACAGTGATTCAAGTCACAACCCTTTGTTATTCGCTGAGTTGCTCTGGCAGTTTTTTTATTGCTGTGGTTTCCAATGTCTTCCATCTTCTGTGCCTCCATTGTTGGAGGAGAGGTTGGTTGGTGTTGCTGGATCAGATAAGGGAGAATCTTGCCCTGCCGACTTGTCCTAACACTTCCTGTCTCTTCTCTTTTGCAGGACGCAAGGAAAGCATGTGGCGACTCCACGCTGTCCCAGGTGAGGCAAGCGACTGATCTTTCGGTAACATAAATGTGTCTTCGGTCACACCTGTGACTCTCCTCCCACCCGTTGTGTGGGTATTGGGTGGTGGAAGGCTGTAGTACTTCAGGGCATCAGGTGCTGAGAGCTGGAGTGGATGTAGTGGAGAATGAACAGAGAAGGCACTTGCCAGCTGAACCTGAGTGATTGTTCCAGCTTTTAAATTGCTTTCTGAATGATCTTAGAATGTAGAACTGACCTTTTTGAAATCTGTCTCTTCTGCCTGCCCATTATTCATATCCCTTCATCAGGCAGGATGTTCCAGGTACCCACCACTCTCTTGTTTTAAAAAAAACACAAAGATACTCGATTCATCTCCTTTAAACTTACCCTCGAAACTGTCCTGTCAGTGTGTGTGTCCTCTCTCTCTCTCTCTCGCTCTCTCTCTCTCGCTCTCTCTCTCTCGCTCTCTCTCTCTCGCTCTCTCTCTCTCGCTCTCTCTCTCGCTCTCTCTCTCTCTCGCTCTCTCTCTCTCTCGCTCTCTCTCTCTCGCTCTCTCTCTCTCTCTCTCTCTCGCTCTCGCTCTCTCTTTTCCTCCTTCCCATCACACCCTTCTCTCTTTCTACCCCTCCCCCTCCCTCTCTCACCTACCCTCTCTCTCTGTACCACTTCCCCAGCCCCAACCCCTCCTCCCACACCCACTCCCCCCCCCCCCAGCCCTTCGAGCTGCGTCACCCAGCAACTCCCTGATTTAAATAGCCTAATCACAGGACAATTTACATTGTCCAACTAACCTATCAAGCAGTACGCCTTTGGACTGTGGGAGAAAACCGGAGCACCCGGAGGAAACCCACACAGTTATGGGGAGACAGACCTATAGGCAGTTGGTCATCGGTACTGTAAAGCTTTGTGCCACCATGCTGCCCCAATTAGAGAGGGTGCAGAGGAGATTTACCAGAGTGCTGTCTGGATTAGCGAGCATGCCTTATGAGAGTAGTTGGAGTGAGCTAGGGCTTTTCTCTTTTGAGTGAAGGAGGTTGTGAGGTGTATAAGATGATAAGAGACATAGATCAAATGGATAGCCAGAGCCAGAGACTTTCTTTTTCTGTAGGGCAGAAATGGCTGATACGGGGGGGGGGGGCATAAGTTTAAGGTGGTTAGAGGAACATAAAGTGGGAGGTGTCAGAGGTAAGTGCTTTTTAAACAGAGTGCTGGGACTATGGAATGAAAGGTGGCGGTAGAGGCAGATACATTGGGGACATTTTAGAAACGCTTGGGTAGATAAATGGATGGAAGGAAAATGGAGAGAAGTTAGATTGCTCTTAGAGTAGGGTGCAATCTTGCACAATATTGTGGGCTGAAGGCCCTATACTGTGCTGTAGTGTTCTATGTTTGCCCAACATCTCTTTATAGCTCTGGCAGCATCCTAATGAACCTGTTCTGCACCCCCTCTAAGGGCTGCACATCTTCCTATAATGGGGTGGTTTTGATTTTGATCCTGAATAATCTTGACTTCACCTGTTCGTCCACCTTTATGTTAGTTCAGTGATTCCCTCCCCCCCCCCCCCCCCCCCACACCGAGTAAGCTCTGTATTTAATCGCTAGATAGTCTTTGTTATCCAGTGTGGGAGAACAAAAACCTTGTATCAGTCATCCATGTATTCTCACAGTGAGGGAGTGAGTGAAAAAGAGAGAGGGGGTGGTGAGAATAAGGGAACGCTAAGCAGCAAACTCCCATTTACAAAGTAGGATTCAAGATTGTTTATTGTCATTCTTCAGTACACTAATGTAAAGGAGAATGAAATGATTGTTACTGTGAATACAATGCAGCTTAAAAAAACACAATAACATTAAAACACAATAACAATAAAATAACACAATAACAGTAAAAGCAGTCATATGAAACACAATGTACAGGTAACTGTTTTGAGTGTAGCCAAATATACACATGTTTAGTTTACACACGGACTGATTCTATATAAATATAAAGGAATGCCATGTACAGGAGTATCTGTGACTCTGATAGATAATAATAAAGTGACCTTGTGATCCTTGGCAAGAGGAACTCTTCCAGGTAGCGGCAGGGCTTATGGAAACACAATAGGCCAGTGACTGTACCAGTATACATATGAAGCCTGGAGTGTAAACATAAAGTGGCACGAGGGTTGCTGAGGGGCTGTGGAAGGGAGTGGCTGATGTGGATGCTAGTGGGGTTGGTTAATGGGCGGAGATGTTGATCATCCTGTCGGATTAGTCCTAAAGTCTCATTTGTAGAGGGAGTTTTACGGTTTAATTTAATAAAAAACATGGCTTAACATGAGTGGAAAAATGGTCCTGAGAAATTTTCCTCACTGGAAGTGTGCAGTTGATGGTTCCTACACATTCCTGTGCCACTGCTCGTGTGACATAGTCATATGTTCCATGGGCTGCCACTGCTTCTCCAAGCTGTCCAAAACATTCTCATCAAATCAAATTTAATTATCATTCAACCATACATGGATGCATCCAAACGAAACAGCATTCCTCTGGGGTCAAGATGCACAACGTGGACAACACATTCAAAATAATGAGCAAAAAAAAATTCACGCAAAATAAACGCATACATAGTCCAAGATCCTGAGCAACATGTCCCACAAATTGATGGTATTGATTCGTGGCAGTATGCAGCCAGTGCAATCCAGCCTGGCTTTCGTCCAGTCGAACATTAGAGGTTTGCACCGACGGGAGAGGCCAGCCTCCAACTGATCATGGAACCTACTTTACACTACCACTTGATTCCCTCTCCCGGACTGCAGCAGCAGGCAAGCATGCAGCTCGAGGCCTAGTCCTTGCTACAACCGAGGCAATGCTGCTCCCATGCTGCCTGTGGTACCATCAAACAAGGGAAACAGGCCTACAGCATCTTACATTTCAATGTCATGGAAATGAACCATTCAGTACTCAGTGTTCATGTGCACAGGTTGCACTACCTGCCCATAGATCTACCTCCAACACAGAATCTACAGCCAACTTTCTCTGCTCTGCCCAAGGGTACCCAGGATGAGGAGGAATTTCTTTAGCCAGGCGGCAGTGAATATTGGCATTTATTGCCACAGACGGCTGTGGAGGCCAAGTCATTGGGTATACTTTCTTGGAATATATTTTGAATATTGTATTTGGTTCTAGTGGCCTGAATATATAGAGGTTAAAGAGGAGATTACCAGGATGCTGCCTGGATTAGAGAGCATGTCTTGTGGGGATAGGTTGAATGAGCTTAGGACTTTTCTCTTTGGAGCGAAGGAGGATGGGAGGTGACTTGTTAGAGGTGTACAAGAGAGGCAAGATCGAGTGGACAGCCAGAAACTTTCCCAGGGCAGAAAATGCTAATGAGGGGGCATAAATCTAAGGTGATCGGAGGAAAGTATGGGGGGAATTTCAGAGATAAGTGTTTTACAGAGAGTGGTGGGCGCATGGATTGTGGGAGGGAAGGGTTAGCTTGATCTTGAAGGTTAAATGTTTGGCACAACTTTGTGGGCTGGAGGCCCTGCACTGTAGTTTATAATATTATTTCTTCTATTTTTAAAGCAGAGGTTCTTGATTAGTGAGGGTGTCAAAGGTTACAGGGAGAGGGCAGAAGAGGAGGGTTCAGAGGAAAAATACATCAATCATGATCAAATGTCAGACACTCAGTGGACCAAATGGCCTAATTCTGTTCCAATGTCTTATGGGCACCCGGGATGTTCTAAATACAGTGGATTGCAGTTAATTGGCCCAATTAAACAGCTGCTCCAATTAGCTGAAGTTACATGGAAATAGCTAAAAAGCAATAAAAAAGATTAACTGAAGTTTAACTGATTAGCAAATTATGTATTTAAATAAATACAGAACAAATTAGGATATTACCAGTTCTACTAAAACTGTTAGTTCCTAATAGTTATCAGTGGAGAAATTCATCCATTGTACTCTGCTGTGTTTCATTGACTGTAAATGAACAAAATCAGCACAGACACCTAGAGCAAATAATGGACAGCCTTCACGCAATGCTTTCAACAGTTGTACCCTCCAATTCCTCGTTTTCATTGTAACATTCAAAATGATTGTCGATGCAGCCTTTGTAGTTTCTAACTTGTTGAAGTAGTGAAATCATTTTCACTCCCATCCATGTCTGGCATCTCCAAGCCTGAATGCTCACCACAGTGAGCAAAACAGTTCTGAATTGTTTTGCCTTTTTCTCGCCAACAATCAGTGACAAAAATCTCTGCTTTTTGAACAAAAGCACATGCAACTGATGCTATTTAAAAACTGTTCACTCTGAGCCCAATGTAGTGTCTAACAGCCACACAAGATCATGCGACTGACACTAGTTAGAAACCGTTTGGGAACGGTCTCCTGTTCCAGTTACGTTGAGTAGTGTCCCAAATAAATGAGGGGAATCCTGGCTATTTTCTCAGTTTTTTGTTCTTTCAAAGTTGTCCCAGATAAACAACTGACCTGATTAACTGATAGACCATTTAACCAGAATCCACTCTGTGGTGAATAACTTCAGAATCAGATTTAATGTCACCGGCAGACGTCATGAAATTTGTTAATTTTATGGCAGTAATAAATTAATATACAGAAAAAACTGAAGTACAGTAAGTGTGTGTGTGTGTTTTATATTTATTAAAATAGTCAAATTAAAGTAGTGCTAAAGTAGTAGTGAGTTCGTGTTCATGGGTTCATTGACCATTTAGAAATGGATGGCAGAGGGGAAGAAACTGCTCCTGAATCTCCGAGTGTGTTCCTGAAGGTAACAATGAGAAGAGGGCATGTTCTGGGTGGTGGGGGTTCTTATTGATGGAAGCTGCCTTCCTAAGGCACCGCTCCTTGAAGATGTCTTGCATACAACAGAGGCTTGTACCCATGACGGAGCTGATTAATTTTACAACTTTCCGTCACTTGGCACTGACTGGAAATCTGGAATTGCTGTGGCCTCCGCTGCACAGTGCAAAACTGAGTCAAGGTCCAATTTTATTATAATGTGGCGACCCACTTCCCAGCGCACTCGAACCGGCTCACAAAGTGGCGCGCGCCGGCATTGAGGCCGGTCCCAAAAAGGGAGCCAAGTCTGCTTCACCACCAAGGGAAAAAGCCCACGCGTGGGATGGGACTGTGAATATGCGCCCCCCCCCCCACAGTATTCCTGCCCGGGGAGGGCGGGAACAGGAAGGCTTTAAAGCGAAGCCGCGAAGTTTGAATAAACCTCTTTGGCAACTGCAGCTCACCGACTACGTGTCGTTATTTCAGCGCTGCGTGTAGCACACCGCTGCAATTGGTGACCCCGACGGCCCAAACAATATTTGGACCGGAGATGAATTATGCCACATCTGTTCATGCAGTTTTGTTAAAACTGCCAAGCTTCTGGACACTGCGACCTCACCTATGGTTCCAGCAAGCAGAAGCCCAATTCCACATTCGGCAGATAACCTCGGATGTCACACTTTACTACTACGTGGTGAGCTCCCTCGACCAGGAGACAGCCGCCCAGGTTGAGGAGTTCATACAGTCGCCCCCGGAGGACAGCAAATACACAGAATTCAAAGCCCTGCTCATTAGGACTTTCGGACTGTCACGGCACGAGCCAGCTGACCACTTACTGCACACAGGCCACCGTCGACTTTGATGAACAAGATGCTGTCCCTGGCTGGAGGACACACACCCTGCCTAATGTTTGAGCAGGTGTTCCTGGAGCAGCTGCCCGAGGACATATGCCTGCTGCTGTCTGACGCGGATTTCAGTGACCCCCCCGGAAGGTGGCGGCCCGGGCGGACGTGCTGTGGAAAGCCAAGAAGGAGAGTGGGGCGTCCATCGCACAGATCACCAAGCCACGCACCCAGCAGCAGACCAGCCCAAGCCCGGCCGCAGAGCCCACTAACCTCAGAGGCAGGGGTGAGGAGGCCAATGAACAATGGTGCTTCTACCACCAGTGGTGGAGCGCAGAAGCCCGCCGCTGATGGCTACGGTGGCTGGCCATCTGGATAGACTGCTGTATGTCTGGGACCAGCAGTCGGGACGGCGCTTTTTGGTGGACACCGGAGCCGAGATCAGCGTCTTACCTCCGACGAGTTATGACACCTGCAACAGAGAACTGGGTCCCACCCTGAGGGCCGCGAACGGCAGCACAGTAAGGACCGACGGCACCCATACGGTGTGGCTACAGTTCGGCTCCAGCTGGTTCACGTGGGACTTCACACTGGCCGCCGTAGCCCAACAGCTCCTGGGAGCTTTCAAATCAGGAGTATCTGTCCCACCTCTGTCAACCCTACGCTCGACTGAGTGAATATGGCCTGACAATCAACCCGGCCAAATGCCAGTTCGGGCTCGACACCATCGACTTCCTGGGCCACAGGATCACTAAAGACGGTGCAACCCCTCTGCCCGCTAAGGAAGACACAGTCTGCCATTTCCCCCGACCCAACACAATCAAAGGCCAGGAATTCGTGGGTATGGTAAATTTCTACCACCGCTTCCTCCCCTGTTTGCCCTGATGTCGGGTAAGGGCAAAGACATTACCTCGGATGAGGAGTCTACCGCCGCTTTCATTAAAACCAAAGAAGCCTTGGCAAATGCCGCGATGCTAGTGCACCCCAGAACGGACATCCCTACTGCCCTCACAGTGGACACATCCAACACAGCAGTCGGTGGGGTGCTGGAACAACTCATCGAGGGTCGCTGGCAACTCCTGGCGTTTTTCAGCAAACACCTGCGGCCACCCGAGCTCAAGTACAGTGCTTTCGACCGGGAACTGTTGGTGCTCTACCTGGCAATCCGGCATTTCAGGTACTTCTTAGAAGGTCGGCCCTTCACCACGTTCACGGACCACAAACGGCTTACCTTTGCGTTCATGAAAGCATCCGACCCCTGGTCGTCCCACCAGCAGCGACATCTGTCCTACATCTTCGAATACACGACGGATGTCCGGCATGTCTCGGGAAAGGACAATGTCGTGGCGGGCACTCCCTCCAGACCTAATATCCAAGCCTTGTCTCGGGGCTAGACTATGAAGCGCTGGCGGAGGCACAGCAGGCAGACGAGGAGATCCCTAGTTACAGAACCGCAGTCTCCGGTTTGCAGCTCCAGGACCTCCCCGTAGGCCCAGGTGAGAGGACCCTACTCTGTGACGTCACCACCGGCCAACCCTGCCCCGTCATCCCGGCAGCCTGGCGGCGGCACATTTTCAACTCCATTCACAACTTAGCGCACCCCTCCATTAGGACAGCCGTCCGGATGGTTCATTTGGCACGGACTCTGCAAGCAGGTCAGTGAATGGGCCAGAACGTGCATGCACTGCCAAACAGCCAAGGTGCAGTGGCACACCAAAGCCCTGCTGCAACAGTTCCACCCCACCTGCCAGCGTATCAACCACATTCATGTGGATATCGTGGGCCCCCTGCCAGTGTTGTGAGGAGCGCGGCACCTCCTGACTATCGTGGACCGGCTCACAATATGGCCAGTGGCGGTCCCACTCACCGACCCCACCTCCGAAACTTGCGCCCGAGCACTGATTGCAACCTGGGTATCTCGCTTTGGTGTACCGGCCCACATTACCTCCAACAGAGGCACCCAGTTCACCTCCAGCCTGTGGTCAGCTATGGCCAGCCTTTTGAGGACACAGCTACACCACACAACTGCCTACCACTCACAGTCGAACGGGCTAGTGGAGTGTTTCCACCGTCACCGGAGGTCGGCTCTCATGGCCCGCCTGAAAGGGCCTAACTGGGTGGACGAGCTTCCCTGGGTCCTGCTCGGAATCCGCACGGCGCCCAAGGAGGATCTGCACACCTCGTTGGCCGAGTTGGTGTACGGTGCACCCCAGGTCGTCCCAGGAGAGTTCATACCGGCCCCAAGGGGGCAAGAGGAAGATCCCACAGCAGTCCTGGGCAGACTACGCAAGAGGCTTGGTCCTGGCCCCCATACCCATTTCACAGCATGGACAGAGCGTACCCAAAGACCTGCAAAACTGTAAGTTCGTTTTTGTATGACATGGCGGACATCGGGCGCCGCTACAGCGGCCCTACGAGAGGCCATTTACGGTGATCAGAAACAACGGGGCCACATTCGTGCTGGACATTGGGGGGGAAAGAGGAGGTTTTCACAGTGGACCAATTCAAACCGGCCCGTGTGGACTTGGCGCAGCTGGTCGAGATTCAGGCACCGCGGCGCAGAGGCAGACCTCCCAAACAGAGTCTGACTCAGACTGAGGACATCGGGGGGGGGGGGTGTATCGCCGGTTCTGGGGGGAGTTATGTGGCGACCCACTTCCCAGCGCACTCGAACCGGCTCACAAAGTGGCGCGCACCAGCACTGAGGCCAGTCCAGCAAGGGGAAAAGCCGGCGTGCGGGACGGGACTGTGAATACGCAGGAGGAGGGCGGGATCAGGAAGGCTTTAAAGCGAGGCCGCGAAGTTTCAATAAACCTCTTTGACAACTGCAGCTCACCGACTGCGTGTCGTTATTTCAGCGCTGTGCATAGCACACCGCTACAATAAGACTCAGAAGTACGTGTATGTACAGGGAAAAACAGCAGCAGCATCAGATAAGATGCTTTCCCAGGAAAAAGGCAAATTATACATTATACATTTTTTCTTTAAAAAGAAGGAACGGTAAGAGGGGGGGGAAGGGCCTTGTTTTCGTGTAGAGCGACTAATTTAGTAACAGTGTTACTGAAGAGTATTGATGAGGATTTTGCCGCGTGGTTCAGGACCGGATGTTTGGAGGGATATTGTTGTCAACTCTCGGTTGACTGGTCTGTAATGCTGTATATCTGAGTACTCTGTAACCCTGCTGAACTTAGGGATATTGCATCCTTTTCAGTGAGTCCCTGCTGTCCTGTTGCAAGAAAAAAGACAGAGGAATGAGGGTGTATTATACCGAGAAGGTTGATGTAGTCCAACAATCTGTGCTTTGAAGTAAGTTTGCCCACCTAGCTTTCCAACAATTTGCAAGCCTCCCAAGAAGATAAATTTGTCCTAAACGTGAGAAAGTCTGCAATGCTGGAAATCCAATGGCAGCACATGCATGATGGAGGAACTCAGCAGGTCAGGCAGTGTCAACCTGTAACTGTTACCTGTTACAGTTGAGGAAAAACACGAGAGACACAAAATTACCTCTGAAACGGTTTTTATTCGGAGAGGAGTTCGCAGCCCCACGCATTTCGGGCATAAGGTAGCCAACGCCCAATTTGTTGGTTTACAAATGTCATACTTATATCCAAAAGCAGGGTACTACATTTGCAAATATGGTTACCGATTCAAATTCATCAATTGATTGGCTATTGCATAGATAAGCATGTGAAATACTCAGAATTAGCAAAGGTTAAAGCGTAATACCTGGAATTAATACTGACGTACTTCAAAACACTTGAAATAGGTATCCTCAAAATACTTTGCCAAGCACATTGTCTTGTGGTCACAGGTTCCCTTTTCCTTGTGGTCTCCACGTCTGGCCTGGCACCTTATTTTAGCTACCTCTCCTTACTTCCCCAATGATGTACCTCTCTCTTGTCCTGGCTACATATTTTGCTACACTTACCCCTTGCCCACCCCCTCTACATGTACCCCTTACCCTTTTCACATTCTCAGCAGCATCTATGAAAATGAATAAACAGTCGAAGTTTCAGGCCAATACCCTTCTGCAGGGCTGAAAAGGAAGGGGAAGACACCAGCATAAAAAGGTAGGGGGAAGGGAAGGTGATAGGGGAGGCCAGGTGGGTGGGAAAGCTATAGGACTGGAGAAGAAGGAATCTGACAGGAGAGGAGAGTGGACCATAGAAGAAAGGGAAGGACGAGGAGACTCAGGGAGGTGCTAGACAGGTGAGAAGAGGCAAGAGGCCAGAATAGGGATTAGAGGAAGACAGTGGGGGAGGGAATCCTTTTTAACCGGAAGAAGAAATCGATATTCATGCCATCAGGTTGGGATCTACTCAGACGGAATATAAAGTGTGTACGCTGAGAGTGTCCTCATCTTGGCACGAGAGGAGGCCATGTACTGACATGTCAGAATGGGAATCGGAATTAAAATGCTTGGCCACCGGAAAGATCTGCTTTTGGCGGATGGAGCGGAGATGTTCTGTTTTCCTAGTACTGGTCTTAAATGAGCACCCCTTTATTGGAATTTGTTTATTTTTGTCGCGTGTACCAAGATACTAAGTTAACAAATTTCACAACATATGCCAGTGTAATAAATTGATTTTGATTCTGGAAAAACCTGTCTTGCACACTGTTGGTACAGATCAAATCATTACACAATGCATTGAGGTAAAGCAATAACAATGCAGAATAATCTGAACCAGGTTTAATATCACTGGCATATGCCGTGAAATTTGTTGTGTGTCTATCTGCATGTAAGTAGTGCGAAAATAGAAATAAAAAGGTAGTGATCATGGTTTCAATGTCCATTCAGTAAATCAGATGGCAGAGGGAAGAAGCTGTTACTGAATTGTTGAGTTTGTGTCTTCAGGCTTCTGTACCTCCTCCCTGGTGGTAGAAATGAGAAGAGGGCATGACCTGGGTGATGGGAGTCCTTAATGGTGGATGCTGCCTTTTTGAGGTATCGTGCCTTGAAAATGTCCTGAATGCTGCAGAGGCTTGTGCCCACGATGGAGCTGACTAATTTTACGACTTTATGCAGCTTATTTCAATCCTCTGGAGTATCCCCCCCCCCTCTCCATACCAGGCAAAGATACAGCCAGTTAGAATGCTGTCCACGGTACATAGATACATAGGCAGGCAGAAGGTGTGGGAGCACAGAGCAGCTCTTATTAACGTGTCAGTGCCACATGCTGTCCACCGATACATCCTGTGCTGTACAGCACTGGGCTCCGTCAGATGAAGCAGGCGGCCATTCCAAACAGGGGGCCTGTGGAGCCACTCAGTGCGCAGAGTCTCTTAATAGCTGGTGCTTTTAGTGAGAGAGGATTAAAATCGTCCTCGCAGTTTCTCTGTTGTGGCAACGTTAAGAGTCCGTGACCTCCCACCCAATTCTATTCAGTCTAACTCCAGTACAGCTGAGGAAAATTGGTCACTTCCAGTCCTGTTCTGCCAGTGAGGCTCCTCTCTATGTAAGCTTCCTTTTCCCCAGATTGCTTAAATCGCCTTATCCATCTTGCATTTAGAATTAATCCCCTCGATTTCTTAAATTAGACCCATTCAAGTCAAGTCTAACATCATTTACTGTATACATGCATACTGTCAAACGAGACGACGTTTCTCTAGACCAGTGTGTAAAATACAGTTGTACACACAATACTCAATAACTTAGGAAGGTGAGAATTAAATCTACAAATGAATTATGCATAGATAAACAAAGTAAAGTGCATAAATTAAATACTGTAGGTTACAGTACAAGTTATCCAGTGACATGCTGAGTGTGATGTAGCAGGGAGTTCAGAAGCCTAATGGCCTGAGGGAATAAGTTGTTTCCCATCCTGACCATTCTTGGTTTTATGCATCGGAGTCTCCTGCCTGGTGGTAGAGAGTCAGAGGATGCTGGATGGAGCGTGGGATCCTTAATACTAAGGGCCCTGCGTATGCAGTGCTCCTGATAAATGTCCCTGATAGATGGTTGGGAGACCATTTTTGTTTTAAAAATTCTTTCATTTATTTATTTATTTTTATTTAGAGATACAGCACAGTCCAACAAGCCACACCGCCTAGTGACCTACCTATTTAACCCTAGCCTAACCATAGAACAATTTTACGATGATCGGTTAACCTACTGACCTGCTTGTTTTTGGGCTGTGGGAGAACAGGAGCACCCAGAGGAATCCCATAGTCACAGGCAAACATACTCTTTATGGGTGGCTCTGGAATTGATCTCTGAACTCCGATGTCCTGAGCTGTAATAGTGTCGCGCTAACTGCTGTAGTACTGTAGCGCCTATAAATCAGCCCATCAGACTTGGATTTAAAAATAGCAAGCTTGCTGATAAGTTCCAAACTTCTAACACTTTCTCTTTGCAGATGTGTTTTCAAAACTCACTGCTGTCTCCCAGAGCTGTGGAAGAAGCAGCTGAATTTACAGTGGCTGATGACAGCAGGACCCCTTCCACTCCTTCCATGCCTTCTACCTCCTTCTGTCCCATTGGGCAGGAGAGAGAAAAACCCAAAACCACATACCGCCAGGCTCATGGACACTTACCCCCCTGTTACCTGACTCTTAAAAATACCTCCCATCAAAGGTCAAAGTAAATTTGTTATCCAAGTACATATATGTCACCATATTCAACTCTGAGATTCATTTTCTTGTGGGCATTCTCAATAAATCCATAGAATAATAACCATAATAGAAATAAAGAAAGGCCGAACCAATCTTGGCATTCAAACAGAGTGCAGATGAAAACAACTTGTGCAGATACGAAAATAAATACATAAACATCAAGAGCATGAGATGAAGAGCCCTTGAATGTGAGTCCATTGGTTGTGGGAACATTTCAGTAATGGGGCAAGTGAAGTTATCCCCTCTGATTCAAAGTTAAGGGTTAGTAACTGTTCCTGAGTGTGATGGTGTGAGTCCTGAGCCTCCTGTACCTTCTGATGGTGCTAGTGAGAAGAGAACATGTCCTGAGTGGTGGGAGTTCCTGATAATTGATGCTGATTTCCTTCAACAGCATTTCATGTAGATGTGCCCAATGGTGGGGAGGGCCTTACCTGTGATATACTAGGCCATATCCACTACTTTTTGTAGGATTTTCCATTCTAGGGCATTGGTGTTTCCATACCAGGCTGTGATGCAGTATACTCTCCATCACACATCTATAGAAGTTTGGCAAAGTTTACACTTGTAACGTTTATAAAATCAAACACTGAAGATGAATTCTTGATCTCCCAGTCCACCTTGTTGTGGTTTTCATCTCATTCCTTCCTTGCACTGTACTTTCTCTGTAGCTGCCACACTACATTCTGCAATCTCTTTGCTTTTTACATGATGTATGAATGGCACGATCTGTCTGAATGCAGACAGGACAAAGGTTTTCCACTGTATCTCAGTACATGTAAAAATAATAAACCAATATTCTATCCCCCTTTCCTCATCATCCCTCCACCCCAAAATACTGAAAACTTCTTGTTATCATCATTACCGTATGACATAGGCGATCATGGTCTTCCATCTGTCTTTAATCTGAGAAGTTCTAATAAGCTCTTGAAAAATTTTACCTGTTTATCCCTTGATGTAACTCGTTAATATCACGCACTGTCACCCACGATTTCTCCTTCCATTAGTTTTTCCCATTACTGCAAGATGTTTGGGCTTCTCTTCTCTCAGTGCATGTCCCAGAAATTCCACCTGCCGTTTCCTGATTGATGATATCAGCTCTCGTCTTATTCTGGCTTTTTGCAACACTTTCTCATTTGTTACTCTGTCCTTCCACGATATTTTCATCCTTCTCAAAAAACACATTTCTTCTGCTTTGAGTCTTCCTTCGTTTTGCTTTGATATTGTCTAACATTGGCTTCCTTATGTTACTGTGGAATGAACGTGGCACTGCAACACTGAGTTTCATACCCATAGAAATCATTATTCTTCAGTATCTTGAGGCAGCATCATTACACTGATGCCCAGGAATGGAGAAGTCTAGAGAAAGTGGTGAACATTGCCCAGTCCATCGCAAGCAAAGCTTCCCCACCAATGTAGTACATTTACATGGAGCACTGTCGTCATCAAAGACCCCCACCAGGCCATGCTGCCTTCTCGTACAACCATTGGGCAGAGGTACAGAAGCCTTAGGTCCCACACCACCTTTTAACCATCAGGCTCCTGAACCAGTGTGGATAACTTCACTCACAGCAACACTGAACTTATTCGACAACCTACAGACTCACTTTCAAGGTCTCTACAACTTGTGTTGGCAGTATTACATTTACTCATTTGCATAATTTTTGTATTGCACATTGGTTATTTGTCACTCTTTGTTAATGTTTAGTTTTATTTGGAAATTCTTTGTATTTTATTTTCCTGTAGTATATGGTAGCATGAACATACTTTGTTAATAAATTTTACTTTGACTTTGGGAGGAAGCCCCCAGTTTGATCCCGACTTTTCTCACTGCCGCAATGCATAAAAGCATGCAGACATGGTGAAAAGGTTCAGTTGTTGTTCAGAGGAAACATCAAGATGGGGAAGAAATATGATCTAAGTGACTTTTACTATGGAATGTTTGGTGCCAGATGGGGTGGTTTGAATACCTCAGAAATTGGGATTTTCACTCATAAAACACTACAACTCAGAAACAGGCCTTTGGCCCATCTAGTCCATGCCAAACTATTATTCTGCCTAGAATCATTGACCTGCACTCGGACCATAGTCCTCCATACCCCTCCCTTCCATGTACCTATCCAAATTTTTCTTAAATATTTAACTGAAACTCACACCTTCCACCTGCACTAGCGGCTTGTTTCACACAGTCACCACCATCTAATTGAAGAAGTTTCCCCTCAGGTTTGCCTTAAACATTTCACCTTTAACCCATGACCTCTAGTTCTAATCTTATCTAACCTCAGTGGAAAAAGCCTGCTTTCATTTACCATATCTGTGTCCCTCATAATTTTATCTTACTGCTTATCAAATCACTCTTCATTCTCCTATGCTTCAGAGAATGAAGTCCTGATCTATTCAACCTTTCCCTATAACTCAGGCCCTCAAGTCCTGCAAACATATTTGTAAATCTTCTGTAGACTCTTACAGTCTTATTGACATTTTCTGTATAGTAGGTGAACAAAACTATGCACAGTGCTCCAAATTAGGCCTCACCAGTCTCTAGTGTTTATAAAGAATGGTGTGACAAAAAAAAACATCTGGTGAGTGGCAGTTCTGTGGGAGAAAATGCCTTGTTAATGAGAGAGGTCAGAGGAGAAGGGCCAGGCTGCTTCAAGCTGACAGGAAGCTGAGAGTTCAAATAACCACACATTACAATAGCGATGTGCAGAGAAACATCTCTAAACACACAGCACATCAAACCCTGAAGTGGATGTGCTACAGCAGCAGAAGATTGCTCTGGGTTTCACTGCTGTATCTAATAAAGTGGCCACAGTGTGTATTTGATTTTATATAGCTCTATGAAGTCACCCCTTATTCTCTTGTGTTCTCAGCCTGGTCAACTTCTCTCCATAACTTAGTCCCTCAATTCCTGATAACATCCACGTAAATCTCCCCTGCAGTGCGGTGCTCCAGCTGCAGCCTCACATTGTGCTGACCTTTGTGTATTTTACCTTATTGCAGATTACGTCCACCCTCGACCCGGTTGGGAGAATCCAGATGCGGACACGCCGCACCTTGAGGGGTCACTTGGCCAAGATCTATGCCATGCATTGGGGCACCGACTCCAGGTTCGTACATTGGCTCACGTGTGATGGCATCATTACACAGTGGCCTTAGCATAAGAAAATTCTGGGGCCTTTGGCAGAACCTCTTTTGTGTGGAGTACACAGGCTGACGACCCAGCATTACCCTGGGATGCTTTTTAAGGTTGGGCTCTGCTTTGGATAATTTGCAGTTCTTCAGTGTACAAAGGTAGGACACGTACTGTGACTGGTGGAGAGTACCGAGGAACAAAGAGACCTCAGTATACAAGGGGAGGGCACATACCATGAATAGTGGAGAGTATTGAGGATCAGAAGGACCTTGGTATTCAAGGGGAGGATAAACACTGAATAGTGGAGAGATCATGGCCCGATTGTGAGGGTCTTTAATCTAGGCATCATCCTGGAAAACATCTTCTGCACTCTCTCTAAATTCATTAAAGGGTATGAGCCAGGAGGAGAAGTTGGAGAAACTTGGGTTGTTTTCTCAGGAGCATTGGAGGCTGAGGGAACACCTAATAGAAGTTTATAAACTTGAGATGCATAGATAGGGTAGAGAGTATGTTGTTCCCTAGAATAGAAATATTAGATACTAGAGGGCAGGCATTTAGGATGAGAGAGGAAAAGTTTAAAGGAGATGTGCACACAGAGGGTGAATAAATGTAACTTGGGACATTACTCCCAACAGGCCACACCTAGAAAAGGAGTCGAAATCAGTCTTCCTCCAAGTAAAAAATTTACGGAAAAGATGCAGCATAACTTGTGTAATAACTTGGAAGAAGTTTGGAAGAGCCGATAGTGGAGAATTATTACTGTAATACTGTATTGGTGCATGTATTAATATTGAGAGGATGAGCAGGAAGGCTTGCTCTTTATCTCAGTATTATTACTGCCATGGGGGTATTTATTACATATTGATGGCCTGCAGTCGTGGATTCCTTTATGACACGCAACACAATTTTGATGGCTATTTAGTCGAAGCACTTCAGAATCCAAATCAGGTTTAATATCACTGGCATAAGTCATGAAATTTGTTGCTTTGTGGCAATACATTGCAATACATAATAATAATAATAATGAATTATATATATTTTTAAAAATTAAATTGAATAGAGTGAAAAGGGACATATATATATGAAATGTGTATAATTTTTTTTCAATAGGTAGGTACATTTAATGTCAGAGAAATGCATACAATATACATCGGGAAATTCTTTTTCTTTACAAACATCCATGAAAACAGAGGAATGCCCTAAAGAATAAATGACTGTTAACCGTTAGATCCAAAGCCCCCCCTCCCAGCTCCCCTCCCCACACAGAAGTGGCAACAAGGCAGTAACCAACCCCCACCAGCAAAAAAAGCATCGTTGTCCCCCACCGAGCACTCAAGCATGCAGCAAAGCATCAATAAAGACACTTGCAGTGCCCCAAAGACTACTCGTTCACACGGTAATTCAACATACCATCTCTCTCCCTAATAAGGGAAAAAGAGGTGTCCTGTTTCACAGCGAGAGGGGAGATGTAACAAACAACTTGCTGATTTATGATCTTAAAAGTCTGTTGTGTCGCTTTCTCCGAGCTTTGCACCCAGAGAGTCGGCCCCAGAATTCAGGTCTCTGGACATACAGCCCACAGCTGCTAACCTGCTGCTCTTGATGTTGTGCGTTCTCCCGCAACGCCTCAGTCAGGGGCACCAGCCTTGAATCAGCTCATCTCCAGAGCCATGAAAATCCAGCACCTGGGTTAGTCTTCCAGGCCGCGCCCTTGGGATATCAAAATGCAGCCGGTCATGAAGCCCCAAGAGCGGGTCCCATTCCCACAGAGAACCAAAGTCAAGAGTGCAACTCCAGGTCAGGGTCTTCAAAAGAACTTTGAAAGGGAAAAAAATACATATCAAAGATAGAAATAGAGCTGTTTCTGAAGATGCAAGCAAAGGAGTCGCCATTTTGCATCATCATCACTTCGCTGATGTGTTTGTGAGTGGCATTGCAGCATCAGAGGCCCAACATTCACAAGAAAAACATAAATTATACATTTTTTAAGAAGAAAAGTCCATTGTAGGGCAAAATAGAGTGTTGCTATGACTGTTTACTGAGTAGAGAAAGTTTGCAGTGCAGAGCACTGACTGAAGGCATTGAATGGAAATTATAGTTTATTTTTCTCCTGTCCAGTTGGGAGGGTGGCGAAAGAGGTTTGCAGTGCAGGAACTGATGTAAAAGCAAAGGATTTCTCAAGACCTCATTGGAAATGCTCACATTCTCTTGCTGACTTGTTTGATTTTGCTTTCATTGTTTTTGTGATTCATTCTTCTTTGTGTTCATCCCACAGACTGTTAGTAAGCGCCTCTCAGGATGGAAAATTAATTATCTGGGATAGCTACACAACAAATAAGGTAAGATTCTGCAGTATGTCCCCTGTTTGTCCTCTAATCCCTGTGATTTCGGACTGACATTCTTGGCCCAGAATGTCCTATCCGTCAATGGTGCCTGACCTGCTGAGTTCCTGAGTGATGCACACAAATATGCTGGAGGAAGTCAGCAGGATAGGCAGCATCTATGGGAAGGAATAAATGGTGCATGTTTCAGGCCAAGACCCTTCATCAGGACTGGAAAGGAAGGGGGAAGAAGTCAGCTTCTCCAGCATTTTGTATGTTGCCCTTTTTAAAAAATCCTGATGGAGCAGATGAGATTTGCATTCCCTCCCTTGCAGGGGGAGTGGAGTTGCTGTGAGCTCATGAACTGCGATAAAGGGTCACTTGTTGCTCCTTCACTCTGCGTCACAATGGGACCTTTTTGAACGTTGATATGGTTACTTCCCCCACCACTGGCAGCACAATGGGATCTCTATCTCTGTTTCTCTGCAAAAAAAAATGCACGATGCAATGTGATTTTTAAAAAATAAATTCACACAGTGTCTCTCGTGGTAAATAGTGATCTTTGGCCTCACTTGGTCTCCTCTCTGATTTTCGCAAGATTCAAGCAGAGGCAAAGTTAAAATGTCACGTACATCAAACCATCAAAGTCCAATTGCTATCAAAGTGTGTGTATGTTATATGACCTTGAGATTCGTCTCCTAACAGGCAGCCACAAAACAAAGAAACCCAATTCAATCCATTTTAGAAAAAAAAACCGTCAAACACCCAATGTGCAGAGAGAAAAGCGCATCACGCAGACAGTAACTGCAAGCAAATAGCGTTCTGAATTGAGGCCAGCAAAGAGAGTTCAGTGCAGAGTTAGGTCTTGAAGCAGCAATCTGAATGAGCCCACCCCTCGTCGCATACGGTGATTTGCATTAATGATGGACACATTCAGACGATTGTGCTGTGGGCAGCCTGCAAGTGTCGCCACACTTCTGGCGCCAACATAGCATGCCCACAACTCACTAACCCTAACCCGTACGTCTTTGGAATGTGGGAGGAAACTGGAGCACCCGGAGGAAAAACACACGGTCACAGGGAAAATGCACACAGACAGCCGTAGGACTTGAGCCCTGATTGCTGGCACTGTAAACTGCTCTGCTGACTGCTATGCCACTGTGCGTTGACCCAAGGATTTATAAACTGACAGACTGTAAAGCGCCAACTCGATCATATTTTGTTGAGAAAGCACAAAAGACTGAAAGTCTAAAATAAAAACACTGTGGAGAAAGAAACAGAGTTAATCTGGTTGATATTTTAGTTTGGGTGTCAGGGTGGAGATGTGCTCTACCAAAGGAGGTGTAAAATGCTGCTTCCCTCTGCTATCCTGCAAGCCACCCTTGGGTACTCTTGTAGCACCTGCTTAGCCCTTCCCCTATCGTGATCAGGGTCACGTGAAGCCATGGGGGCAGGTGGTGGATGGTTGTACGAGCAGCCGGTGCATATCACAAGTCCTGGT
This sequence comes from Hypanus sabinus, assembly GCF_030144855.1. Lineage (NCBI taxonomy): Eukaryota > Metazoa > Chordata > Chondrichthyes > Myliobatiformes > Dasyatidae > Hypanus > Hypanus sabinus. The sequence goes on along the minus strand of NC_082712.1, from coordinate 86,026,242 downwards.
TATGTGACCTGTGACACCAGGCAGACAATCTCTGAACGGTATTGATAATGGGTGGGGTCGCCTGACTTTGTAAAGACACTGCCCAGAAGAAGGCAATGGCAAACCACTTCTGAGGCAAAATTTGCCAAAAACAATCATGGTCATGGAAAGACTGCGATTATACAACACAGCACGTAACAAATGAACAGACCTTAGGGTAGTTTTATATTCATACAGCATAGAGATGCACAAGATGGCAGACACTGGAATCGAAGCTGCAAACCATCTGCTGGGAAACTCGGCAGGTTGAGCAGCATCTGTGGTGATGGTGGAAGGCAGTGTCAAGTGTTGAGTCGAGATGCTGCGGCAGGACTGAGAGTGGAGAGGGTAGGTGGTCAGTGTACAGAGGAGACGGAATTAAAGTTCCATTTCTCTGATGCATGTTCTGTGGTGTCAGACGGTGTGGAACTTAAGACTTTTGTGCCTCCTGACTACTGGTAGCTACAGGAAGATGGCATCACCTGAATTGGGGGGGGGGGGGGGGGTGTCTTTGTTGGGTGGATGATGTGAATCAAAGCTCTCTCCCACCCCTCTCTGAACCTGAACCATTCCAATCAACTTGTTTCTTATTCACAGGTTCACGCCATTCCACTCCGGTCGTCCTGGGTTATGACCTGTGCTTATGCCCCATCTGGTAATTACGTTGCCTGTGGTGGCCTGGACAACATCTGCTCCATCTACAGCTTAAAGACCCGCGAGGGGAACGTGCGAGTGAGCAGGGAGCTCCCAGGTCACACAGGTGAGGCAAGAAGGGGACTACTGAGGGAGGCCACCAAGAAACCTTTGACAACTCTGGAGGAGTTACAAGCTTCAGTGGTTGAGATGGGAGAGATTGTGCATACAACAACTGTTGCCTGAGTGCTTCCCCAGTCACAGCTTTATGAGAGAGTGGCAAAGAGAAAGCCACTGTTGGAAAAAAAAAACTCTCATGAAATCTCAGCTAGAGTTCGCCAGAAGCCATGTGGGAGACTGAAGTCAGCTGGAAGAAGGTTCTATGCTCTGATGAAACCAAAATTGAATTATTTTTTGGCCATTAGACTAAACCTTATGTTTGGCATAAGCCAGGCACCTCACAGCAAAAACACACCGTCCCTACTGTGAAGCATGGTGGTGACTGCATCGTGCTGTGGGGATGCTTCATTACAGCAGGCCCTGGTCGGCTTGTGAAGGTAAAATGAGTGCAGCAAAATACAGGGAAATCCTGGAGGAAAACCCAATGCAGACTGCAAGAGAACTGTGAATTGGGAGAAGATTTCTTCTCCAGCGAGACAATGACCCCAAGCATAGAGCCAAAACTACACTGGAATGGCTTTAAAAACAACAAAGTTAATGTCCTGGAGTGGCAAGTCTGAGTCCAGACCTCAATCCAGTTGAGAATTTGTGGCTGAATTTGAAAAGGGCTGTTCACTCACGATCCCCATGGAATCTAACAGTGCTTGAGCAGTTTTATAAAGAGGAATGGGGAAAATTTCAGCGTCCGAATGTTCAAAGCTGATAGAGACTCAAGGCTGTAATTGTTGCCAAAGGTGCATCTACTAAATACTAACTTGAAAGGGGTGAATACTTATACAATCAATTATTTTGTGTTTTATATTTGTAATTAATTTAGATCACTTTGCAGAGATGTTTTCACTTTGACAGGAAAGAGTATTTTTCTGTTGATGAGTGTCAATAAAAGACAAATCCACTGTGATTCAATGTTGTAAAACAATAAACCATATTAAACTTCCAAGGGGGGGAGGTGAATGCTTTTTATAGGCTCTTTATGTGACTAAGACACAATACTGTCTGCTGGCACCAAAATATGTGCCATCACTTGCGAGCTGCCCAGATGTGTGTTAACGCGACTGATGCATTTCACCGTGTGCTTCGATGTATGCATGATAAATCTGCAGTGAGAGAGGGAATATTTTCTTTCCATCGCCCAATGGTGACTGCCGCCCTGCTCATCCTCCTTGTCCATTCTCTCGTAGGTTATTTGTCTTGCTGCCGTTTCCTGGATGATAACCAGATTGTCACAAGCTCTGGTGATACAACCTGGTGAGTATGCTAGCAACTCGTGGGTGGGGGTGGCAGTGCTTTAATGTTCTCTCCCTGGACAGAGAGTGTCCTGGATTGTACGCAAAGCAGAGAGCAGAATTGGTTAAAGCAAGTCATGCTGCAGCATTTAAGGGGAGCCCGGACAAGCATATGAGGGAACAACTGAGAGATAATGCTGATAGATTTATTTTTTCATTCCCTTAAGGGATGTGCACTTCATAAGCAGAGTCACCATTTAAATACCCATCCCTAGTTGTCCAGGGGAAGGTGGAGATCTGCCATCTTTTCATTCTTTTTACGATATTTTTATTCAGAAGATTTATGGAGTGCAACACATAGATACATCTCAACATAACTTGTGTACATTCATATGTTGTAATAAAATTGATCAAAATGTTATAGCATAACACATAAAGGTATACCACTCTGTAATCAAAAATTTAAAGATAGGTCATACATCATAAAAGAAATTTTTTTATATATAAAAAAAAGTCAACTCCCTACCAACTACCAAAGAAAAAAGCTGATGGATGACAATGGATAATTAGGGAAAAAAACAAATTCATTTAAGAAGAGAAGATAAAAATATACATAAAAGTCTGTGCACTGATCAATTTTATAAATTGGAAAAGTAATTTAGGAAAGGTCCCCAAATATAAAAAGATTGTTTCGAATTTAAGACTGAGCAGCAGATCTTTTCTAAATTTAAATACCACATAATATCACGTAGCCATTGAAGATGTGTAGGAGGGGTAGACTCCTTCCATTTAAGCAAGATTGCTCTTGCTAAAAGAGAGGTAAAAACTAAAAACTGTAGGTTAGGAGTATTTAAAGTTATATCTTCATTTGCAATAATACCAAACAAGGCAGTAAGGGGATTTGGGTCAAATTGGACCCTAAAAAGTTGAGAGAAGGTATGAAATAGTTGGTGGAGATCCGTCATCTTGAACCATTGCAGTACTTGACGTGTGGGACGATAGGGAAGGAATTCTGTCTTAGGGAAGGAATAGTGTCTGAAGGAATGGCAATATATTTCTGTTGGGTCCAGTGATCTTGTGTTCCAAAGTTTCTTTAGAAATCACGAATGAGCCATAAAATCTGTTGGTTATGACTGCTTATTATTAAAAGAACAAAGAACAAGCAAGTAAAGGAACAAAGAAGATGTGGTCATGTTATACGAAGAACTGGCTCAGGTTAGATGAAAAAAAAACAAAGACATTCTGATGATAAATACCTATGAAGTAGCCTACAGAGAAGCTTCTAGAAAAATGCAGGTAAGATAGAGGCACGTAAGAGGCTCTTAGAAAGGTATATGAGCATGCAGGGAGTGGAGGGATATGCACCATGTGCAGTCAGGATCAGTGAAATTAGCTTAATTCTGGCCCTCCCAAGAGTAGGAATGAACATCAATTGTGGCTCTGCCATCTTCAACCACTTGCTGAGAATTACTGTAAAGGCTGAGATAGAGTGGATGTGGTGAGGATGTTTCTAGGGGGCGAGCCTAGGACCAGAATAGATGGATGTCGATTTAAATACAGTTGAGGAAGAATCTCTTTAGCTAGAGGGTGATTGGTCTGTGGAATTCATTGCCACAAAAGGCAGTGGATGCCAAGTTACTGGGTACATTTAAAGCGGATGTTGATAGGTTCTTGATTAGTGGAGGTGTCAAAGGTTATGGGGAGAAGGGTTGTGAGGGTGAAAATAAATCAGCCATAATCGAATGGTGGAGCAGACTTGATGCACCTAAGGGGCAGTACTGTAGTGTAGTGGTTAGTGTAACATTATTACATGTTCAGTTCTGCCACAGTCGGTAAGGAGTTTGTACGTTCTCCCTGTGACCACGTAGGTTTCCTCCAGCAGCTCCATTCCTGCTGGTTAATAGTTAGTCGTGTGCGTGTAATTTGGCAGTGTGGGCTTATTAAGCTGGAAGGACCTGTTACCATGCCGTATCTCTAAATATATTAAATAAAAATAAATGGCTTGTGGTCTATTACGGTTTGTTATTTAGAATCTGTGGATATAAGGGTGTAGTCTTAGGTGTGCTGCAATCTGCTTCACCAGGTATCAGAACACAGAACAGTACAGGCCCTTCAGCCAACCTTTTAACCTCCAAGATCATCTAACCCCTTCCCTCCCACAAAGCGCATTTTTTTTTCAACTATGTACCAATCTAAGAGTTTCTTAAATGTCTTTAATGTATCTGCCTCTACCACCACTCCTGGCAGTGTATGTCATGTATGCAATACTCTCTGTGTATAATAAAAATTACCTCACTTTCATTCAATCGCTTTAAAATTATGTCGCCTTGTATTAGCCATTTCTTCTCCTTCTCCTACTTGGGCCCTCTGCAGGCCATTGATGACCTCCCGTCTCCACCATCCAAAGTTGATGGTATGGCTGGAGTTTATCAATGTTTCTGTAATCCACTGTATCAGCCTATACAGCTTCACCAGAGCCCTGTTGGCCAGCCTTACCCATTTTCACCTCTCATGATGGGGATGTAAGATTGGATTTTGAGAGCTATTAGCCATTTATGCCCTGGGAAAAAGTCTCTAGCTAATTAACTCGATCTATGCCTCTATCATCTTGTACACCTCTATTGTCACCTCTCACCCTCCAATTGCCTTAAAATTATGCCCTCCTGTATTAGCCATTGGCACCCTGGGAAGAAAAGGGTGCTGGCTGTCCACTCTATCAATGCCTCTTATCATCTTATACACCTTATATTGTCAGCTCTGATCCCCCATCATTCCAGAGAGGAAAAACCCTAGTAGCTCACTCACTCTAGCTTCATAAGACATGCTCTCTAATCCAGGTTGCATCCTGGTAAATCTCTGCACCCTCTTTAATACTTCCACGTCCTTCCGATAATGAGGGGACCAAATGTATTGATCTGTTTGTAAATGTTGTTTTCCCCCACAGCGCTCTGTGGGATATTGAGACCGGGCAGCAAACAACTACCTTTACGGGCCACAGCGGAGACGTCATGAGCCTCTCCCTCTCCCCGGACTTCAAAACATTCGTGTCGGGTGCCTGTGATGCCTCAGTCAAGCTCTGGGATGTGCGGGACAGCATGTGTCGACAGACCTTCACCGGTCATGAGTCGGACATCAACGCCGTCTGTGTAAGCTTGGCCAGTGGCTACGTGTTGGGAAGGGCATGGGTTGCCTGCAGCGGAGGGGAAGATGCGCCAACACAGGGCACCAATGGATCAGAGTGAGGGCAAATGGGACTGGCTTAGATGGGCATCCTGGTTGGCATGCCTGTTAAACTGTGAGGACTGTTTCTACAGGTTGTTCATGCAATTCCTTAACATTGGAGGTACATTTATTATCAAAGTATGTATGCAGTATACAACTCTAAGATTAGTCTTTTCCAGAAAGCCATGAAACAAAGAAAACCATGGAAGTTGTTCAAAGAAAAACATCAAACCCCCCCCCCAACACAGAAAAAACAAATGGCAACAAGGACACCATCCCACTCTGCGCCCCCACGCAATAAAAACAAATCACACAGATGACAACATGAACGTCAAACCCCAAACCCCTCATGCAGATGGTAACTTTGATTATTAAAGTGTTGATAGGAACGAGAACATATGTCATTTACTGTCCCTGAGGGTGTGTGGGTTAATAGTGGCTTCTAAGAATTGCACTCAAGTGCAAGTGACGGTCATTGTTTTGGAGAGAAGTTTTGTTCCTTTGTTGGTAGGGTGTGTCTGATGTTGAAAGTAGAGTGAGTGATGTCAAACACTACCTCATCATGCCCAGGGCAGTGGAAATCTGTCCTGCTTTCCCCCACCCAGTGAAAAGGCTGCCAAGCATTGAATGGGTTGAAAATTTCATCCTGACATTGATGTTTTTTTAAAATTAATTTAGGGTGACAGGATGGAGATGCATCTCCACCAAAGAAAGTGTAGGTCAGTCCTTCCCTCCGCTAGCTTACCGGTCACCCTTGGGCAAGGTGTAGCACCTGCTTAGTTGTACATTCAGAAGAAATCTCAATGAAATCATAGATTAGGAGATATATTTTGCCCATTGAGTCTTGCCCACCATTCAGTCGCAACTGATCTTTTTCCTTTCAGCTCCATTCTCCTGTCTTCTCACCATAGCCCTTAACCTTCCTACCAATCAAAAGCCCAGTAATCTCTGCCTTAACTACATCCAATGAATTGGCCTCCACAGCTGTCTGTGGCAAAGGAGTCTGCAGATTCACCACTCTGGCTGAAGAAATTCCTCCTCATCTCAGTTCTAAAGGGGCTTCTCTTTATCCCGAAGCTGTGTCCTCGGATTCCAGACTCCCCATATTCACTCTATTGAGGCTCATCAGGTAGGCTTCAGTGAGATGTGTATAGATTCAGCTGGCACAGGGAGGATGTTTCCACCTGGCTGGAGTGCATCTGAAACTGTAAGCGCAGTCTCAGGACGTGCAGAAGCCTTTAGGGTTGAGAAGAAGAGAAATTTCTACATCAGGAGAGTGATGTTTTGTTAAAACAGTGATGGGGGTGCATGGAATGCACTGCCAGTGCAGGTGATGGAGGCAGATACATTAGAGAAATTTAAGAGACTTAGAGAGGCATATGGCTGAAAGAAAATGCAGGGCTGTGGGTGAGAAGGATTAGATTGATCTTAGAGTAGGTTGACGCAACATTATGGGCCGAAGAGCCTGTACTGTGATGTACAGTTCGATGTTTCATATTCTACCACAGAAAGTAGGTAGGTAGGTAGGGTTGCAAAATGTCTTTGTTACAGGGAGAGATTTCTAGATACAGAAGCCATCGAGGAGCTTCAGGAGAGAACAGGGACCCAGTACTGAGGATCAGTCAGGCTCATATTGAGCAGGCTGCCAGGGATCAAGTTCCCTCCTCCTGCCCCATGTCTACAAAGGCACTAATGCAGATCAGTCTGAGTGGTCTTTGCCCTACCCCACTGGTTGAGAGTGATGGGAATGGACGGAAGAAAGTGAGGGAAGGGTTCACTTGTTGATTGATACCTTGCTGCAGATACCAAGAACTGTAGACGCCGGAAATCTGAAATTAAAATGAAAGATCAGGAGTGTTCAGCAGGACTTGCAGCATCTGTGGAGAGAGAAAAATGGGAGTAACCCATCAGAGCAACGAACGGTAGAAAGTAACGGATGAAATGCTGGACGAACTCAGTGGGGCAGGCGGCATCTGTGAGGGAAAAATGTGGGCTCTTGACGTTTCAGGTCAAGACCTTCGTCTGGTTGGACGATGGAAGTATCTTGGCCTTAAATGTCAAGAGACCATCCCCCCCCCCCCCAAAAAAAAAAACACATGTTGCCTGACCCACTGGACTCCTCTGGCATTTTGCCCGTTGCTCCAGATTCTAGCATCTATCGTCTTGCATGTGAACAAGATGGAAAGCACATCAGCAGAGAAGAGGAGGAAGTGGCAGGTGGATAAGATGAAGGGAGTATCTCTGATAGGTTGAGACCACAAGGGTTAATGTAGCAATCTACTTGAGAAGGTGTAACCAGTCACCTATTAACAAGTATCTCTCCCTCTCTCCCTCTACTCATTCCCAACCCCTCCCTCTGCCCTCTCCCCACACTGACACATCCCTCCTTCCCTCTGTTTTCCCCATCTTCCTCCCTCTAATCCCCCCTGCTGTGCTCTGAACTCCCCTGGCACCCCCTACTCTCAATAACCCTCTGATCCCACCTTCCTCTGCCTCCCACCCTATCTTCCCGCCTTTCTCTCCTCCCCCACCCCCTTTGCTCTACAGTTCTTCCCCAATGGGAATGCCTTTGCCACAGGGTCGGACGATGCCACCTGCCGGCTGTTCGACCTGCGGGCTGACCAGGAACTGATGATGTACTCCCACGACAACATCATCTGTGGCATCACATCTGTGGCCTTCTCCAAGAGTGGCCGCCTCCTGCTGGCTGGATACGACGATTTCAACTGCAACATCTGGGACTCCATGAAGGGCGACCGTGCTGGTAAGTCTTCAGTCTTCAGCATGGACCCCAGGCCATGCCAAGGCTCCTGAATACCAGTTAACATAATAACCCCTAATTCCTTTTTGTCTGTATGTCCATTTTCAGCACACTCACCTACCTGTGGTACTGTGCCAAAGTTTTAGGCACCCTAGCTATATTTAGAGGTATGTACCTAAGACTTTTACACAGTACCGTATCTAAAAGCTTCTTGAATGCCACATCATACCTGCCTCCGCCACCACCCCTGAGAGTGAATTCAGGCACCCACCACTCTCTGTGTAGAAAAAAATACCTGCCCTGCTCATTTTTATTTTGAGATGCAGCTTCAAACTTGTTTAAACATTAACCTCCATTCATCTTGTGTCTCCTTTAAACGTTCCCCCTTTCACCTTAAATGTGCGCCTTGTAGATATGTTTACACTTAGTACAGATGCAAAATAAATGTTTCATATATTATGCAGACTTTTATATTGTTGTTAACATCAATAAAAAAAATTCCTCAATCTCAGCTTTTAAAAGAAAAAAGTATTCCTCCAGCATTAGTTACTGTTTCCAGGCGGTAATGCTGTCTGGTAGAATTGTGTGCTAACTATGACATGCTTTCAAACTCAACCAGTAAGGAAGGGTGGATTGTGTTGAAATCTCGGCTCCCCCCCCCCCCCCACCCCTTTCATATCCCTCAGACTTATCGTCGGATGAATTTCTGAATTCCTAAAATGGTTACTCTAATCCATGGCACATTGGGAATCACAGTGGTGATTTCCATGTGGCATAAGGGTAGGCTGCACCTATAGACTTGGTGACATGAAACAGTAGTGCTTCAGGCCACGATTGAGGCATCGGGGGTCATTGAAACAACCCAGTTAATGCCATTCTCCTCAGGAATAGTGCAGACAGACACCTTGACGCACAAATGAGGAACAGCAGAATGCTGCTCTATAGCACCACCTAGCAGCTGGACTCAACAACTGTGGAAACACAATGAATTTGTGAAGCCCACCCAATTGACCATAAGACAGAGTAGAATTAGGCTATTCGGCCCATTGAGTGTGCTCTGCCATTTGTTCATGGCTGATTTATGATCCCTCCTGACCCCATCCTCCTGTGACTTTTTTTTTGTGTGCCATACTCTGCCAGAGCCTCGGCGACCACTTTTTTCAAAGTGGTTGGCTTGGAGGAAAGATTCTGTGAGTGGTCCCCCATGTCCTTCTCACAGAGCAGTGTTTTTTTTTAACGAGGCCGAGTTGTGAGCTCGACACTTAACCCGGCATGGATGGAAAGCGTGTCTGGCAGCGGCCCGACTGGATTCGAACTCGGGAACCTTTGCTCTGGAGTCCGGCGCTGATGTCACTGTGCCACCAGGTTCTATTCACCTAGAACCTGTTAACCTCTGATTTAAATACAGTAGATTCCGGTTACTTGGTCCAATTAAGCAACTGCCCCAACTACTCCAAGTTTCATGGAAATTGTTTAAAAAAGTATATTAAAAAAATACCAACTACTTCTAATTGAGTAACAAATCATGTATTTAAATGAAATACAGAACAAATTAGAACATTATCAATACTACTACATTACTATAAAACTACTTCTTAGCTCCTAATAGTTATTGATGGAGGAATTCAAAAGTGTACGCTGCCGTTCTTTTGACTGTAAGTGAACAAAATCAGCACAGACACCTACTGTAGACAATGCACTGCCTTCACACAATGCTTTTGATGATTGTATCCTCCAGATCTTCACTTGCCTTGTAACATTCAAGATGATTGCTGATACTTTCAAATCCTTCGTAGTTCTTAACTTGTTTGAAATAGTGAAATCAGCACGTTTCCACTCCTGGCTGTTTCTGGTATCTCCAAGCCTGAATGCTGGAAACCACAGTGAGCAAAACAGTTCTGAATAGTCTCAGTACTTATTTCTCACTCACTATCAGTGACAAAAATCACTGGGCTTTTGAACACAAACCCACGCAATTGACGCTGTTTAAGAATTGTTTGCTCTAACCACTATGTAGGGCCTAATGGCCACACAAGTACACACGACTAACACTAGTTAGAAACTACTCAGCAACTATCTCCTGCCCCAGTTAAGTGGCAGAGTGTCCCAAATAAGTGGCTACTCTGATTAACTGGTGGCCTGATTAACCGGAATCCACTGTGTATCGAATAACTTGGCTTCCAGAGGAAGTCCATAAGGCCAGAATTACAATGTAAGCAAGATTTTTGTTTCCAAACCATCCTAGAAATTTTTCAAAAGGCTTTAATTCCCAGCTTTTCCCACTATAGTTTGGAGGGGGCAATGTGAGAGAGAACCTCGGGCCCTAGACACTCCTATTGGTAGAGACATCCACTCTATGCAAGCCTTTCAGTATCAGTATAAGTTCACATTGGACATGTTTCACTTGGCTGGAGTGGATCTGGAGCAGGGGTCACAGTCTCACCATGTACAGAGAGACCTATAGGACTGAGTTGTGGAATGTCTTCAGTGGGAGGGCCATGTCTCTGTGGAACTCTCTACCACAGAAGGCAGTAGAGGCAAATCACTCTCAAGGGAATTGGGGATGCAAATGTTCCCACATCCACTCTCTCCAGGTTTCCCAATCACTTTGTCACTTTAATATTTTTAAACCCTGTAGTGCCCCCTCTAATGACCATGCAGGTGTCACCAAGAGTATTTGTACAGAATCAGGCTAATTTGATCTACATTTCCCCCCCCCCCCCCCCCCACTCCGCATCACCTTCCTCTCTTCCCTCATCCCACCCTCTCTCCCCTGTCCGACTCTCCCGTCCTGTCCCTCTCTCCCTTCCTCCCTCCCATCCGGCTCGCTCTCCCCCATCCTGTTCCGTCCCATCCCATTCTCTCTCCCTCCCATCCCGTCCTGTTCTCTCTCCCTCCCTTCCTGTTCTCCTGTTCTCTTTCCCATCCCGTCCCGTTCTCTCTCCCCCTCCCGTCCCGCTCTCTCTCCCCCTCCCGTCCCGCTCTCTCTCCCCCTCCCGTCCCGCTCTCTCTCCCCCTCCCGTCCCGCTCTCTCTCCCCCTCCCGTCCCGCTCTCTCTCCCCCTCCCGTCCCGCTCTCTCTCCCCCTCCCGTCCCGCTCTCTCTCCCCCTCCCGTCCCGCTCTCTCTCCCCCTCCCGTCCCGCTCTCTCTCCCCCTCCCGTCCCGCTCTCTCTCCCCCTCCCGTCCCGCTCTCTCTCCCCCTCCCGTCCCGCTCTCTCTCCCCCCTCCCGTCCCGCTCTCTCTCCCCCTCCCGTCCCGCTCTCTCTCCCCCTCCCGTCCCGCTCTCTCTCCCCCTCCCGTCCCGCTCTCTCTCCCCCTCCCGTCCCGCTCTCTCTCCCCCTCCCGTCCCGCTCTCTCTCCCCCTCCCGTCCCGCTCTCTCTCCCCCTCCCGTCCCGCTCTCTCTCCCCCTCCCGTCCCGCTCTCTCTCCCCCTCCCGTCCCGCTCTCTCTCCCCCTCCCGTCCCGCTCTCTCTCCCCCTCCCGTCCCGCTCTCTCTCCCCCTCCCGTCCCGCTCTCTCTCCCCCTCCCGTCCCGCTCCCTCTCCCCCTCCCGTCCCGCTCCCTCTCCCCCTCCCGTCCCGCTCCCTCTCCCCCTCCCGTCCCGCTCCCTCTCCCCCTCCCGTCCCGCTCCCTCGCCCCCTCCCATTCCCCCCCTTGCTTCCTCCCTCCTTCACTCCCTCCCTCCCTTGTTTGCTCCCTCGCACCCTCCCTCCCTCTCTCCTTCTGTTTCTCTCTCCCTACCTTTCTCTCTACAGGAGTCCTGGCCGGTCATGACAACAGAGTGAGTTGCCTGGGGGTGACGGACGATGGAATGGCTGTAGCGACAGGATCTTGGGACAGCTTCTTAAAAATTTGGAACTAACGCTGATGTGAAGTGCCGCCCCAGTGTAAAAAAACACACATACACACACCACACGCATCTTTCCTAGATTTGAAACCTATCACCCTCCTTCTCTCCCCCTCCCTTGAAGAATTAACCTGGTTTGGATTGGGGAGGAGGGGGTCGATGTATCTGCGATAGAACAGATACTGGAAAATACATAATCACACCGATAATCGCCCCGATTCCCAGTGTGCTCTGTTGAAGGTGAAGTTTTGCTTGTCTGTTTAAAACATCAAAAAATACTTTTTAAAAAAAAATTCCATCAGTTTGTGTATAGAGTGCCCAGAAGCAAGGTTGAAATTACTTCTTTTTTTTCTAAGAAATTTGACGTGAGAGCTGTTGATTTAATTATTGTCATTGGATTTAATTCATTATGTTTGCGTTTAGTTTGTGTGTGAGTGCATGTCCGGCGTTGAGTCTCCGCCTTTCGGTATGGGTGTGTGTCCATGTGTATGAGTGCAGAAGTTCCCCTTATCAGAATACAGTTACTAAAACATTTCTCACTTAGAGGTGCCCCTAATCCTTTGAGCACTGTTGATGCCCGGCTTAACGTTTGGAGCTGGTGGTGAGCCTTAATGTTCACCCCGCGTCACTGTGCTCCCTCCCCCTTGCTGCCAGACATTCTCCCCATACTGAGCACTGTGACCATCAGCTAAATCCAAGGGATGGGCCTATGGTTGAGTAATTTAAGAACCCTGCCCTGTGAGAACAGACTCTCTCTGTTGTGTGGGTGCTCCTATGCTGTGATACAGTTAATGAAAACAGAAGCAAGTCTTTCTGTTGTGGTGGTGGTGTGGTGGGGTTGTCTCGGTTGACTGAATACGCAGAGTGTAAGGGAATGGAGATGGCTTTCCCTCTTTGAGGTGCCTCCTCTGTTCCCTTGCATCCAGGGAGAGCCACTGCCCCCCAACTCCAGAGTTCTGAGTTCAATCCCCACCTCTGTGCGTGCAAGTGTCTGTGTGAAATCAGCACATTCTCCCAGTGACCCCATGGGTTTCTCCCAGTGCTCCAGTTCCCTCCCACATCCCAGCAGCTTATGGGGTTGGTGGGTTAATCAGATGCTGTAAATTGCCCTCTGGTGTGTGGGTGAGGAGTGGAATCTGGGGAGATTAACGCAGGTGAGGGTAGGATCAGTGTAACTGGGTGGTTGGCGGTCAGCACAGAGTCTGTGGGCCGAAGGGCATGTGTCTGTGCTGTCCCATTCCTCCTCCGAACCAGCATTAAGGGGGTGCACCATGTAGTGAGACAGACTGTCCTGTCTTTCCCCTCCCACCGCAGCGTGAGTGTCTCGCGTCAGGGGGAGACCTCCATTCTGAAAGGCCTAAGTCTGTATTGTGCCTTTCTTCGTGTCTGGGGTTGGAATCTGAGCATCATGTACACTTCTGGATGCTTTTTACTGCATTCTGACCCTTGCCCGTGGCCCACATGCTCGTACAGAGGATAGTAAAACTGTGTCCCTTCCTTGCGGAGTCTTCGTCTGATCATCACACCGTGGAGAGCCAGTGTAGGTGGTGAGCTGTACACTGCCTGTGCCTGCTCGTACGGGCAGAACCTGCAACATTGCTATGCCAGCTCTCTCATCCTCACTGTAGCCTTGCTCGTGGCTCATAGTCCATATTAAGCTTCCCTCCTCTTCACCCCAACCATGGGGAAACTCTGCTCCCGCTTCTGTCCACTTGGAGCTGATCACAGTTGGTGGTGGAGTGCTGTGTATCTGTTTGTCACAGTGTGTCTGCACGTGTGTACGTTTGCATGGAACGAGTGCAGGGATCCTGGTTAGGGAACTGAGGCACCCACTCACATCTCTGCACGGAGCAGTTCACCCCTCCTTTGGTCTCAGCCTGAAGCTACCAGTGAGTGACCCCAACAGCACTACCCTCCTGCCCACTGTAGCGACCTCCCATCTCCTGCTGGGCTCGTTGTTCTCTCTCTGTCTCTGTCTTTTACTCACTCTCTCACTCTGTCTTACTCTTTCTCTCTCTCTCTCTCTCTCTCACACACACACACACTCACAAACACTCACTCATACTCTCCCTCTATCTCACTCTGTTCCCCCTCTCCCAACTTTCTCTCTCTTTCCCTCCCAACCAGTAACAAGAGGGCAGGGGGTGTTGTCAACTGGTCTTCCTCCAGTGTCCCAGCGTGTGGAGAGTAGACTTGGTCTCCTGACCCCACTGGTGCACTGCATAGTTGTTCACCTCTACTGAGCGTGTGCTCACTCATGGAAGTGGACCCTTTCATGATGACTCCCACCTCGTGAGGGAGTCCGGTCCACACTGTTTGCACTGGGTAAGAGGTTGGGGATTTGCACTGATTATGAAAGACCCGAGTGCTAAGATCACTGATAAAACAAACCTTAAGCATTTTTTGGTAACTTGTATACCCAGCAAGTATTCGAATAATTGAAAGTAATTGCATATCTTGTTGAATCATCAAAAATTCTGCTTTTGTGCCATATTTTGTATAGTGTTCTCTCTCTAAACCTTGTTTTTTCCTCTACATATGGCCATGACATAGAAACTGTGTCAGTGCCAAGAATAATAAAGCTCGGTGTTCGGTCTCTGTGCCAACCACGTGTGTTGCTGTGTCCACCAGAGACCCATGGTGGACACCAGCCATTCTGCCTAGCCAAGAGATCCAGCCCAAGCAAGCTGCAGGCCCATCTGGATGTGCCAGTAGTGTTGTAATCTGGCAGAAAGCATCCCCTCCTTCTGTACCCAGATCTGTGGGGCGAGTTGGGGGGGTGGTTCTGTGCAGTGGAGTGAAGCAGCGCGGTCCCCATTTGTGGTAGGTCACCTGGTCCCTGCCCATCTCTCACCGTGGAAGAGAAACCCTAGAGTTAACGATCTTAGCAAGTTTGCCGATCTCAGCCCTGGAAACCTTTGACAAAGATGCATCAATGTACACAAAATGCCAGAGGAACTCAACAGGTTAGGCAGCATCTGTGGAACGAAATGGGCGATCAACGTTTTGGGTTGAGACTCTTCATTGTCAGCTGTCCATTTCATACTTGGTGGTTGGTTGTCAAATGGCCTCTTTGCCCTCTTACCTACTTATCCCTCCCTCCCCCTTCCTCTTACCTGCTAAGCAAACAAAAGTGATAATTTAGAGGTTATTGTGTGAGAAGTAATTAGCATTTAGCAAGGGAAGTTTCCCTCGCATCTAAAGAAGAGGTCTTGTAGTGTGACAGACATTTCCTGATCCTGAGTGTGAGCATCTGTGACATGCTCTGCCTGTTCCCTACCTCATAATCTCCCTCTCTGGGCAAGCATTAATACCTGCCTTCCTCCAGCATCCCACCATGATCTTCCCAGCTTTTTTTTTGGAGCTTCCCAATCTGCAACCTGCAATCAAATAGCTGACAGCAGAGGGGAGCAAACTGCTCCTGAATCATTGAATGCAGGTCTTTGGGCTTTTCGATGGTTGTAATGAGAAGAGGGCATGTCACCACATGGTGGGGGTCCTTAGTGATGGATGAAGATGACCTTGGTGCCGGAGAGGGTTGTGCCTGTGGTGGGGTTGTACAAGTCTTCAGCCCTCTGCAGCCTCTTGTAGAGTTGTGTCAATCTAGTGGTCTGGTTGACAACATGATGGTGACCCCACCGCCATTGTTGACAGATTCTCTGAATGCAGTCCCGCACAGTGTAAAGGGGCGGAGTTGGTGACCCTTCTCCCAAATGCCAGCAGTGAGGACTCCTGAAGGTTGCACCATTGAGTGTGCAGTGCAGTGCAGAGGGGATCGTGGTCACTGCGCCCAGGACCACCCAGCCTTGAGTCGACTGGTGCTAATAAAACCCCACCTGAGCCATATCACTGGGGGAGGGGGTTGGTGGTAAATGCCATCCCACTAACACCATCGAGCCCCCCCCCCCCCCCCCGCCCCCGGGCTGTGGTGACAACTAGAAGTAGACTGGAGCAATAACGAGCTGGAGGGGTTCCACTTCCATAACCCAGCTAGCACAGCCCCCACCCTCTTTCCTTGCAGACCTTTCTTTGGAGGCAAGGTCCCTTTGAAAGTGTATTGAGAGTGCAGTTTTGTTCTCGGTGCGGTCCTTGTTCTTGGGATGTCTCGCTGCATTCGTGTTCCTCAGAGCACGTTGAGGGGGAACCTCTTCACTCAGGGTTGGTGAGAGCATGGAACAGGCTGTGAGGGCCAGTTGTCACACGTGGATAGGGAAGTCTGGAGGCTATGATGCTGGTAGATGAGATGAGGTGCAGACCAGTTGGGCAGAAGGACCTGTTTCTCTACGCTCTAATTTTATGTATGCAGCTGATGGTATTAGTGCAAGGAAGCTTTGTCCGCACTGTAGGGGGGTGGGAGATATATGCCCTCACCTTTCTCCCCCCCCCCCCCCCCCTCCGCCCAGGACTCTATGCGGATTGCTGGGCAAGCCTCTGGTTACATGTTGGTAAGGTGCGTTGTCTCCCACCTCTAGAGATTTGGGTTCAGTCCCGACCTCCAGTACTTCTGGAATGTTCCCCCCCCTAGCGCTTCTGTTTCCTCCATATCCCAATGATGTGTGAGGTTGCTGGGTTAACTGCCTCCCACTCCAGCGCCCTTTCATGTGTAGTGAGTGGGAATATGCTAGAAGTGGAGTTGATGGTAATGTGTAACTGGGGCGGGTCAGCGTGGGCCGGAGGGCCTGTTTCTGAGCTGCCTCCTCCAAGCCAGAGTTAAGGGAAGGGAGCACCGTGTAGTGGAACAAACTGCCCCCTTCTCCCCACTGCATGTGTGAGTGTCTCACCTCGCCACCCCCAGAATTGGGGAGAGACCTCCGTCCCGAGGGTAACCCATCAAGCCTGATAGGGAAGCTGCTGCTTTGTCACCACTGCTAGGAGGGATTTAATCCTACATGGCTGGGAGGCTGAATGTGTCACCAAAAAAATCTTGCAGATGCTGGAAGTCCAAAGCAACCACACACAAAGTGTTGGAGGAACTCAGAAAACTAAGCAGCTTCTACGGAGAGGGGGGATCAATTGGTCAACATTTGGGCTAAGACCCTTCTTCAGGACACAGATGCTGCCTGGCCTGCTGCATTCCTCCAGCATTTTGTGTCCCAGGTTACGAGCTGGGTGGGTGAGCCACTGTCTTACAGGCTCCAGAGAAGAGCAAGAGAGGGAGAACAGGAATGAAAAGCTGCTAATAAACTTCATCTTAGTGGACCCAAGTGATTCAAGTATTTTAAATCAACCCTAACAGGGTTTACCAAACATCCCCTTCACTGCGTCTCCTGTACCTCCTTCCTCCCCTCAAGAGGTGACACCCACACACCAGTTTACAGTTGGAACTCCCTCCTGTGCCTGATTAACCGCGTGCAGACTCTTCCACCTCAGGCAAGCTATTTGTGTTTCAAATGGAAGATAATGTTTAAGAAAACAAAATTTTAAAAAATGTCTATTGTCGCTCACTTTTACTTTGTGTGTATATATTATATATATTGAAACAACCTCTGCATAGTGTGGTAACACATTATAATGGGGAAATATCTATGTTGTGTAACAAGATACGAACCGTGCATTTATAAAAAAAAAAATTCCTACATTCGTTTTTAGAGTTTGTATTTATCTGTATCTGATTTTAACTTGTTTTAGTGAGATTGCATTGTAACTAAGACGGAAACTTTAAAAAAAAGTAGATGTTTTGTTTTTTTGACATTATTGGGGAGGGAGGGAGGGAAAATTGGAATCGGTTTATTCTTACCGATTAAGATTACTGATCGCAAGTTTTTAAAAGATAAAAGTAATTAAAAAAACGAACTTTCCTAATTCTGCGCATTCCATCTTTTCTGGGACTGACAGGGTTTTTTATTTTAAAATCAACAAGTTTCTCCAACGTTCTGGTGAAGCAGATATATATATATATGATTTTTCCATTGTTTTTGCATCATTTAGACAATGACAAAATGGGGGAAAGGAAGTTTGAATTTTTCACTCTCGACTTTGAATTGGAATAAAACGACATTCTGTGTTGTGTATCTCTTTGCCTGTCTCTCTATCTCTGTTTTTCTCTCTTTCTCTCTCTCTCTCTCTCTCCCTCTCTCCCGGCTGGAGGTGGAAACTTTGTTCGATTGTGCCCCTGGTTTCTTACCCTTACCCCCCTCCTCCTCCTCCCTCGTGACATTGTGAGTTTCCTCCAGGTGCTTCGGATTCCTCCCACACTCTAAAGGAGTACGTGCCTCTAGGTTAATTAATTATGAGGGTAATTTGATTACTAAAGTTCAATGATGGACAAGTAAAGATGAGTGAATTATCCCCTTTGGTTGCAGAGCCTGATGGTTGAAGGATAGTAACTGTTCCTGAACCTGGTGGTGTGAGTCCTGAGGCTACTGCTCCACCTTCCCAATGACAGCGTACGGGCCATTATGAATTCTTCCCCCCTCCCCCCAGTGTGTGGATAAGGAGCGGAATTTGGGGGAGGGGTAGTTGACGGAAGTGGGGGGAGAATGGGTAAGGGGGACAAATTAGTTTCAGAGATGGGTCTTTCCAGGCACAGATTATTCTTCTTGTGTCTTTAGCTGGCAGTGTAGCATAGACCATCGGTGGCTTCCCGTCTCCATCGTCCAAAGTCGATGCTATGGTTGTTTCTGTAATCCTCCAGGGGATTGTCCTGTACAGCTACACTATAGTCCCGTCGGCCGGCTTCACCTCTTTCCCACTTTCAAGGATTGAAGGTTGGATTTTGATAGGTACAGGTTGGATGGACAAAATTATTCCCGTTCTATGGGAGGATTTGGTCCTGTGGGAGGGGGAGGGGTTGGCATGGGCAGAGTTTTGAAACGAGATTGGTGGACCTCCACTAAAGGTGGATGAGAGGAAGCAGTGATGTCCCTGTAATTCTGGATGTCAGGCTCTTGAGAGAAGATAGGTCTGGGCTCATTGTAACACGTGCCAATGTCTCAGAGGCTTTCCCAACACCAACTGGTTCCTTCAAGCCTGCAAGGTGAGCGCCAAGCAAGGATTGAACTTGTGACCTACGAGCCAGATGAAGGTTGTGTGTGAGAAGTTGCCTGTGTAAAGTTTGCTCCGAACATGATCTTATTCCCCTCCCCCTTTCTGCTTTGCTCTCTTTCTCAAAACACTTTCTCTCTCTCCACATCACTGCTTTCTCCCCCTGCTCCCTTCCCCTCCCTCCCTCCTCCTTTTTCTTTGCCATTTCTCTCTTCCCCATTTCTATCTCCCTCTTTTTCCTTGTCTCCCACTCACTGCCTCCTCCCCTCCCCTTTTTGATCTCCATTTTCTCTTGCACTCCCTCTTGCTCTGTTATCTCGAGGATCTATCCTAGGCCCAACAGATCGATGCAACACGAAGAAGGCCTGCCAGTGGCTGTACTTAATGAGTCTGTTGAGGATTTGGTATGTCGCCATAGACTCTTGCAATTTAAAAAAAAATAAATGTACAAGAGTAGAGCATTCTGACTGGTATGGGGGAATGCACAGGATCACCAGGCTGTAGACTCAGTCAGCTCCATCACTGAGGACGTCTTCAAAAGGCCATGTCTTAAGGAATTGGCATCCATCATTAAAGACCCTCACCATCCAGGACATGCCCTCTTCTCATTGCTACCACCAGGGAGGAGGTACAGGAGCCTGAAGACACACACTCAATGTTTTAGGAGCAGCCTCTTCCCCTCCACCAGAATTCTGAAACCTGTTTTTGTTCTTTTTGCACTACTTAATTCATCTTGTATATGTATGTTTATAGCATTTGTTACGTATTGCAATGTACTACTGCAAAATCAACAAATTTTGGGGCATATACTCGGGCCAGGTCATGGGCACAACCCTCCCCACCATAGAGGACATCTGCAAGAGGCCTTGCCTCAAGAAGGTGGTGTCCATTAGTGAGGACCCTTAGCATTCATTTCAGGAAGACTACTTTATAAAGCACTAGTGAGGCCTAATTGGGGTATTGTGAGCAGTTTTGGGCGCCTTATCTAAGAAGGGATGTGCTGAAATTGGAAATGGTTCAAAGGAGATTCACAAAAATGATTCCAGGATTAAAAGGCTTATATGAGGAGCGTTTAATGGCTCTGTACTCATTGGAATCCAGAAGAAATGGGGGAGGGGGTTCCCATTGAAGCCTATAGAATGTTGAAAGGCCTTGATAGAGTGGATGTCAAGAGGATGTTTCCTCTGGTGGGGGGAGTCTGAAGCATCACCTCAGAATAGAGGAACGTCTATTTAAAACATGAGGAATTTCTATAGGCAGAGAATGATGAATCTGGAATTTGTTGCCACAGACAGCCGTGCAGGCCAAATAATTGGGTGTTGACAGATTTTTGATTAGTAAGGGTATGAAGGGTTATAGGAAGAGGGCAGGAGATTGGGGCTGAGAGGGAAATGGATCAGCCATGATGATATGGCAGAGCAGATTCAATGGGTCAAATAGCCTAACTCTGCTGGTATATCTTACGGTCTATATGTAAAGGGGACATTGGGGACAACCTCTTCACTCAAAGGCAGGGAGGGTATATTAGGAGTGTGAACCCAGTAATGAGCTGGATGAAAGGGAAAAATGCAGGGCTGTTTGAGAGGGAAGAGATAAATCGAATTTTGAATCGGTTGAACAGTCGGCACACCATTGTGGACAGAAATACCTATACAGTTCTGTGGTGCTCTGCTCTAAATAGTGTTGGAAGCGGGCACTTTAGAAAAGTTTAAAAGGGTGGATAGGAGAAGGTTCAAAGTTTGAAGAAAATTTATTATCACAGTAAGTATGTGTCTTCATATAGAGTGGATTGCAGTTAACCGGGAGCAGTACATTTTGGCCATACCTCAACCTCCTTCCCGATGGCAGCACATGGGCTGGATGATGGGCGTCTTTGATAATCGATGCTGGCTCTCCTTATACGTGTGCTCAATGGTGGGGAGGATTTTGCCTGTGCGTGACTTTAGAGAGCTACGGGCCACATACAGGTAGATGTGATTAGCTCATTGGACGATACAGTAGGTTAAAGGGTCTGTTTCCCTTTTCTATGGCTCTGCAGCTCGGGAAGCACAACGCAGTGCTGTGCCTGGCCAGCAGAGGGAACCCCATGCACGGTGCTGAACGACAGGAACCAGTCACACTTCGCCAGTCCGGGTCAAGATACTCGCGTATTAGACAATAGGTGCAGAAGTAGACAATTCGGCCCCTCGAGTCTGCACGAATGTAAATTAGTTTTTTATTGTCACGTGTACAGTAAAAATCTTGGTCTTTCATGCCACCTATATAGATCCTTTCCATGTGGAAAACTAGCTCAGGAGTCAAAGGTTGAGTTCAAAGTAAATTTATTACTGAAGTACGTATATGTCTCATACAACCTTGAGGTTCAATTTCTTGTGGGCGTTCACAGTAAATCCAAGAACCGTAATAGAATCAATGAAAAACCCGTGTGCGAAAGACAAAAAGAGGAGAAAAAATAAATAAGCAATAAATATTGAGAACGTGAGATAAAGAGTTCTTGAAAGTGAGTCCATAGGTTGTGGGAACAGTTCCGTGTAGGGGTAAATGAAACTGAGTGAAGTTATCCCCTTATCTAAGAAAGATTGTGCTGACATTGGAGAACATTCAAAGGAGGTTTGTAAAAATGATTTTGGAATTGAAAGGCTTGTCAGATGAGGAGTGTTTGATTGGCTCAGGGCCTGTACTAGCTGGATTCCAGAAGAATGAGGGGGACTTCCTTGAAACCTAACAAATGTTGAAGGGCCTTAATGTGGAGAGGATGTTTCCTTTGGCAGGGGAGTCTAAAATCAGAGGACACAGCCTCAGAATAGAGGGGTGTCCTTTGAGAACAAAGATGAGTAGGGATTTCTTTTGCCAGAGGGTGGTGAATCTGTGGAATTCTTTGCCATAAGGCAGCTGTGGAGGCCAGGTCATTGGGTATATCTAAGGCAGAGATTGACGAATTCTTGATTAGTCAGGGCATGAATGGATTTGGGGAGAAGGCAGATATTGGGGCTGAGAGGGAAATGGATCAGCCATGATGAAATGGTGGAGCAGAAGTGATGGGCCAAATGGCCTAATTCTGCGCCTATATCTTATGATGGCTAGTTCAAGACCCTGATGGTTGAGGGGTAATAAATGTTCTTGAACCTGGTACTGTGAGTCCTGAGGCTCCTGTATCATCTTCCTGCTAACAGCAACAAGAAAGCATGTGGGGCCCCTGATGATGGGTGCTGCTTTCCTGTGACAATGCTTTGTGTAGATGTGCTCAATGGTGGGGTGGGATTTACCTGTGTTGGACTGGGCCGTATCCTCTGCTTTTTGTAGGATTTTCTGTTCGACAACATTGGTGTTCCTGTACCAGGCTGTGATGCAGCCAGTCAATATACCCTCCACTACACGCCTATATTAATTAGTCAAGGTTTTAGATGCCACACCGAATCTTCACGAACTTCAAAGGAAGTAGAGGTACCGTTCTGCTTTCTTTGTATTTGCATTGATGTGCTGGGCCAGAACAGACCCTCTGAAATGGTAACACCCAGGAGACGGTGGTGAGAAAAAGGCAAATTCAACGTTAGATTTTGTTTTGAGAGAACAAGAATATAAAAGCAAGGCTGTAACGCTGACACTTAATAAGGCATTGGTTGGACCAAATTTGGAGTGTTGTGAGCAGTTTTGGGCCCCTTATCCAAGAAAAGATGTACTGGCATTGGAGAGGGTTCAGAGAAGATTTACAAGGATAGAAAATAGAATAGTACAGCACATTACAGGCCCTTCGGCCCACAATATTGTGCCGACCCTCAAACCCTGCCTCACATATAACCCCCCACCTTAAATTCCTCCATATACCTGTCTAGTAGTCTCTTAAACTTCACTAGTGTATCTGCCTCCACCACTGACTCAGGCAGTGCATTCCACGCACCAACCACTCTCTGGGTGAAAAACCCTTCCTCTAATATCCCCCTTGAACTTCCCACCCCTTACTTTAAAGCCATGTCCTCTTGTACTGAGCAGTGGTGCCCTGGGGTAGAGGCGCTGGCTGTCCACTATTCCTCTTCATATCTTATACACCTCTATAATGTCTCCTCTCATCCTCCTTCTCTCCAAAGCGTACAGCCCTAGCTCCCTTAATCTCTGATCATAATCCATACTCTCTAAACCAGGCAGCATCCTGGTAAATCTCTTCTGTACCCTTACCAATGCTTCCACATCCCTATAGTGAGGCGACCAGAACTGGACACAGTACTCCAAGTGTGGCCTAACTAGACTTTTATAGAGCTGCATCATTATATCACATCTCTTAAACTCTATCCCTTGACTTATGAAAGCTAACACCCCATAAGCTTTCTTAACTACCCTATCTACCTGTGAGGCAATGTTCAGGGATCTGTGGACATGTACCCCCAGATTCCTCTGCTCCTCCACACTACCAAGGATGATCCTGGAATGAAAGAGTTGACATATGAGGAGTGTTTGATGGCTCTGGGCCTGTACTGGCTGGAGTCTAGAAGAATGAGGGGTGAGTCACATTGTAGCGTATTGAATATTGAAAGACCACGATAGAGTGGGCATGGAGAGGATGTCTCAGGATAGAAAGAAGTCCTTTTAGAATGGAGATGAGGAGGAATTTCTTTCGCCAGAGGGAAGTGAATCTGAAATTTGTTGTCACAGACAGCTGTGGAGGCCAATTCATTGGGTATAGTTAAAGTGGATGGGGTGGATTCAGACTTTATTTATGAAAACATCCAGGGAAATGAGTTTTGTGTTAACCAACAAATGCAAGGTTGTTCTGGGAGCAGCTGGAAAGTGTCGCCACACGTTCTGGTGTGAACATGGCTTGTCCTCCTTAACTCTGTTCCAAAGGGACGTCATCCTATTCTGAGGCTGTGCCCTCTGGTCCTCGACTGCAGGAAACATCCTCTCCACATCCACCTTGCAATGTTAGATAGGTTTAGGTGAGATTTCCCCACCTCGTTCTTCTGACTCTAGCCCTGTCCCATCGTTCCCACCCACCGCACACAGCCCAGGCCTCTCGTTCCTGACCCGGATTCTCAGACACACGGGCACCAGGTCTCAGACGTTGGACTTCGCCCCAAGAGTCGCCAGTCACAGGCTTGACATCTCGACCTCAAACATCCAGTCGTGCCTGGACTTTCGACCCCAGTGACCCCTTTGGGCCTCTTCTTCAGACTTCAGTTCACGCCTCACTGATCTTGCGTCTCACATTCTGGTTTCACTCGGACTGCCAACCCCAGGGACCCCTTCAAACTCTCCGATTCCTTTGGGCTTCGTCCTTCCGACTTTTGCCTGCGGAGTCATCGTGCCGCCCACCTCATCCCAGGAGCTGGATATTATGGGGACAGCCCCCCTCCCCAAAGACAGGGACAGTAGGTTCAAAACCCATGAGAGAGACCCGCATCGTATGAGCAGGCTCTGCGCTGTGGAGGGGGAGGGGGGAGGAGCGAGCCCCCACACAGTGTCAGGCAGGTTAAGGGAGCCCTGAAGTCACAGGGGAAACTTCTGGAGGAATATTAACCCAAGAAAGAGAAAAGCCCCTCGAGGGAGGGTCCCATTACCCTTCCTCGGAAGAGTATCTGTGAACTCTCTGACACAAACAGACCGGTGTCCCGAGAAGCATGTTTCTCTGGGATATGCTGACGGGAAATGCTTCCCTCTCCCACCACCATGGCATTCAGTTGCCCCTCCTTCCCTTCTTGCCTCTGCTCCCGTTTTCCCTCTCCCACTTTCCCAGTCCCAGTCCTTCAAACTTCCTTTCCCTTTTATCCCCCTCTTCTCCATATCCCCTCCCTCTTTCACCCTTCACCACTCTCCCACTCCCCTGCTTTACTTAATCCCCCTCCACTCCTCATCTCCCCCCATTCTCCTCCTTGCCTTCCTCATCCTACTCCCCCTCCCACCTCATCCTCCCTGCCTCCTTTCACTCTCCCTATCCCACTTTTCCCTCTCCCCACCCCCTCCTCCCCTACCCATCTTCCCCCCAGCCCTTCCTCCCACAATCTGCCCCTCTGCTCCCTTCTCGATCCCCTCCCCCTTCCCCCAC
Source organism: Hypanus sabinus (assembly GCF_030144855.1). Taxonomy (NCBI): domain Eukaryota; kingdom Metazoa; phylum Chordata; class Chondrichthyes; order Myliobatiformes; family Dasyatidae; genus Hypanus; species Hypanus sabinus. The sequence goes on along the minus strand of NC_082712.1, from coordinate 86,001,335 downwards.
TGTACCCCGCTCTCCCTCCCCGATCCCCTCCCCTTCCCCCACTGTACCCCGCTCTCCCTCCCCCTACTCTCCCCAGTTCCCCACCCCTCCCCCTCTTTTCAACCCATCTTTATTTCAGCCCCCCTCTTCACCTCCCTCTTAATCCTCTCCCCCTTCTCTCTCCCCCACCCACTTACCTCCCCTTCTCTCTTCCCCCGCTCTCCCCACCCCTTCCCTCTACCCCTTCTCTTCCCCCACCTCTCTCTTCTCCCACCCCTCACTCTTCCCCACCTCTCTCTCCAATCCTCTCTTCCCCTCCCTTCTCTCTACCCCATCTCCTCCCCCTCACTCTTGCCCATTCCCCTTCCTCTCTTCCCCTAGTTCCTCCTTAACTCCTATCTCCTTCCCCATATTCCCCTTTCCTCCTCCTCCCCACCCTTCCCCTCCCCATCTCCCACCTCCCCTCCTCCTTCCACCCCTCCCCCACCTCTCCTCCCCTTGTCCCACCTCCCTTCTCCCCCTCTCTCACTCCCCTCCCCCTCCCTTCTCCCCGTCACCCACCTCTCCTCCCATTGTTCCCCCTTCTGCCCACCTCCCTTCTCCTCCCACCTTCCCTCCCTTCTCCTCCCACCTCCCCTCCCCCACCCCTTCTCCCCCCTCTACCCCTCCTTTCTCTCCCCTCCTCCCACCTCCCTTCCCCCTCTCTTCTCCTTCTCTCTCCTCTCTCCTCCCCTCCCATCTCCCCCTCCTCCCCTAACAAACCGGTTCCTTTTATAGAAATAACTCAAGCCCATTTCTCTAAATTTAGCGGCGGAAGCGTGTGTGTTGTGTGTTAATGCCCCCACCCCCTGATCACCTTGCCGGTGGGAGCCCCAGCTAGCTTCTCGCTCCACCCAGCACCGGGAGCGACTTTCTGGAAAGTTCCGAGCCGGCCCTCGGCAAGAGTTTGAAGCAGTTTCCAGTCCCAGTTCTGTTGGCTCGCTGCCTCACTGCCCCCCCCCCCTCCTCCGGCTCCAGAATGTTCCGCAGCTGCTTCAGGCATTGCAACACGTTCTGGATGTGTACTTTGTTGAAGCCTGCTCTCTCTCCCTGCCTGTCCCCCCTGCGCTCCCGTCTCTCCCTGTACCGCGATCTGGGACAGCCGTCTGCACCGGCCGGGGAGCTCCAACTTCAGCTTGTGCCCTGGTTAACCCGTGCTGTGCTGTGCTCGATTAGTGAAACTGGTAAATTGCTTTATTAGTGTCACATTAGAATCACCAGCGTATGCCGTGATTTTTTTTTCCTTCGCCGCAGTATTACCACGCGATTTTTTAAATAATAAAACCTTATTACAGTAAGTTTTTAAAACATCGCGCCCCTGTACTCAGTACCTTGATCTAAGAAGGCCAGAGTGCTAAAAGCTTTTTTTTTCACGACCGTATCAACCCGAGGCAACATTTTCAAGGAATTATGGACCCATAGTCCCAGATCCCTTTGTTATACCAAACTCCTCCGTGCCTACCGCAACTGCTTGATTCCCCCAAAGTTAACAGCTCACACGTTATTGCACCAAGATTATTACTGGAGAGGGCAGAGAGATGTAATCAACTCCCGTTTAAGAGGTTTGGATTTTGGTAGCAGCTAGTTACTGAACACATTGAAGATGTGTGCTCAGACCACCGCTCTACTCTCTCTGTGACTAGGAACAGTGCAAACGCCGTTTACGGTATACATTTTGCTGATGCCACCACTACTGTTGGCAGAATCTCAAGATGGTGACGAGGAGGACTAACATACAGGAGTGAGATGGATCAGCTGATAGAGTGGTGTAGCAGCAACAACCTCAGCGTCAATAAGACCAGGGAGTTGATTGTGGACTTCAGGAAGGGAATGTCGAGCGAACACACACCAATCCTCATTATACCACAAGACATTGGTGCAGAATTAGGCCATTCAGCCCATCAAGTTTACTCCGCCATTTCATCACGGCTGATTCCTCTCGACCTCTTTCGGTTGCTTTCTCCCCGTAACCTTTCACACCCTGACTAATCAAGAAACGATCAGCCTCCACCTTAAATACTCCCAGCGGCCTAGCCTCCAAAGCTACCTGAGGAGTCACTGAGGGAAAGGGCGAGCAGTTTCTAGCTCCGGAATGTCAACATCTCTGAAGATCTATCCCGGCCCCAACACATTGCTACAATCTCAAAAAAGACACGGCAATGGCTATACAAACAGATTCAGATAATAATGTCCCGACACTGGAGAGAGTTCATTCTGTCCCTGACTCTCATCCCCTCTTTCCGTGATTTCACCCCCTCCGCCTCTCGGCAGCCCCGGGCCGACCTGGAGCGACAGGCCCCGCCCTCCGCCGCGCTCCCATTGGCGGAGCCGGCGGCGTCGCGGCCGCTGATTGGTTGAGCCGCCCGTTACTCTGCAGCGAATCGCCTGCGCCAGCTCAGTCGCGGCGGAGCTGTGGGGAGAGGGCGATGTGTCTGCTGGTGCTGCTGGTGGGCGCCTGCGTCCTGCTGGGATCCTGTTGGGCCGCGGGAGCCGAGCCCAGGGCCCTGTCTCCAGGTGAGGAAGGTGGGTGGGTGGGTGGGGGGCGATCCGGGCCAGGTCGCCACGGGTCCCCGCTACAGCGTCTCCTAGACGGGTCCATTCACCCGGAGCCGACTCCCGGTGGGATAGGTAGAGAACGGAAAGACGTTAACAGCCCCGGCTCCAACTTCCAGAAGTTCCGTGGGAGCCCTCAGCATTCCTCTTACAACTTGTAGGGTTCTTTTTGGAACTTGACAAAGTAGGTGGTGCAGCATCCACCCACACGGTCCAGGTTCTCCAGAACCAGAGGGAGGGTCACGTTCGGAGAAACATGATATCCCTACCCCTCTTTACTTTCCCGACACTCACCGGCTTCCCCCTCGGCGCCCTTTAAATTCCTTTTCTCTGACGTTTCCCGGTCTGTGCGTCCGCTACGGTATTCCACCAAAACGAGGGAAGGGTGACAGTGATTTTAGAGTAGATTGAGAAGTTGGCATAACATTTTGGGCCGAAGGCCCTGTACTGTTCTCTCGGCCCTTCCCCCTCTCGCCCTCCCCCCTGCCCTTCCTGCCGCCCCCTTTGCCCCCTCTCCCCCTCGCTCCCGCCGCCCTCCTGCTACCTTCCTCTCCACACATCTCCGCATTTCAATTGGGTACAGATTCAGATATCTCCATTCATCTTTTGGAATTTTCATCTCAGCCACTGAATCCTCTCTCTATTTTCAGGATGTATTTAATACTCATCCATTAGATTGTTATTATTGTCACATGTACTGGGATACGGCAAAAACCTGTGTTGCCATGTGGGTAGGTCATTCCATCGGCAAGACCACAAGATTGCCTAATCCATCAAGTCTGCTCCACCATGGCTGCTTCATTTTCCCTCCCTGCCTCAAATCTCCTGCCTTCTCCCTGATCCCTGCATGCTCTGACTAATCTAGAGTCTGTCAACCTCTGCTGATGACTTGGCCTCCACAGCTGCTTGTGGCAACAAATTCCACAGATTCACCACTCTCAGGCTAAAGAAATCCCTACTCATCTCTGTTCTCAAAGGACATCCCTCTATTCTGAGGCTGTGCCCTCTGTTTTTAGACTCCCCCACCACAGGAAGCATCCTCTCCACACTCTTTTGAGGCCTTGCAACATTTGATAGGTGTCAGTGAGATTTCCCCTCATTCTTCTGAATTCCAGTGAATACAGGCCCTGAGCCAGCAAACACTCCCTAGATGGCAAGCTGTTCAATCCCAGAATCATTTTTGTGAACCTTCTTTGTACCCTCTCTGATATAAACACATCCTTTCTCAGATAAAACTTCTCACAGTTCTCCAAGTAAGGCCTCACTAGTGTTTGATAAAGCCTCAACATTACATCCTGGTTATGCGACCACCGATGCCAGGCACACTCTGAAGAGTGTTGATAGCTTTTGTGTTGTTTTATGTAGTCTACTGTAACCTTGAGTTGTCTCACATAGTCTAGTGTAGTTTTGAGTTGTTTCATGTAGCACCAGGGTCCTGGAGGAACGTTGTTTCATTTTTACTGTGTACTGTACCAGCAGTTTATAGTCGAAATGACAATAAAAAGCGACTTGACTTGACTAATGGCTGGAGTCAAACTGCCCAGAAGAAGGTAGTTCTGTAAAACTATTTCTGTAGAAACAATTTGCCAGGACCATCACAGAGACCATGATTGCCTACGTCATATGATATGGTACGTAACGAATAACTCTACCCACCTCCTCTCACTGCCTCCTCTCACTGGGATATTACTAGACCTACCTTTGAGTGTCAGAGCCATAGGAACAGTTAGGCCATTGAGCCCATAGAATGCTGACCAGCAGCCATCCTAGCTTTTAGTTTTCCCACATTCCACTGGGTTACCCCCCTCCCACCCACACACACAGGGCGGTGGGGGGCAATTTACTTGATTCCCTAACCCTAGGGTAAAGACGGAGTGAAAGCATGCAATCAACACCCCTCATGAGTTATACACTTCTGGAAGGCCACCCCTCAATCTCCTACCCTCCAAGGAATAAAATCCCAGTCTGTCCAACCTGGTTTATGGGGGGGGGGGGGGGGGGGGAATGCAATGTAGAAATGGACCCTGACCATTAGCCACCCTCTCACACTGACCCCTCACGCTATCCTCCCCATGCTCTTTTCTTGCTGCTGCCATTGGGTAGAAGGCACAAGAACCTCAGGACACACACCACCAGCTTCAAGAACAGGTACTACCCCTCAACCATCAGGCTCTAGAAACGAAGGGGGTTAACTACACTCACTTGCCCATGCATTGAGATGTTCCCACAGCCAGTGATCGCACTTTACAGACTCTATCTCATGTTCTTGTTATTTACTGCTATTTATTTATATTTGCATTTGCACAGTTTGTTGGCTTCTGCACTCTGCTTGATCTCTCGTTGATCCTGTTATAGTTACTGTTCTATAGATTTGCTGAGTATGCTGCCAGGGAAATGAATGTTCCCCTCAACTTCACCTCTTCCCCCTCCCCCATCACCCACACACTAGGGGACAATTTATAGTGTTCGATTAGCCCAGCATTCCAGCAAATCATCTTGATATGGAAGGACCTGGGGCCCCCACACCATCACAGGGAGAGCGTCCAGCCGTTCTTGTGCACAGGTGGCCTGTGTGGCCGTTTCTGACCAGAGTGGAAAGCTGCTTAAGTGACTCGAGATGGTATGGCAACAGTTCTTGTTGCCCCACTGTAGGAGGGATGTTGAGGCCTTGGAGAGGGTGCAGAAGAGGTTTATCAGGATACTGCCTGGATTAGAGGGCATTTGCTGTCACGAGAGGCCGGATAAATTTGGGTCATTTTCTCTGGAGTGCCGGAGGCTGAGGGGAGATCTGATGGAGGTTTATAAGATTATGAGAGACATCGATAGAGTGGACAAGGAATATCTGTTTCCCAGGGTAGAAATGTCTGATACCAGAGGGGATGTATTGAAGGTGAGAGGGGGTAGGTTCAAAGGGGGTGTGAGGGGTAAGTGTTTTACTCAGAGAGGTGGATGCCTGGATTGGTGGTAGAGGCAAATACATTGGAGGCTTTTAAGAGACGTTTGGATAGGCAGATGGATGTGAGGAAGATGGAGGGATATGGACATGGTGTAGGTAGGAGGGATTCGTGTTTGGGTGTTTCTGATTTTTTCACTGCTGTTCTCTTCTGTGTTCTAACTCCCCACAGATTCTGCCCTACATACTGGGGCCGATTATCCCGGCAGCACCCCCCCCCCCCCCCACGTCACTGGGATGTTTGGGGAACTGTAGTACCTGGGGTGAGGGGAGAAAGCCGTTACCACAGGGAGGGTGAGCTCCCTGGTCTCTCAGGTGCTGGGCGATAGCAGCTCGATCCACTGGCTGAGACTTTTATTTCATTTATTGAGATGCAGGCTCCTCCAGCCCCTCGATCTGTGCCACCCAGCAGTACGGACTCCTCGCAAGCAGCAGCAGGAATTGAACTCACTGTAAAGGTCGTGCTCTCCACTACGCTACCGTGACGCCCCAAAGACATCTGGGCCCTTCGGGGATCCTGGCGGTTACACGTCCTTCCAATTTGAATCCGCTGTCCCGCTTAGTGGTGGAGCTGTGGTTGGGGTTGGGTCCTGCGCAGATGAAGTCAGCAAGTCAGCTCTGATTGCTCCTGCAGGAGTGGCTGGGAAGCACGGTGGGTAGAGTTGCTACCCCACGGCTCTGGGGGGGGGGGGGGGGGGGGTCGATTCTGACCTCTGACCCTGTGTGTGTAGTTTGCTCATTCTTCCTATGGGTTCGCCCCACTGCCCCACTTCTCAACAGCGTGCAGGAATCTGAGTGTTGTTGGTGAAAGTTTGGATGGGGGGAGCAGGCTGTAATCTGGGTGCAGGCAAATGGGACGCCTGGACTAGATGGGCTGAACGGCCTGTTTCTGTGCTATGACTATGACAGGGGAATAGCATGTGATAGTGAACAATGAACTGAACATCCTCTTCCCCTTGCTGAGGTCTTTGGTCCTGCTGGCACTGAGCGAGAGGTGGTTGTTGTGACACTACTCAACCGGCCGATTTGCCTCGCTCCCGTACATCTCCCTCTCATCCTGGGTCGGAAGCCTCAGCTCTTCAAGGTGGAGGCCAAGCTTATTGTCATTCAATTGTGCACATGTACACCGCTAAACGAAACCACGTTCATCGGCCCAAGGTGACACGACATGACTCTCACTCTCACAAGGTAGTATCACCACGAGTAAGTGAACAGAAGCCGGGTTTAAAAGGGACCAGTAGAAAGCTACTGGCACCTCATGCTCAGTGAGACGTGGAAAGTGGCAGGGAGTTCAGTCGTCCCGGGGGAGAGAAGTTGTTTCCCATCTGAACAATGCTTGCCCTAATGCTCTGATGCCTCTTGCCTGGTGATGGAGGGGGTCAAAGGGATTGCTGGACAAATGGGAGGGTTTCTTGACAATGCTAGTGGTCTTTCTCACGCCGCACTCTCTCAGACGGGTGGAAGAGAGACCCCAATGATCCTGTCAGCATCTTCTCACCCTCTGCAGAGTCTTCACCTTCAAAGTGCATTTCAGGCAGGGCATCAAGTCCTGCGGTGTCCGCGTCGCAGAAGCTGATCTCTAACACACTTCTGGTAGTTTCCAGTCGGTTCTTCCATGTGACAACAGTGAGGAGAGGAGTTCACAGTCCGTTCTTGTTGAGCTTTGGTTTGACAGCCAGCTTGCCTTTCCACAAGTTATAAAGTTGCAGTTACACAGCGCAGAAACAGGCCCTTCGGCCCAGCTTGTTAGTACTAGCCATGTTGTCTGCCTGAGCCAGTCCCATTTGCTCATGTTTGGCCCATATCCCTCTGATCCAGGGGTTCCCAACTTTTTTAATGCCATGGCCTAGTACCATGAACTGAGGGGTCCATGGACCCCAGGTTGGGAAACCCTGCTCTAAACCCTTCCTATGCAAGTGTTGTCTCTACCACCTTGTTCCACTTACCCAGAAGTTGTCCCCTGGATTCCTTTCAAATCGTTCTCTTCTCACCCTAAAGCTGTGCCTTCAAGTTTTGAACTCTTGGAGCACCCACCTTATTTATGCCTCTCACGCTTTGATAAACCTCTCAAGAGGGGTTTCCAGGCTTTTTTTATGCCATGGACCCACACATCTAACTGTGGACCCCAGGTTGGGAACCCCTGCTCCATAAGGTTACCCCTGAGCCTCCTATGCACAAGAGAAAGCAAAAGGCCCCAGCTTATCCTGTTCCTTTAGAACGCAACTCCTCCACTCCCGGAAACAGAGTGTCATCGAGGACTATAGCACAGAAATGGGCCTTCAGCCCATCCAGTCCGTGCCTGCTCCCATTGACCTGAACCAGGACCATAGCCCCCCAACCCCCTACCATCCGTGTACCTATCCGAACTTCCCTCACGTGATGAAATTGAGCTTAAATCCACCATTTCTGCTGGCAGCCCGATCCGCACTCTCACCACCCTCTGTGCGGAGGAGTTCCCCTCACACACTCCATGCAAAAGACGTACAGGTCAGTCGCTTAAATGGTCGCACAGGTGTAACTGGGCAGTGCCAGCTCGTTGGGCCGGAAGGACTTGTTACTCTGCTGTATCACTTAAAATAAATACACTCAGCAAGTCAGGCAGCATCTGTGGAGGGGAATAAGCAGTCGACATTCCAGCCTGAAATTTCATAGACCTCCATTGGTGATGGTACCTGACGTGCTAAGTTCCTCCAGCATTGTGTGTGTTGCTCATGGTTTCTAGCATCTGCAGAATCTCCTGTGTTTGTGAAAGTAAATCTTTGGTCTTCTTGGTTACATAGCCTGGGGCCGGAAGGAAGGGAGGGTTTCTTGTGTCTGTGTGAGTGTGTATGTGTCTGTGTGTGTATCAGTCTGTCAGTGCGTGGTGTGTACGACACTGGAATGTCGAGAATGTGCCTTTCTTTTAAAGCTTGTTTCTGAGTGATTGACAGGGGTTAGAGGTGGAATGTGGAAGGTCAAAGGCCTTGGTGGAGAGATGAGCCACTGGACGTGAGGATACTGCTGTCCTCGGGCTTGTAGTCCAGGTGGACCTTCGTCACGTCAAGGGCAGATCCCAGAGGCGAGTTCTGTCCTTGATTAGCTGATTTGCTCCAATCCCCGTTGATTTGATTTGAGGCAAACAACGCAGTTCAGAATCGGGTTTATTATCACCGGCATGTGTCGTGGGATTTGTTAACGTGGCAGCGACAGCAGTTCAAAGCGACACATAATAGAGAAGAAGAAAAAAATAATAAAAAGTAGATCAATCTATATTGAATATATTAAAAATCGTGCAAAAACAGAAATAATATAAAAATGTGAAGTATTGTTCACGGGTTCAATGTCCAGTTAGGAATCGGATGGCAGAGGGAAAGAAGCTGTTCCTGAATCGCTGAGTGTGTGCCTTCAGGCTTCTGTACCCCCTACCTGATAGTAACAATGAGAAAAGGGCACGTCCTGGGTGCTGGAGGTCCTTAATGGATGCTGCCTTTCTGAGACACGGCTTCTTGAAGATATCCTGTGTATTTTGTAGGCTCGTACCCAAGATGGAGCTGACTAGATTTACAACCTTCTGCAGCTTCTTTTGGTCCCGTGCAGTAGTCCCTCCATACCAGACAGTGATACAGACTGTCAGAATGCTCTCCACGGTACAACTATAGACGTTTTTGAGTGTATTTGTTGACATGCCAAATCTCTTCAAACTCCTAATAAAGTATAGCCGCTGTCTTGCCTTCTTTATAACTACATCGATATGCTGGGACAAAGTTAGATCCTCAGAGATCTTGACACCCAGGAACTTGAAACTGCTCACTCTCTCCACTTCTGATCCCTCTATGAGGATTGGTATGTGTTCTTCTGTCTTACCCTTCCTGAAGTCCACAATCATTTCTTTTGTCTTCCTGACATTGAGTGCCAGGTTGTTGCTGTGGCACCTCTCCACTAGTTGGCATATTTCACTCCTGTACACCTCCTCGTCACCACCTGAGATTCTACCAACAATGGTTGTATTGTCAGCAAATTTATAGATGGTATTTGAACTGTGCCTAGCCACACAGTCATGGGTATAGAGAGAGTAGAGCAATGGACTAAGCACACACCCCTGAGGTGCGCCAGTGCCGATTGTCAGCGAGGAGGAGATGTTATCACCAATCTGCACAGACTGTGGTCTTCTGGTTAAGGAAGCTGAGGATCCAATTGCAGAGGGAGGTACAGAGGCCCAGGTTCTGTAACTTCTCAATCAGGATTGTGGGAATGATGGTGTTAAATACTGAGCTATAGTGGATGAACAACATAGGTGTTCACTATATATTTTGATGTATCTGGGACAAGTAAAGATATTCTCAATTTCACCTCACCTCCCCAGACCTGAGATTATTGCTCTAATGTTGTGGGTTATTAGAAACAGGGACAAGGCTTGGCCATCTTGTCCATCAGGCCTGCTCTTATATAATAGTTAAATAAGTAGTGCAAAAATAAAAATTTTAAAAGTAGCTAGGTAGTGTTCATGGGTTAATTGTCCATTAGGAAATGAGATGGCAGAGGAATCGGTGAGTGTGGGTCTTCAAACTTCTGTACCTCCTTCCTGATGGTAGCCATGAGAAAAAGGAATGACTTGGGCGATGGGGGTATCGCTCCTTGAAAATGTCCTGGATATTATGGAGCTGACTAATTTTACACTCTCTGAAGTCCACAATCAGTTCTTTAGTTTTACTGACCTTTTATATGTAACTCTTCATTCTCTGCTATGCAAAATTCTATCTAACTGTATCTTAAATATATTTAATGAGGAAGCCTCAACTGCTTCCCTAGGCAGAGAATTCCACAGATTCTCTACTATCTGGGAAAATTCACTTTCTCCTCATCTCTTTCCTAAATCTACTCCCCAAAATCTTGAGGCCATCTCCCCTAATTCTAACGTCACCTACCAGTGGAAACATCTTTCCTGCTTCCATCTTATCTATCACTTCCCTGATTTTATATGTTTCGATAAGATTTCCTCTCATTCTTCTGAATTCCAGCAAGCATAGGCCCAGGCGACTGCATCTCTCCTTATGGGGTAACCCCCTTCATTTCTCAGATCAAACTGGTAAACCTGCTCAAAGTACGTTTATTATCAAGTCTGTATACACTATACAACCTTGAGATTCATCTCCTCACAGGCAGCCACAAAGCAAAGAAACCCAGTAGAACCCATTTAAAAAAAAGACAGTCAAACACCCATTGGACAGAAAGAAAACAAATCATGCAAACAATAAAAGTAAACAAATAACTTCTAGAACTGGGTTGCATGAAAATGAGTTCACAGCCACTGCAGCTGATCCAGGAGCCTGTTAGTTACAGGCTTCGGCCTCAGTTCAGCGCAGAGTCGAGTAAACCTCACGGAGTAGCAAGCCGAGTGCCAGTCCATCCCTCGCTTTTGGCCCCAACCATTTCAATCTGGCCCAGTGGTGCAAACTTCGGATCGTTCCTCACTCTCAGACCTGGGCCCTACCATCTCAATTTGATCCATACCTAACTTTTCCAATTTGGCCAGGTGCTTAAGTCAGCCAAACCTTGGGTCTTTCCTTGCTCTTGAGCCTGGGCCCAGCTGCCTCGATTCAGTTTGCACCTGACCTTTCCAATGCAACCTGGCGCTTAGATCGTCCAAACCTGTTTGTTCCTCACTCTCAGATCTGACCCTACTGCTTTGATATGCTCTCCAATTCAGCCCAGCCCTTATATCATTCAATTTTTGGGTCATTCTTCACTCTCAGACCTGGGCCCTGCCTCTTCGATATGCTCTCGGACCTGTACCCAACCTTCCCAATTCGTCCCAACTCTTAAATCGTTCAAACCTCAGTTTGTTCCTCATTTTCAGACCTGAGCCCTGCCTCTTCGATACACTTTCAGGCCTGTACCCAACCTTTCCAATTTGTCCCTGTGCTTAAATCGACCAAACAGCAAATCGTTCCTCACTCTCAGGCCCGGGCCCTGCCGTTTCAATACGCTTTCAGGCCTGGGGCCTGCTGTTTCGATACACTCTCAGGCCTGGGGCCTGCTGCTTTGATTCGGCCTTTACCCATCCTCTTCAACTCAGCCTAGCACTCAAATCGATTAAACGTCTCCTTGCTCTCGGACCTGGATCCTGATGCCTCACCTTGATTTGTCTGCTACCAGCAAGTAGTCGCTGTACTTCACCAGCGCCATCTTAAATGGATGATAGCACATCTTTAATTGCTTCCTGGAGTTGGAAGCCTGATCATTAAGCCCTATCACATGGAAGCAGGCCCTTTGTCCTGACTTATCTATGCCCACCAAGATTTCCCATCTAAGCTTGTCTCACTTACCTGCGTTTGACCCACAATCCATGTACCTATCCAAATGTCTTTGAAATATTGTTATAGTCGTCCACTTCCTCTGGCAGCTCATTCCCTACACCAACCAACCTCTGTGTGGAAAAAGTTGCCCTTTGGATTCCTGTTAAATCTCAACCCTCTCACCCTTAAATCTATGCCCGCTATTTTGAGATTCCCCAACCTATCATTGCCTTTTATAAGAACATAAGATATAGCATCCAAATTAGGCCATTTGGCCTATCGAGTCTGCTCTACCATTTCATCATGGCTAATCCATTTTCCCCCTCAGCCCCAATCTCCTTCCTTCTGCCCGGAACCCTTCATGCCCTGACTAATCAAGAATCTATCAACCTCTGCCTTAAATACGCCCAATGACTTGGCTTCCTGTGGCAATGAATTCCATAAATTCACCACCCTCTAGTTAAAGAAATTCCTCCACATCTCTGTTCTTGAAGGGCACCCCTCGAGATTCCCCCATCATAGGAAGCATCCTCTCTATCGAGGCTTTTCAACATTCGATAGATTTCAATGAGGTTGCCCCTCATTCTTCTGAATTCAAGAGAATACAGGCCCAGAGCCTTCAAACGCTCCTCATATGACAAGCCTTTCAATCCTGGAATCATTTGACGTTACAGATCTTGGTAAGGCTAACTTCAGTCTCCTACACTCCCAAGAATGAAGTGCTTAGCCACTCCCTATAACTCAGGTCTTTGAGTCCTGGCAACATTCTCATAACTCGTCATTGTCAAGCTGGAGGGAGTACAATGTGAACAGTATCAGTGAACAAAACTGTGCAGTTCTCAAGGTGTGGTCATAGAATCATAGAAAAAATACAGCAGAGAAACAGGCCCTTTGGCCCATCTAGGCCATGCTGAACCATTTATCTGCCTACTCCCATTGACCTGCACCGGGACCACTTCCCTCCATACATTCGCCTACCATCCACATACATCTCTAAAACATTGAAATCGAGCTTGCATGCACCACTTGCACTGGCCACTCGTTCCACTCTACCACAACCCTGTGAGAAGTTTCACCTTTCACGCTTAACCCATTACCTCTGGTTGTCGTCTCGCCTTCCTGCTTGCATTTACCCTATCTATACGCCTCATAATTTTGTCTACTTCTGTCAAATCTCCCTCAATCTTCTACATTCTAGGGAATAATGGCCTAACCTATTCAATCTTTCCTTAGAACTCAGGTCCTCCAGACGTGGCAACATCCTTGTAAATTTTCTCTGCATTCTTCAACCTTATTTACATCTTTCTTATAGATATGTGACCAAAACTGCACACAATACTCCAAAAGTCTTGTACAACTTCAACATAACATCCCACCTCCTGTACGCGATACTTTGATTTATGAAGGCCAATGTACCAAAAACTTCCTTTAGGACCCTCACTACCTATGATGTCACTTTCAATGAATTCTGGACATGTGTTGTTCGCAGATCCCTTTATGCCCATATCTTGTACATAATCTTCCAACTTCTATTCTCAGGGATGTGTGCTTCGCCCACTGTTCTACTCTCTCTACACCCATGACTGGGTGGCTGGGTGCCATCTATAAATATGCTGACGATACAGCCATTGTTAGCAGAATTTCAGATGGTGACGAGAGGGTGTACAGGAGTGAGGTATATCAGCTATTGGCTAGTATTGCAGTCAGCATCAGTACGACCAAAGAGCTGTTTGTGAACATCAGAAAGAGTAAGACGAGGGAGCACAAACCAATCCTCACAGAAGTGAAGTGGAAAGAGTGAGTAATTTCAAGATCCTGGGTGTCAGTATCTCTTGAGGTTCTAACCAGGTTGCAAAGTATCAATGCAGCTATAAAGAAGGCACGACGGTCTCTATATTTCGTTAGGAGCTTGTGGAGATTCGGTATGTTGCCAAAGGCACTCAAATTTCTACAGATGTAGTGTGGAGAGCGTTCTAACTGGCTGCATCACTGTCTGGTATGGGGGGGGGGGGGGAGGGCTGCTGCAGAGAGTTATAAGTCAGCTCCATCATGGGCACGAGCTACTGTCATATCCAGGACATCTTCAAGGAGTAGTGGGTGCCTCAAAAAGGCGACACCCATCACCCATCATTAAGGACCCCCATCACCCAGGACATGCGTCTTCTCATTGCTACCATCAGGGAGGAGGTACAGGAGCCCGAAGGCACACGCTCAACGATTCAGGAACAGTTTCTTCCCCTCTGCCATCTGATTTCTGAATGGACATTAAGCCCATGAACTCTACCTCACTTTTTAAACATTTCTGTTTTTGCACTAATTTAATTTAACCATTTGATAAACATATATATATACTCACCGTAATTCTCAGTTTGTATCATTCTGTGTTGCATTGTACCGCATTACAACAAATTTCATGACATATGCCGATTGTGGTTCTGATTCTCATTGCCCTGACTGAAGAAGGCCAGGGTGGTAAATACCCTCTTCGTCACCCTGTCTACCTGTGACGCCACTCTCAGGGAACAGTGTACTCCTACTCCTAGGTAAAGGTGGCATCGAGTTGTGTTATCTGTCGAGGTCGTGGTTGAGACTTCGTTGCTTTGCTACGTAGGTTTGCTGGGGTGGATCTGACAGAGAGGAGGAGAGTTAGATGTCAGGTTAGGGTCGAGGGACAGGGATGTGGTGGAATTAGAGGCCAGGACAGAGTCCAGGCCTCCACTGTGCATTCAGAGGCCAGCGGTGGGGTTGTGTGCTGAAGGAGGTCCATAGTCAGGTGTCAGACTGGGATACGAGCAAGGACGAATGTTGGTAGACCTCTCTCCCCACCCCCCAAGTCAGCCAGGCATTGGTGATCGGTGGATTCTGGGGTTGGAGTTCCGTGCATGACACCCTGGGTGCACGAGTCGGTGACACTGAGTTCGAGGCCTGTTGTTTGTGGTCTTGTCGTTAGTGAGTTAGTGCCCTCATTCAGGGTCTTCATTCATCACCATTGGTGAGTCCTGGGGCTGATTGGCCAAAGCCCTGGCCCCGTGAGTCCATTGGGGAAGCTGAAGACCCAAAGTCTGTGTGTGTGGGGGTGGGGGCATATTACGTACATGGGATGGGGGATGGTGTTCACTTTCTATGTGCCGACACTGATTTCACCTTTAACCCTGTCTCTCCCAGATAACTTGTTGGTGATCACTGTGGCAACCAGTGAGACTGAAGGCTTCAAACGTTTCATCCGGACTGCAAAACATTTTAACTACACGATCAAGGTGAGGGGAGGTGGACAGAATTGTCCTCAGGGCAGTGGGTGTGTGGCCTGGTGGCTGTAATCGGTGGGGGTGGGGGAGATAGGGCACATTCCCAGTCTCCACAGTTCCTGTTGGGAAGGGAGATCTGTGCTCTGTTGTCCTCGCTTAGAACATTGTCCGGAACAGGCCCTCTGTGCCAGTCTGATCCCTTCTGCCTGTACGTGTCCCCATCTCTCCATTCCTTGCTGCTTTCTGTGACTGTCGAACTGCCCAGTTAATTAATCTAAAGTCGCCAAGTCCCTACTGCATGCACCTCCTTTAAACTTCCCCACCCCAGTCTCCACAAATCTGTTGTATTTCTTCTTTTCGAGATACAGCACGATAACAGGCCTTTACAGCCCAAGGAGCACATGCCAACCAATCACACCCTTTTGGCTAATTAACCTTGATCAGTCAGGGCATGGAGGGATATGGGGAGAAGGCAGGAGAATGGGGCCAAGACAGAAATGGATCAGCCATGATGAGATAGCAGGGCAGAGTTGATGGGCCAAATGGCCTAATTCTGCCCCTATATCTTACGGTCTTGCCTATTAACCCGTCTGTACGTCTTTTGAGGGAGTGGGCCAAATGCGGTCCTGGCTGCCTGGGCTGTACGATATGGAAAGCAAGCTTTTGTCCATGTAGCAAGCTCCCACCTCCTCACTTCTGATGGACTCAAACAAACGGCAGAGACCGATACAGTTTGGCTCCAGCAACATCGCAGGAGTTGCCAGCATTGAACTCAACATAGGGCTGCCTCAGGGACTCCAACTCCATATTTTTCCTCGGGGTTTACTCCCGAAGCTTCCCCGTGAGCGGATACAGCCGCAAAGCAGCAGAGGTTTGAGATCGGAGTTTTCCTTCTCCCGGGTGAGCTGCCAACCACGGCTGACAAGCCCCATCTGCCCGAAGCAACTGGTTTTAAGGCGCCAGTAACCCACCTTTGCCCCTTCTGTCAGTAGAAAGCCACACGTGAAGGTCAGGAGCTGGACTTGGTTGTCAGAGGCTATTTGAGATGCACGCCACTGGGAGCATTTAATAGGTAGTGGGAGCTTGTCCCCTTCTACCACCCCGGCTAGAACAAGGATCCTCAGTCTTTGGAACAGGGAAGGAAAGTGAAGAAACCCACGTGTGCAAACTCCTTACAGATGGTGGCAGAAGTTGTTCTGCTGGTGCTGTAGTAGTGTTACATTGACCGCTGAGCCACTGACCACCCTCTGAGCTCAAATACCATGAATTTGACAGTTCTACCCTGGGAGAAAAATCCCGTTTGCCTGCTCTATCTGTGCCTCTCATAAAAGATCCCGTCTGCCTGCTCTATCGGTGCCTCTCATAAAAGATCCCGTCTGCCTGCTCTATCCGTGCCTCTCATAAAAGATCCCGTCTGCTTGCTCTATCGGTGCCTCTCATAATCTGTCAAACTTCTTTCCGGTGTCCCCTCAGTCTCCACCGGCCGAGAGAAGTTTGTCCAACCTGTCCTTTAGCTCAGGCCCTCATATCCAGGCAGAGTCCTGTTGAACCTCTTCTGCACCTTCTCCAAAGTCCTTACAATAAATGCAGTGTCCAGATCTGGTCAGCAGGATCACTAAATGCTGTCTGCCTCGCTCTTGGTGGGTGCACTGGTGCCAGATGCAGCCGGTAACCAGTTTGAGGCTTTATAAGGCATTGGTCAGACCACACTTGGTGTACTGGGAACAGGTCTGGGCCCTTTAAGCAAAAAGGAGTGCTGATATTTGAGAGGATCCAGAGGAGGTTTACTAGAATGATCCTGGGAATGGAAGGGTTAAGGAATGAGGAGTGTTTGATGGTTCTGGTCTGCACTGTCAGGAGCTCAGAAGAATGAAGGGCGATCTCATTAGAACTTTGCAAATATTGAAAGGCCTAGACGGTGGACATGAAGAGTATGTTTCCAGTAATGCAGGAATGGAGGGCCAAAGGGCACATGTTACTTGTTACACTGATGGCGGTTAGGGTAGCAATGAAGGTCCTCCATCTCCTGCCCGAGGGCACAGCCTCAGATTAAAAGGACTCCCTTTAGAACAGAGATGAGGAGGAATTTCTTTAGCCAGAGGGTGGTGCATTATTGCCACAACCGTCTGTAGAGGCCAAGTGATTGGATAATTACGGCAGAGGTTCTCGATCAGTAAGGGTGTCAAAAGTCGCAGGGAGAAGGCAGGAGAATGGGGTTGAGGGGGATGATAAGTAGGCATGATGGAATGGCGAAGCAGACGATGGGCTGAATGGCCTCATTCTGCTCTTATGTCATATAGCCTCAGCTTCGCTGGATAATCTTTGACACCGTGGGGCAGAAATTGAGGTGGTCAGTAGGGTTTTCAGTGACTGTTGTCTGTGCGGAGTTTGCATGTTCTCCCTCGCGGCCACCATGACCTCCTCCCACGTCCTAATGACACGCGATGTCAGTGGGTTAACTGTCCGCAGTGGGTAGAATCTGAGGGTAGTTGTTGGGCGAATGAAATGGGATCTGTGGGAATGGGTGGTTAATGGTCAGACTTTGGCCTGGTTCAAAGTCCAAAGTTCGAAGAAAATTTTATTATCAAAGTACATAAATGTCACCACCTACAACCCTGAGATTCATTTTCCTGCGGGCATACTCAGCAAATCTATAGAACAGGATCAATGAAAGATCAACCAGAGTGTAGAAGGCAACAAACTCTGCAAGTGCAAATATAAATAAATAGCAATAAGTAACAAGAACATGAGATAATTTTGGTTGTGGAAACTTCTCAATGGATGGGCAAGTGAGTGTAGTTATCCCCTTTTGTTCAAGGTGGTTGAGGGGTAGTAACTGTTCTTGAACCTGGTGCTGTGAGTCCTGAGGCTCCTGTGCAGAAACGAGAAGAGAACGTGGCCTGGGTGGTTGGGATCTCTGATGGATGTCGTTTTCATGTAGATGTGCTCAATTGTTGAACTACTCTCAGATTCCACCCGCTGCAGACGGTTAACCGCTGATGAACTGGGGTGAATTCACTACCTTTTGTCAGATCTTTTGTTCAAAGGCTTTGGTGTTTCCATACCAGGTTGTGATGCAGCCAGTCAATATTCCACCACACATTTGCGGAAGTTTGTCAGAGATTCTGGGCTGTGTCTCTGCCAGGTTGTCAACTGCAATGTGGTTGATTACATAGCTGTTTCAACACGTCGTCCTGTGTACGCAGCAGTACTGGGAGGCTCTGTACTCAGGAATGCATGTAAACTGCTCCCTGGAAACTTGAAAGCTTCCTCTTGGGCTTTTCCCTTCCCTGTATTGGTACCTGGGGTTGTTATAGCAAAGAGAGTGTTCATTTACTCCGTCAAGTCTGTGTTGTCTCTTTGTTCCACTTTCCCCGTTATCCTGTAAATTTACCTTCCATTGGTTCCCCCT
This sequence comes from Hypanus sabinus, assembly GCF_030144855.1. Lineage (NCBI taxonomy): Eukaryota > Metazoa > Chordata > Chondrichthyes > Myliobatiformes > Dasyatidae > Hypanus > Hypanus sabinus. Next base: position 85,982,879 of record NC_082712.1, on the reverse strand, counting down.
GATTTGTTCCCCTATCCCTACAAAGTTCCACTTCCTGAAGTTTTATCTAGTCATAGAAAAGTACAGCACAGAAACAGGCCCTTTGGCCCATCCAGTCTGTGCCGATCCATTTAAGCTGCCTATTCTTGTTGACCTGCACTGGGACCATAGCCCTCCATACTCCCACCGTCCATGTACCTATCCACACTTCTCTTAAGTGTTGAAATCGAGCTCACATGGACCACTTGTGCTGGCAGCTCGTCCCACACTCTCATCACCCTCTGAGTGAAGAAATTTCCTCTCATATTCCCTTAAAAATTTCCACCTTTCACCCTTAACACATGACCTCTAGTTGTTGTACCACCCATCCTCAGTGGAAAAAGTCTGCTTGCACTTACCCTATCTATACCCTTCATAATTTTGTATACCTCTGTCAAATCTCCTCTCTATCTTCTTCATTCCAAGGAATAAAGTCCTAACCTATTCAGTCTTTCTTTATAACTCAGGTTCTCCAGACCCGGCAACATCTTTGTAAATTTTCTCTGTACTCTATACGTACTTTGTGACTTTTGACCAGCTTTTTAGGCCAGTTCCTCTTGGATGATTTGCTGGTGGGAACTTCACTTCTGACCTGTCTGAAGCCCTTATGCTCTTCGCACCCTCTCTCCAACCTTTGGCTCCAAGAAGAGCTGTCTCCGTCTCACCAATCTAAGGCCAAAGTACATCGTATCTGGAAATTTCTGCACACTGCTTTCTCTCCCCAGCTCCAAGACCTTTCCCACCCTTCCCAAAATGCAAGGAGTAGAATTGGGCCTAATCCTTCAGCCATGGTTTGACAGCTGTTTTGTTTTGTTGATTAAAAATCGGAGTTGGAATTAATACCACAGTCCTATACGATGTGAAGTGAGTTGCTTTGTGCCAGCAGTATGACGAAAAGACATAAAGTTAGTGCAAATTACAAAATAAGTCAAAATTCAAAGCAAATTTGTTATCAAACTGTATATATGACACCCAGGAACTTGGTGAAGAAGTAAAGAAGACATTCGACATGCAGGCCTTCATCAATCAGAAATTGGTGAGGCTGCACCTGCAGTACTGTGTACAATAACAGTCAGCTTGTTATAGGAAAGACATTATTAAGCTAGAAAGAATGCAGAAAAGGTTCATCAGGATGATGCCTGGACTTGGGTATCTGAGTTACAATTTGAGGTTGGGTAGACCTGGACTTTATTGCCTGGAATGATCACCAGGGGGATAGACGGTATAAAAGTACACGGCCTTTTCCCACTGAAGGGTTGCAAACAACGAGAGAGCATTGGTTTGCAAGCAGATCTAAAGGGTTACCAGGAGCAGCTTTCTTCACGTGAAGGATGGGGCATAGGGGCAGCACGGTAGCGTAGTGGTTAGCACAGCGCTTTACAGGATCCTGTAAGGAGTTGGCACCTTCTCCCCGTTTCCTCCGGGCGCTCCGATTTCCTCCCACGGTCCGAAGACATAACGGTTGATAGGTTGTCCCATGATTAGGCTAGGGTTAAATCGAGGGTCTTGGCCAGCGTGGGTGAAAGGTCCTGTTCCGCGCCTTATGTTAGTAGATAAATAAATGGAAATACGCACCCTGAGACGCATTTCCTTGTGGGCATTCGCAGTAAATACTAGAAACACAACAGACTCGATGAACAGCCACACCCAACAGGGCGGACAGACACCAATCTACAAAAGGCAGCAAGCTGCACCAATACAAAAAAAGAAAAAAAAAGTAATAATAAATAAATAAGCAATAAATTTGGAGAGCTTGAAATGAAGAGTCCCTGAAAGTGAGTCCATTGGTTGTGAGAGTAAATCGTGCGGAAAATGAGGGAATGAGAAAGTAGAGTTCAATGTCCATTTAGGAATCGGATGGCAGAGGTGTTCCTGAATCGCTGAGTGTGTGCCTTCAGGCTTCTGTACCTCCTCCCTGATGGTAACAGTGAGAAAAGGGTATGACCTGGGTGCTGGAGGTCCTTAATAATGGACACTGCCTTTCTGAGACACTGCTCCCTAAGGATGTCCTGGATACTCTGTAGGCTGGTGCTCAAGATGGAGCTGACTAGACTTACAACCTTCTGCAGCTTCTTTTGGCCCTTCAATACCAGACAGTGATGCAGCCTGTCAGAATACTCTCCACGGTACATCTGTAGAAATTTGCAACCATTTTTGATGAGACTCCCAATCTCCTCAAACTCCTAATGAAATATAGTTTTATTCATGTGAATTTATTAATAAAAGGAACTTGCATAAGTAAGCAACAGGACTCATCCTTTACCCTAAAAAAAAATCTAGAACTATTACTAATTGATATCTCTACTCAAAATTACCATGGTATCCCAGAAATTTTTTAGAAAATTATTGCCGGCACTCACTATCAAAAAAATGTTCGCCACTCTTGCTGAAGGGGGAGGAGAGAATTCCAGAGACTCCTGATTTTGTTTTTCTTGTTAGGGGGAGATTTCTCCTCATTGTAAGATGTTTATCTTTATACTTTGAGAGAGACCCCCCACCTTCCTTCCAGACAGAGAGGAGATATTCCTGTGTACTGGCCGCTTCACCCCTGTCACAATCGCAAATACATTAGTTTTGACAAGACCAGCCCTCCATCTCCTCAGCACGGTCAGGTTTTCTTCTCGAGCCCGTGATGCCACTAGTGTTTAGGACAGCAGTGAAGGTCCTCCATCTCCAGCAGCGTTCATGGCTTCCTTCATCATGTCAGTAGCTTTCTGTCGGTTTTCACTGCTGTCAGTCATGCAAGTCACTCAGATGTAGAAGGATCCTTCATTGCTGTTTCCGGAACAATTTTGTTTTACCAGTCAGGGTTGTTAGCCCTGAGCTGAACCCCCAAACCTGGAGGACCGGTGGGCCACTCTTCGTCAGACCTCTACCCTTCGACCTGTTTGGCATGGGTGTCCCTACCACGGGCCAAAGCATAAAGCCCTGACTCCAGCCCACACAGCTCTCTGGGTCTTTGAGGCACACAAGCTTTCGTGTGTCAATGAAGACAAGGTTGTGGTCAGTTGGCAGTTCTATAAGGCATCGGAACAGAATTAGGCCATTCAGCCCATTGTATCGGCTCTGCTATTCCATCATGGCTGATTAAACCACCAGGTTCAAGAACTGTCACTACCCCACAAACATCAAGCTCTTGAACAAAGGGGTGACTACATTCACTTGCCCATCCATTCAGATGTTCCAGCAACCAATGATCTCACTTTGAGGACTCTTTATCTCATTATCTCATGTTCTCGTTATTGACTGCTGTTTATTTATATTTGCATTTGCACAGTTTGTTGTCTCCTGCACTCTGGTTGATCTTTCATAGATCTTGTTACAGTTACTATTCTATTTGCTGATTATGCCGGCAGGAAAATGAATCTCAGGGTTGTACATGGTGACAATGTACGATAATAAAATTTACTTTGAACTTTACTAGTCCAGTCAGTCCCTTTCTCCTGCCTTCTCCCGCCAATCTTTGCTGCCCTTACTAATCAGGAACCTATCAAGCTGGGTGTTAATATATCCACGCGGCTGGTGGCCCGGGAGATCCGTGCATTTGTGTTGAGGAGGGTTGCTTTCTTTACTGTTCCAGGTGCTGGGTCTGGGTGAAGAATGGAAGGGAGGGGACGTGGCACGAACGGTGGGAGGTGGCCAGAAGGTCCGATGGCTGAAAAAAGAACTGGAGCGGCACGCAGACAAGGAAGACCTCATCGTCATGTTCGTTGACAGGTAGGGCTGTGGCGGTGTGGGGGCAGGTGGCTCCCCCCATCCTGGGGTGGGTGGGGGGAGGGGTGTGATGAATTGGTGGGACTCAACCTCTCATCTCAGGGCCTTGGGGCATAAACAGCCAGCAAAGGGGTGAGGGAAGTCTAGAAGGCCAGTGTCCCAATGTGAGCATCACCAAACTCATTATGTGCCGTGTCGTGTGACATGGGCGATCATGGTCTTTGACTGTGACTGCTCTTGGCAAATTTTTCTACAGAAGTGGTTTGCTGTTGCCGCCTTCTGGGCAGAGTCTTTACCAAATGGGTGACCCCAGCCATTATCAATACTCTTCAGAGATTGTCTGCCTGATGTCAGTGGTCACATAACCAGGACTTGTGATCTGCACCGGATTTCTCCCACTTCAATCAGAACAGCTCCACTCTCTGTCTGACCCTGGGAGTGTGTGATGAGAGTGTAGAGGGAGCTTCACTCTGTGTCTGACCCTGGGAGTGTGTGATGGGACGGTGTGGAGGGAGCTTCACTCTGTGTCTGACCCTGGGAGTGTGTGATGGGACGGTGTGGAGGGAGCTTCACTCTGTGTCTGACCCTGGGGATTTCTGATGGGACAGTGTAGAGGGAGCGTCACTCTGTGTCTGACCCCAGGAGTGTGTGATGGGACAGTGTAGAGGGAGCTTTACTCTGTGTCTGACCCTGGAAGTGTGTGTTGGGACAGTGTAGAGGGAGCTTCACTCTGTGTCTGACCCTGGGAGTGTGTGATGGGACGGTGTGGAGGGAGCTTCACTCTGTGTCTGACCCTGGGAGTGTGTGATGGGACAGTGCGGAGGGAGCTTCACTCTGTGTCTGACCCTGGGAGTGTGTGATGGGACAGTGTAGACCAGGGGTGAGCAAACTTTTTGACTTGAGGGCCACAAAGGGTTCTAAAATTTGACAGGGGGGCCGGACCAGGAGCAGATGGACGGAGTGTTTTGGTAATACACCTCATAAGAGAAAATAAAATATCATGGGATATGTAGAAAACATGTGCTTTAATTTCAATTGAAAATGAACAAATGCATTACAACAAAATATCTGTCTTTGAAGTCCCATGGTATTTAGCTATTTATTGAAATGACTTTTAAAACACTGAAAATTAAATGAATATTTTTTTATTATTTTATAGCTTTTTTTTAATAGTAAGTTATTATTTTAAAGCACTGAAAATTCTGTTATCCTTCAAGATATTATCATCATCACTCTCCTCCTGACTGCCTTTATTTCAAAAACGGTAGGAGATGCAGGTCTACTTGTCCTGCTCCTTCTTATTCAATTGTCCCCTGTGCCAAAACTCAACAACGACCCGCACAATGACAGAATAGTGAGAGCGCGCCAGTATGCGGAGCCCGTTATTTGATCTGGAGCGCATTTTTTTATTTTGAGAACGTACGTGCACCTGCGCACTATTCATGTCCATCACTTAACAGAAATGACATGTAACATGTAAGGCTTATTGAAAAAAATATTTTCAAATGCATTTTTTACATAACGCAATGAAGAAACTTATTTTGAATTTCAGTGGGAACAGTGTTGTTGGTGTCCCTTTTTAGCCAGCACATCGAAGTCTGGATTTAGTTTTGTTGTGACGATTCTCAGGATGGATCTGAGGTGTTGGTCAGTTAACTTGGATCTGTGGCTGGCTTTGTTGATGTTCATGACGCTGAACGCCTGTTCACACAAATAGGTCGAGCCGAACAAAGAGTAAAGCGCAAATGTGGCGCTGCACCTCAACAAAGGTCAATGTGTAGCGGTGTGCTACATGCAGCGCTAAAATTATGACACGGAGTCGGTAACTGCAGTTGAAGAAAAATACTTTATTCGAAATCCCCAGCATCACTCTTAAGCCTCCTTCAACCTGCCCCTCTGCGCAGAGGCTCCAAAGCTCTGTGCTCGCAAATCCCCGCAGGCTATCTCCCTTAGCTGGAACGCTGGCTAATTGTGAGCCGATTCGGATGTGCCAGGAAATGGGTCGCCACAAATGTATATAGAGTGCGTCATCTATTGGGAAAACGCCAGAATTGCGGGGAAAAAAACGTTAACAAGGTTTATTAATATAATTTCATCAAGTTCTGCAGGACGGATTAAAAAGCTTAACGGGCCGCATATGGCCCGCAGGCCGTAGTTAGCCCATGCCTGGTGTAGAGGGAGCTTCACTCTGTGTCTGACCCTGGGAGTGTGTGATGGGACAGAGTGGAGGGAGCTTCACTCTGTGTCTGACCCTGGGAGTGTGTTATGGGACAGTGTAGAGGGAGCATCACTCTGTGTCTGACCCTGGGAGTGTATGATGGGACAGAGTGGAGGGAGCTTCACTCTGTGTCTGACCCTGGGAGTGTGTGATTGGACGATGTAGAGGGAGCTTCACTCTGTGTCTGACCCTGGGAGTGTGTGATTGGACGATGTAGAGGGAGTTTTACTCTGTGTCTGACCCTGGGAGTGTGTGATGGGAAAGTGTAGAGGGAGCATCACTCTGTGTCTGACCCTGGGAGTGTATGATGGGACAGAGTGGAGGGAGCTTCACTCTGTGTCTGACCCTGGGAGTGTGTGATTGGACGATGTAGAGGGAGTTTTACTCTGTGTCTGACCCTGGGAGTGTGTTATGGGACAGTGTAGAGGGAGCATCACTCTGTGTCTGACCCTGGGAGTGTATGATGGGACAGAGTGGAGGGAGCTTCACTCTGTGTCTGACCCTGGGAGTGTGTGATTGGACGATGTAGAGGGAGCTTCACTCTGTGTCTGACCCTGGGAGTGTGTGATGGATCGGTGTAGAGGGAGCTTCACTCTGTGTGTGACCCTGGGAGTGTGTGATGGGACGGTGTAGAGGGAGCTTCACTCTGTGTCTGACCCTGGGAGAGAGTGATGGGACGGTGTAGAGGGAGCTTCACTCTGTGTCTGACCCCGGGAGTGTGTGATAGGACAGAGTGGAGGGAGCTTCACTCTGTGTCTGACCCTGGGAGTGTGTGATGGGAAGGTGTAGAGGGAGCTTCACTCTGTGTCTGACCCTGGGAGTGTGTGATGGGACAGTGTAGAGGGAGTTTCACTCTGTGTCTGACCCTGTGAGTGTGTGATGGGACGGTGTAGAGGGAGCTTCACTCTGTGTCTGACCCTGTGAGTGTGTGATGGGAAGGTGTAGAGGGAGCTTCACTCTGTGTCTGACCCTGGGAGTGTGTGATGGGACAGTGTAGAGGGAGTTTCACTCTGTGTCTGACCCTGTGAGTGTGTGATGGGACGGTGTAGAGGGAGCTTCACTCTGTGTCTGACCCTGTGAGTGTGTGATGGGACAGTGTGGAGGGAGCTTCACTCTGTGTCTGACCCTGGGAGTGTATGATGGGACAGTGTGGAGGGAGCTTCACTCTGTGTGTGACCCTGGGAGTGTGTGATGGGACAGTGTAGAGGGAGCTTCACTCTGTGTGTGACCCTGGGAGTGTGTGATGGGACAGTGTAGAGGGAGCTTCACTCTGTGTCTGACCCTGGGAGTGTGTGATGGGACAGTGTGGAGGGAGCTTCACTCTGTGTCTGACCCTGGGAGTGTATGATGGGACAGTGTGGAGGGAGCTTCACTCTGTGTCTGACCCCAGGAGTGTGTGATGGGACAGTGTAGAGGGAGCTTCATTCAGTGTCTGACCCTGGGAGTGTGTGATGGGACAGTGTAGAGGCAGCTTCACTCTGTGTCTGACCCTGGGAGTGTGTGATGGGACAGTGTGGAGGGAGTTTCACTCTGTCTGACCCTGGGAGTGTGTGATGGGACAGTGTAGATGGAGCTTCACTCTGTCTCTGACCCCGGGAGTGTGTGATGGGACAGTGTAGAGGGAGCTACACTCTGTGTCTGACCCTGGGAGTGTGTGATGGGACAGTGTGGAGGGAGCTACACTCTGTGTCTGACCCTGGGAGTGTGTGATGGGACAGTGTAGAGGGAGCTACACTCTGTGTGTGACCCTGGGAGTGTGTGATGGGACAGTGTAGAGGGAGCTTCACTCTGTGTCTGACCCTGGGAGTGTGTGATGGGACAGTGTGGAGGGAGCTTCACTCTGTGTCTGACCCTGGGAGTGTATGATGGGACAGTGTGGAGGGAGCTTCACTCTGTGTCTGACCCCAGGAGTGTGTGATGGGACAGTGTGGAGGGAGTTTCACTCTGTCTGACCCTGGGAGTGTGTGATGGGACAGTGTGGAGGGAGCTACACTCTGTGTCTGACCCTGGGAGTGTGTGATGGGACAGTGTAGAGGGAGCTTCACTCTGTGTCTGACCCTGGGAGTGTATGATGGGACAGTGTGGAGGGAGCTTCACTCTGTGTCTGACCCTGGGAGTGTGTGATGGGACAGTGTAGAGGGAGCTTCACTCTGTATCTGACCCTGGGAGTCTGTGATGGGACAGTGTTGAGGGAGCTTCACTCTGTGTCTGACCCTGGGAGTGTGTGATGGGACAGTGTAGAGGGAGCTTCACTCTGTGTCTGACCCCAGGAGTGTGTGATGGGACAGTGTGGAGGGAGCTTCACTCTGTGTCTGATCCTGGGAGTGTGTGATGGGTCAGTGTGGAGGGAGATTCACTCTGTGTCTGATCCTGGGAGTGTGTGATGGGTCAGTGTGGAGGGAGCTTCACTCTGTGTCTGACCCTGGGAGTGTGTGATGGGACAGTGTAGAGGGAGCTTCACTCTGTATCTGACCCTGGGAGTCTGTGATGGGACAGTGTTGAGGGAGCTTCACTCTGTGTCTGACCCTGGGAGTGTGTGATGGGACAGTGTAGAGGGAGCTTCACTCTGTGTCTGACCCCAGGAGTGTGTGATGGGACAGTGTGGAGGGAGCTTCACTCTGTGTCTGATCCTGGGAGTGTGTGATGGGTCAGTGTGGAGGGAGATTCACTCTGTGTCTGATCCTGGGAGTGTGTGATGGGTCAGTGTGGAGGGAGCTTCACTCTGTGTTTGACCCTGGGAGTGTGTGATGGGACAGTGTGGAGGGAGCTTCACTCTGTGTCTGATCCTGGGAGTGTGTGATGGGTCAGTGTGGAGGGAGCTTCACTGTGTCTGACCCTGGGAGTGTGTGATGGGACAGTGTGGAGGGAGCTTCACTCTGTGTCTGACCCCGGGAATGTGTGATGGGACAGTGTGGAGGGAGCTTCACTCTGTGTCTGACCCTGGGAGTGTGTGATGGGATGATGTAGATGGAGCTTCACTCTGTGTCTGACCCTGGGAGTGTGTGATGGGACAGTGTGGAGGGAGCTTCACTCTGTGTCTGACCCTGGGAGTGTGTGATGGGACAGTGTAGAGGGAGCTTCACTCTGTCTGACCCTGGGAGTGTATGATGGGACAGTGTGGAGGGAGCTTCGCTCTGTGTCTGACCCTGGGAGTGTGTGATGGGACAGTGTAGAGGGAGCTTCACTCTGTGTCTGACCCTGGGAGTGTGTGATGTGACAGTGTAGAGGGAGCTTCACTCTATGTCTGACCCTGGGAGTGTGTGATGGGACAGTGTAGAGGGAGCTTCACTCTGTGTCTGACCCTGGGAGTGTGTGATGGGACGGTGTGGAGGGAGCTTCACTCTGTGTCTGACCCTGGGAGTGTGTGATGGGACAGTGTAGAGGGAGCTTCACTGTGTCTGACCCTGGGAGTGTGTGATGGGACAGTGTGGAGGGAGCTTCACTCTGTGTCTGACCCTGGGAGTGTGTGATGGGACGGTGTGGAGGGAGCTTCACTCTACCCAAATCGTGATATACCAGCCCTGAGGGTGTGCGTTGGTAACTTTTAGTGCGTAACCTGCTCTTGGCATGATGCTTATTTAATTTTCAAAGTGTGTGATCAGAACATCACAGAGACATGCCACATGCAACTTCTTGATGTGGTGAGAGTACTGGACATGTTTGGAGCCCGAGTGAAAATCCGTTGCCAAGTAGCATGTCAGTTGTTTCATTGTCACATGTGCAGATGCACAATGAAATATTATTTCCCATACAGATCGTTTGAAGGTACAGTATTAATGTGAGAACTCATGGAGTGCAGGATACAGTGTGTAAAGAAGCCACCCGGGATATTCTTGAACGCCCTCCAGAAGGATCAGTGGAATGTTTGGCAGTGCTGTGGTGTGTGGTGCAATGGGTTCTGCCAGGTTGGGTCTTCCATACAAGGCCTGACAGGTACATGGCAGACTGGTGTCTAGCTGTCTTGCTAACACCCACCATGTCGTTAAACATTCTCTGTGAGATGAGAGCACACGAGATGGCTGCACGTGAAGAGTTACAGAGGCTCGTACTGCATACACATGGGTAGTTGTAGCCTGAAACTGGGGACATGGTTGAGAGTACATTGGTTAGTGTGGGGTCTGATACAGGTCTGTGGGGAGAGAGTGGGACAGTGGGATTAGTTTGGGGACTGATACAGGTCTGAGGGGAGAGAGTGGGACAGTGGGATTAGTTTGGGGACTGATACAGGTCTATGGGGAGAGAGTGGGACAGTGGGATTAGTTTGGGGACTGATACAGGTCTGTGGGGAGAGAGTGGGACAGTGGGATTAGTTTGGGGACTGATACAGGTCTGTGGGGAGAGAGTGGGACAGTGGGATTAGTCTGGGGACTGATACAGGTCTGTGTGGAGAGTGGGACAGTGGGATTAGTTTGGTGTTTGATATGAAATTTTTCTTTAAACTTCAAATGATTTCAAAGTATTCTGTTACTCCAGGAAATCCATTAGAAGTTGATTTTTCCTGAAGAATTCACAATCCTTCAGTCAGGGGCTGGTCTGGGGTGAGGGGTGAATTGATTTCTCCAGAGAAGGGAGTTTAAAGACAAACAAGTCTCTGTTTGGGAATCTGTGACTGCTCTCTAACCTCCAGACAAGTTCTCCGTAGCAGGGAACCGAGAACAAGGATCCCATTCAAGTCTTGAATGGAAATTAATAAAAAAATACCCATAGCTTATTTATTCTTTTATTGAACACTTCATCCTTTCTCAAGCAAGTGTGGCAGAAAAGCTTCTTGGGAAAATCTGGAATGTGAACTTCTGGTGAAATATATTGGATAAGGAGTCGTTTCAATCCCTCGGCCTTCAAACAGGGATATTCATGGCATGACCTCTTCACCAACCGAGCAGCTAGTCAGGTGGGACAGTGCTAGTGGTTAGACGGTGAAGGAGCTTTGGGACTGATACAGGTCTGTGGGGAGAGAGTGGGACAGTGGGATTAGTGTGGGGACTGATACAGGTCTGTGGGGAGAGGTTGGGACAGTGGGATTAGTGTTGGGACTGATACAGGGCTGTGGGGAGAGAGTGGGACACTGGGATTAGTTTCGGGACTGATACAGGTCTATGGGGAGAGAATGGGACAGTAGGATTAGCTTGGGGACTAATACAGAGCTGTGGGGAGTGGGGAGAGAGAGGGACTGGGATTAGTTTGGGGACTGATACAGGTCTGTGGGGAGAGAGTGGAACAGTGGGATTAGTTTGGGGACTGATACAGGTCTGTGGGGAGAGAGTGGGACAGTGGGGTTAGTTTGGGGACTGATATAGGGCTGTGGGGAGAGAGTGGGACAGTGGGATTAGTTTGGGGACTAATACAGGTCTGTGGGAAATTGTGGGACAGTGGGATTAGTGTGGGGACTGATACAGGTCTGTGGGGAGAGAGTGGGACAGTGGGATTAGTTTGGCGACTGATACAGGGCTGTGGGGAGAGTGGGACGGTGGGATTAGTTTGTGGGCTGATACAGGTCTGTGGGGAGAGAGTGGGACAGTGGGATTAGTTTGGGGACTAATACAGGTCTGTGGGAGAGAGTGGGACAGTGGGATTAGTGTGGGGACTGATACAGGTCTGTGGGGAGAGAGTGGGACAGTGGGATTAGTTTGGTGACTGATACAGGTCTGTGGGGAGAGAGTGGGACAGTGGGATTAGTTTGGGGACTGATGCAGGTCTGTGGGGAGAGAGTGGGACAGTGGGATTAGTTTGGGGACTGATACAGGTCTGTGGGGAGAGAGTGGGACAGTGGGATTAGTTTGGGGACATACTGGTCTGTGGGGAGAGAGTGGGACAGTGGGATTAGTTTGGGGAGTGATACATGGCTGTGGTGAGAGGGTGGGACAGTGGGATTAGTTTGGGGACTGATACAGGTCTGTGGGGAGAGAGTGGGACAGTGGGATTAGTTTGGGGATTGATACAGGTCTGTGGGGAGAGAGTGGGACGGTGGGATTAGTTTGGGGATTGATACAGGTCTGTGGGAAAGAGTGGTACAGTGGGATTAGTTAGGGGTCTGCTACAGGTCTGTGGGGAGAGAGTGGGACAGTGGGATTAGTTTGGGGACTGATACAGGTCTGTGGGGAGAGAGTGGGACAGTGGGATTAGTTTGGGGATTGATACAGGTCTGTGGGGAGAGAGTGGGACTGTGGGATTAGTGTGGGGATTGATACAGGTCTGTGGGAAAGAGTGGTACAGTGGGATTAGTTAGGGGTCTGATACAGGTCTGTGGGGAGAGAGTGGGACAGTGGGATTAGTTTGGGGACTGATACAGGTCTGTGGGGAGAGAGTGGGACAGTGGGATTAGTTTGGGGACTGATACAGGTCTGTGGGGAGAGAGTGGGACAGTGGGATTAGTTTGGGGACTGATACAGGTCTGTGGGGAGAGAGTGGGACAGTGGGATTAGTTTGGGGAGTGATACATGGCTGTGGTGAGAGGGTGGGACAGTGGGATTAGTTTGGGGACTGACACAGAGCTGTGGGGAGAGGGTGGGACAGTAGGATTAGTTTGGGGACTGATACAGGTCTGTGGGGAGAGAGTGGGACAGTGGGATTAGTTTGAGGACTGATATAGGGGTGTGGGGAGAGAGTGGAGCAGTGGGATTAGTTTGGGGACTGATATAGGGCTGTGAGGAGAGAGTGGGACAGTGGGATTAGTTTGGGGACTGATACAGGTCTGTGGGGAGAGAGTGGGACAGTGGGATTAGTTTGGGGACTGATATAGGGGTGTGGGGAGAGAGTGGAGCAGTGGGATTAGTTTGGGGACTGATATAGGGCTGTGGGGAGAGCATCGACTCAGAACCGGTGGATCGGAAGGTTGAGCTGTGAATGATGGCTCCTGGGAGTCGGGCCAGGAGCCTGCCCCACTTCCTTTGAGCTGTCTGATCAGGTGCCAGGGCCGAGTCAGCCGACCGCGTAGTGAGCGGCTCGTGTAACAAGCACAGCCTTGATTCAGCGTCTGGGTTGTGAGATGTGCAATGATCTCACGTTGCACCTGCCCTAAGTTCCACACTGGGCTTTGTCCTGAGGTTCACAGCTTGTTATTCCACGGGCTTTGTCTTCCCAAAGAGCATTTTATCTTTCAGAATGAGGACTTTGTCTGTGTCCTGGATTTTCAGACATGTGATGAGACTGATTGGGGTTAGGGTTAGGTATTAGGTGTACCTGGTCCACAGTTATGAGAACAAGGGCTCGGCTCATGCAGTGCCAGATTCAAGCAGAAACCAGCCACGTATCAAGCAATGGACTTATTAAAGGCCTTGAATTTGGTTCAATTCCCTAAAGACGGTCTCTTTCCACCTCTCTCTTGCTGCCTTTGCATCACTCCCTGACCTGTTTTACCTTCATATCTAAGGATTGATGTGCTGCTATTGGGGAGGGTCCAGTGGAGATCCATGAGAATAATCCTGGGAATGAAAGGGTTAATGTATGAGGAGAGTTTGATGCTTCTGGGCCTGCACTCGCTGGATTTTAGAAGGATGAGGGGGTGGTCTTTTGGTATGGTTATTATTCTGTAGATTTATGTGGCATATATGTACTTTGATGATAAAATTACGTTGAACTCTGAAACTGACTGAATATTGAAAGGACTAGATAAAGTGGACATGGAGAGGATGTTTCCTGTAGTGGGGGAGTCTCGGACCAAAGGACACAGCCTCAGAATAGAAGGACATCCCTTTAGAACTGAGATGAGGAGGAATTTCTTTGGCCGGAAGGTGATGAATCTGTGGAATTCATTGCCACAGGCGGCTGTGGAGGCCATGTTATTGGGTATTTTTGGAAGGAAGTTGATAGTGAGGGTATCAACAGTTATGGGGAGAAGGAGCAGAGGAGCAGGAGCAACTCCTGACAACTCGTCAGGAGCAGAGGCGAGGGACACCCTGACTTTTCAATCTGGCCTGGTGCTTAAATCGATTAAACTTCAGGTCCTTCGTCGCTGTTGGGGGCGGCCTGAACAAGTTTCGGGCAGACCAAAGGGGGTCTTTCAGCAGCATTTGTTTGTGTTTGTGTGTGTTTGTCTACGAGCTGCCCTGTAAGGCATCTTTTGGGGATGAACTGGGTCACGGACTCCTGCATCTGTTCCATGCCTTCTTAACAAATCCGCGATCCGCAAAGGACCATACCTTCGCTGTTGCGGCTGTCCCGAGGCCGTGTTGGTCTGCACCCACTGAGTGCAAGAGTTCGATTCATGAGTGAGAGGAGCAGGATTCAGCCATCTGGCCCATTAAGCCTGCTCCACCATTCAGCGAGCACGTGTCCGATCTGACTGCGGACTCAACTCCACCTTTCCCCATAAACACTCAGTTCCCCTGCAAAGCAAAAACTATCTACCTCATTGTGTCTTAAATATATCTGAGTTTGCCTCTACTGTTTGTCTGTGCAGAGAATTCCACTGATTCCCTGCTCTCTGGGGAAAACAGAACCTCCTCATGTCTGTCCTAAGCCTATTGCCCTGAATATTGAGACTGTGCCCTCATTCCCGTCTGATAGCAAACGAGAACTGTCCCGTCTGATAACTGTCCTGTCTGATAGCAGACGAGAACTGTCCCGTCTGATAGCAGACGAGAACTGTCCCGTCTGATAACTGTCCCGTCTGATAGCAGACGAGAACTGTCCCATCTGATAACTATCCCATCTTATAGCAGAGAACTGTCCCGTCTGATAGCAGACGAGAACTGTCCCGTCTGATAGCAGACGAGAACTGTCCCGTCTGATAGCAGACGAGAACTGTCCCGTCTGATAGCAGACGAGAACTGTCCCGTCTGATAGCAGACGAGAACTGTCCCATCTGATAGCAGACGAGAACTGTCCCATCTGATAACTATCCAGTCTGATAGCAGACGAGAACTGTCCCGTCTGATAGCAGACGAGAACTGTCCCGTCTGATAACTATCCCGTCTGACAGCAGACGAGAACTGTCCCATCTGATAACTATCCCGTCTGATAGCAGATGAGAACTGTCCCATCTGATAGCAGACGAGAACTGTCCCATCTGATAACTGTCCCGTCTGATAGCAGATGAGAACTGTCCCGTCTGATAGCAGATGAGAACTGTCCTGTCTGATTACTGTCCCGTCTGATAGCAGATGAGAACTGTCCCGTCTGATAGCAGACGAGAACTGTCCCATCTGATAACTGTCCCGTCTGATAACTATCCCGTCTCTCTTGTGTACATCCCTTTATAAACATGAGAAAATCTGCAAATGCTGAAAATCCAAAGGAACTAGCACAAAATGCTGGAGGAACACTCAGCAGGAAAAGAGTCGACGTTTTGGGCTGAAACTCTTCATGGAGGATGGGAAGGAAAGGGAGAAGTTAGAGTAAGAAGGTGAGGGAAGAGGAGGAAGAAGGACACCGTGAGAGGTGAAACCGGGAGAGGCAGAGGGGTGAAGTAAAGAGTAATGACTGGTGAGAGATAAAGGGCTGGAGAAGGAGAGATCTGATAGGAGAGGACAGAAGACCGTGGAAGAAAGGGAAGGGGGAGGAACTCCAGAGAGAGGTGATGGGCAGGTAGGGAGATGAGGTGAGAGAGGGAAAGTGGGGGGAGGTGGGTGGGTGGAAATCTACTGGAAATTCAAGAAATCGATGTTCATGCCATCAGGTTGGAGGCCACCCAGACGGAATATGAGGTGTTGTTCCTCCAACCTGAGTCCACCTCGCTGTGGCAGTCGAGGAGGCCACGGACCGACATGTTGGAACGGGAATGACAGGTAGGATTGAAATGAGCGGCCACCGGGAGATCCCGCTCTTTCTGGTGGACAGCAGAGCAGTCTCCCCATCACCGATATACAGGAGCCCATTTTTTGTACAAGATTCCCTCTCGGTCTTCTGAATTCCAGCGAGTGTAGTCCCGCCCGACTCAACTCGGGGTAACCCACTCATCTCCAGAAGCAACTTCCACTACGCCACCTCCAAAGCCAGTATGTCTTTCCTCAGGTAGGGAGACCAGAACTGTGCGCAGCTGACCAAATTGGCTGTCGTTTTGGCCACCACACTACAGGAAGGATGTGGAGAGGCTGCAGACGTTGTCCACCAGGATTCTGCAAGGCTTAGAGAGTACAAGCTGTCAGGAAAAGTTGGGTAAACTTGGAGGCTGAGGGAAGACCTATCTGTTAGGTGGGGTTTGTGGTCAGGGTCTTTTTCCCCACGGTACACTCTACCCCTTTCACCGGGAGAGACACGGTGTACTGGTCAGCCTGCCTGAGGAAGTTCATCCTCGCAGTAAGCGTGGTGAAAGTTCTCTTGGCTTTCTCTGTACGCATGTGACACCGAGTTTGGGGATGTGGTGGACAGCGAGGAGGCCGTCAAAGCTCGCAGCTGGAAAATGGCAGGTGACAGTTAATGCAGACAAGTGTGAAGTGTTGCACTTCAGTAGGGCAAACCAGGGTAGAACTTGCACAGTGAGCATCCAGTAGAACAGGGGGATCTGGCAATGCAGATCCATAAACCCTTGAAACTGGTGTCACGGGTAGATAGGGTTGTTAAGAGAGCTTCTGCCCGTTGTCCTCCATAAGTGTTGAGTGCAGGAGTTGAGACGGATGTTATGTGAGGCCTAATTTGGAGTACGGTGTGCAGCTCTGGTCACCTACCTACAGGAGAGATGTCAATAAGATTGAAAGAATACTGAGGAATGTTTACAAATATTGCTGGGTTCCATTTCAACGTTTAAGAGAAACTTGGATAGGTATGTGGATAGGAGGAGTATGGAGGGTTATGGTCCTGGTGTCGAACAATGGGTCGAGGCATAGTAACAGTTTGTCACACACTAGATAGGCCCGTTTCTGTGCTGCAGTGTTCTGTGACTGTGTGATGGTGTGGCTAAGGTAAGCTCCAACGCCATCTGTAAGTTTGCGAATGATGCTGGATGAATCACAGGTGGTGAGGAGTCAGCAGCGAGGCTGAGACCAGACACATCAATCTCCCGCTCAACGGCAGTACAACGTCAGGAAGATGAAGGAGGCACTAGCCCACATTGGGGGGAATGGAGATCATCGGTGGAGAGGGTCAGCAGCTTTAAATTCCTGGGCATTTACATATTGGGTGACCTGTCTTCGGCTCAGCACATAGAGCCAATTGCATGGAAGGTGCACGGCCCTCTTTAATTAAAAGCTTAAAGAGTTTTGACTGGTCACCTAAACACTGTTGAAAGAATCCTGACTGCATCACGGTCTGAGAATAAGAGTTAAAATCAGATTTATTATCACCAGCATATGGTGTGAAATTTGATTACTTTGTGGCAGCAGTACAATGCAATACATGATAAATGGAGAAAAAAAGTGTGTGTGTGTGTGTGTGTATATATGTAAATTAAAATATACTAAATTAAATAATTAGTGCAGAAATTGGAATAAGAAGTTGTGAGGTAGTGTTTATGGGTTCAAGGTCCATTCAGAGGGGAAGAAGCTGTTTTTGAATCGTCGTGTGTGCCTTTAGGCTCCTGCATCTCCTTCCTAATGGCAACAATGAGAAGAAGGCAAGGCCTCGGTGGTGGAGGTTCTTAATGATGGATGCTGCCTTGAAGATGTCCTGGATGCTAGGGAGGCTAGAGCATATGATGGAGCTGACTAAGTTTACAACCTCCTGCAGCTGACTTCGATCCTGTGCAGTAGCCCCCGCACCTCGCCTCATACAGACAGTGAAACAGACTGTTAGAATGCTCTGTTACGGAAACTCGAATGTTCAGGAACTCAAGAAGCTGCAGAGGCCGATGGACTCAGCCAATACATCCCTCCCCACCATCGGTCGTTTCCACAGGAGGTTCTGCCTCGAGAAGGCAACATCCATCATCAAAACCCACCATTCGAACCACACCATCCTCTCACAGTTCCCATCAGACAGGAGGCACAGAGGCTTGAAGTCCCACACCACCTGGTTCAACCAACAGACACATCCTTAGTCGCTACAGTTTAGCAGCAGTGTGACTACTTTGCATTAAAATGGACTTCTTGTAAAAATTCTATATAGTTATGCTGATGTTCACTTATAAACAGAGATGAAGGACCTTCATTGCTGCCCTGAGCGCAGAGTAGTAACAGGTGGTGTCTAACTAACTTCCTTGCTTGTAGGATGCTGTCGTACTGTGTAAAAGTCTTAGACACGCACACACAGCCAGGGTGCCTAAGACTTATGCACACTGCTGTATTTGTCCTAAGATCTGGCATGATCAAAGGACACAGCATCGTAGGAGGGGTGAGGGACAGGTGGCAGAGAAGGAGAGCCAGGGGCAGGAGGTTAACACAGTGCAGACACACCCAGCCCTGAGACACCAGACAAGGTCATTTGATTCCAAACAATTGGTTTATTGATCATTACAGAATGCTTCTCCTGTGCTTCCCACTCTCTCCCCTTTTCCCAACCATGATTCCCCTCTCCCTGCCCACTTCCCACTCTCAGTCCGCAGTAGAGACCCACTCACGTATGTCATGAAATTTATTTTTTTGGCAGCAGCAGAACAGTGCAATACATAAAGTCGCAGTACTATGCAGAAGACTCGGTCACCATAGAGATATATATTGATATGACTTTCACGCAGTACCGCATGTGTCAGTGATGCTGATGTAAGTTAGTTTTGCACACCTGTGCACGCAGGTGCTTGTGCAGATGATAATAAACCTGAACTTGACTTTAAATAAGGTGAGCTTAAGCAATTTGTGCCACTGCCTGTAAGGAGTTTGTATGTTCTCCCCGTGACTGTGCGGGTTTCTTCCTCTCATAGTCCAAGCGTGTACTGGTTAGGAGGTCATTGTAAATTGTCCTGTGATTAGGCCAGGAATTGTTGGTGGTGCGGTTCGAAGGACCTATTCCGTGCTGTATCTCAATCGATCGACAGACGGACGGGGCTTGTGAGCTCAGACAAATGAAAATCCTGATTGTATAGATGCAGGAATGTCGTGTCCTTTGGATGGGTGTGTCCAGAATCAGGAGTGACAATCTTAGAGTCAGGGGTCAGCCAACTAGCGCAGGGATGAGGGGAAACCTCTTTCCCCCAGAAGGAGTTGCCCTTTCCCAAGGACAGGCTGAGGGTATTCAGGGCAGAGATTGCCATATTCATGGAATGAAGGGGTTACGTTCAGGAACATGGTACAGAGGTCAGAGGTCAGCCATGGTGGTGTTGAATATTGAAGCAGGTATCGACGGGCCGAAAGGCCTCTCCCGCGTTCTATCACTCATGTTCCAATCAGTCGACCGTAGATGCTGTAGGTTTGGAAGGTAGGGTGAAAGTGGCGCCCCTGCTTGGGGATGGCAGGGAATGCCTGCTAGAGGCCAGGGTCCTGAGTCCAATTTCCAACAGTCAACAATGCCAATCTCCTTCACAAGCCCCGAAAATTCATTAGGATCGCAATTGAACTCCTGGGTTCATCGGCTTGTCCTGGAGGAACGGGTAGAGGGCTGAGCACCAGATAACAAGGACGTACAAAGACTTACTGGCACCGAACCACGGTAGCACAGTGGTTAAGTTACTGGCTTGGTAGCTACCAGACCAGAGACATAGTTCAAATCCCACTGATGCTGCTAAGGAATTTAAATTGAATTAAGTAAATGTGATCCAGACTCTGTCACAAGACTATTGCAAACTCTCTCCTGACTAATAATCGTTAGACCAACTCTAGGTCAACCACCTCAGTTCTAGGATAAAATGCTGGTGTTTCTGACAACACTCTCTCACCAAGAATAAATATAATGAGAAGATACCAGAACTGGACACAAGGGATTCTGCAGATGTTGGAAACCTTGAGCAACTGACACGGAGTGCTGGAGGGACTCAGATAGTCAGCAGCATCTGTGAAGGTAATAAACAGTCCGTACTTCGGGCCATTGAAAGGAAAGGAGCATCTGATGAAAGGTTTCAGCTTGAAACATCGACTATTTATTCCCCTTTGTAGATGATGCTTGACCTGCTGAGTTCCTCCAGCAGTTTGTGTTTGATACGAGAAATGGAACTCGTTTATTGTTGTCACGTGTACCCAAGATGCAGTGGAAAAACCTGCCTTGCAAACTGTTCATACAGATCTGATCATTACACAATGCATCGAGGTGGAACAAGGTAAAAGAATGCAGAATAAAGTCTCATGTTTACAGAGAAAATGCAGTGCAGCTCAATGAGGTTCAAGATCAAAACAAGTGAAGTCAAGAGCATGTTTTGTGTTTTGCCAAAAACAATCCATGCATGGTTGTATGATGTCAGCTGTTTTGATATGTGATGTGTGTTTATTTTGCATGGTAATTGGATCATGGTCATTCCGTGTCCATGACTGTCCTTGGCAAACTTTTCTACACCAATGGTTTGCCATTGCCTTCTTCTGGGCAGTGTCTTTACAAGACGGGTGACCCCAGCCATTATCAAAACTCTTCGGAGATTGTCTGCCTGGCGTCAGTGTTCACATAACCAGGACTTGTGATGTGCCTGGCTACCCATATGACCATTCACCATCTGCTCCCATGGCTTCACATGACCCTGTTCTGGGTGTGGGGAGGGCTAAGCAGGTGCTTCACAATTGCCCAAGGGTGACCCGCAGGCTAGCAGTGGGAAGGAGCACCTTGTACCTCCTTTATCTTGGCCCCAACACCCAACTATTCACAAAACGGGTATTAAAAGCTAATAGAAACTAACAAAACTGATGATGCTTCGAAGTTAGTGAAGTAATTGTCCCCCTAATGGGTATAAATGCTATCATAAAGTATCGGAGAGGGGAGGGAGAGCAGCCAGCTGTCTTGGTACATATTGGTACCAATGACATAGGAAAGAAAGGCAAAGAAATCCTGAAAAGAGAATTGAGACTGGGCAGAAAGGTGAGCAGTAGGACCTCCAAGGTAATAATTGCTGGATTGCTGTCTGTGCCACACGCCAGTGAGGGTAGAAACAGGATGATTTGGCAGTTTAGTGCAAGGCTAAGAAGCTGGTGCAGGGGATGGGATTTCAGCTTCTTGGATCATTGGGGTATCTTTTGGGGGGAGTTATGACCTGTTCAAAAGAGACGGGTTGCGCCTGAACCCAAGGGGGGGCCAGTATTCTCGCGGGCAGAGAGAGCTGTTAGAGCTGTTGGGGAGGGTTTAAACTAATTTGGTAGGAGGGTGGGAACCAGAGTGAAGGGACTCAGGATAGGATGTATGGTAAAGACTATAAGACATAGGAGCAGAATTAGGCCATCTGGCCCATCTAGTCTGCTCCGCCATTCAATCATGGCTGATTCTTTTTTAATATCTCCTCCTCAGCCCCAGTTCCTGGCCTTCTCCCCATAACCTTTGATGCCATTTTCAATCAAGAACCTATCAATCTCTGACTTAAATACACCCAATAACCTGGCCTCCATAGCTGCATGTGACAAATTCCACAAGTTCCCCACCCTTTTGCTAAAGCAATTTCTTCACGTCTCTGTTTTGAAAGGGCGCCCCTCTATCCTGAGGCTGTGCCCTCTTGTCCTAGACTCTCCCACCATGGGAAACATCCTTTCCACATCTACTCTGTCTTGGCCTTTCAACATTTGAAAGGTTTCAATGAGATCCCCACTCATCCTTCTGAATTCCAGCGAATATAGACCCAGAGCCATCAAACGTTCCTCGTATGATAATCCTCTCATTCCTGGAATCATCCTTGTGAACCTCCTCTGGACCCTCTCCAATGCCAGCACATCTTTTCTAAGATGAGGAGCCCAAAACTGTTCACAATACTCAAGGTGCGGCCTCACCAGTGTCTCATAAAGCCTCAGCATCACATCCTTGCTCTTGTATTCTAGACCTCTTGAAACGAATGCTAACATGGCATTAGCCTTCCTCACCACGACTCGACCTGCAAGTTAACTTTCAGAGTGTTCTGCACAAGGACTCCCAAGTTCCTCTGCATCTCAGGTTCCTGGAGTTTCTCCCCGTTTAGAAAATAGTCTGCACATTTATTTCTTCTACCAAAGTGCATGACCATGCATTTTCCAACATTGTATTTCATTTGCCACTCTCTTGCCCATTCTCCTAATCTGTCTAAGTCCTTCTGCATCCTTCCTGTTTCCTCAACACTACCTGCCCCTCACCAATCTTCGTATCATCTGCAAACTTTACAAGAAACATGTCTGTTCCATCATCTAAATCTTTGATATACAGCATAAAAAGAAGTGGTTCCCAACACTGACCCCTGCGGAACACCACTAGTCACTGGCAGCCAACCAGACAAGGATCCTTTTATTCCCACTTGCTGCCTCCTACCAATCACCCAATACTCAAACCATGTTATTAACTTTCCTGTAATACTGTGGGCTCTTAACTTGGTAAGCAGCCTCATGTGTGTCACCTTGTCAAAGGCATTTTGAAAGTCCAAATATACAACATCCACTGCATCCCCTTTATCTATCCTACTTGTAATCTTCTCAAAGAATTCTAACAGGTTTGTCAGGCAGGATTTTTCCTGAAGGAAACCATGCTGACTTTGTCCTGTCTTGTCCTGTGTCACCAAGTACTCCATCACCTCATCCTTAACATCTTCCCAACCACTGAGGCGAGGCTAACTGGTCTATAATATCCTTTCTGCTGCTTTCCTCCTTTCTTAAAGAGTGGAGTGACATTTGCAATTTTCCAATCCTCTAGCACCATACCAGAGTCCAGTGATTTTTGAAAGATCATTTCTAATGCCACCACGATCTCTAACGCTACCTCTTTCAGAACCCTAGGGTGCAGTTCCTCTGGTCCAGGTGACTTATGTACCTTTAGGTCTTTCAGCTTTTTGAGCATCTTCTCTCTTGTAACAGTAACTGCACCCACTTCTCTTCCTTCACACACTACAACATCAGGCACACTGCTAGAGTCTTCCACAGTGAAGACTAATGCAAAATACTCATTTAGTTCATCACCATCTCCTTGTTCCTGTGATCATTTCTCCTGCCTCATTTTCTAGTGGTAAAAAAGCAAAGATAGCGTGCAGTCAGGAAGGGCAGGCAGGTGATAGGACAAATGGGAGTATCAGTGCATTAGGGATGTAGAATCAAAAAGGGTAGCAAATACAGTACTCACAGTGTTATATCTCAATTCACGGAGTATAAGAAATGGCTGGATGATCTTGTTGCAGTATTACAGAATGTTGGGTATGATGTTGTGGCCATCACTGAACCATGGATGAAGGATGGTTGTAGTTGGGAGCTGAATGTCCAAGGTTACACGTTGTAATGAAGGGATATGAAGCAAGGCAGAGGGGGTGTTGTGGCTTTGCTGGTAGAGAATGGCATCAAATCAGTAGAAAGGGGTGACATAGGATTGGAAGATGTTGAATTCTTGTGGGTTGAGTTAAGAAACTGCAAGGGTAAAAGGACCCTGATGTCAGTTATATACAGGCCTCCCAACAGTACTGGGCTGTGGACCACAGATTACAATGAGAAATAGAAAAGGCGTATCAAAAGGGAAATGTTATGATAGTCATGGGACATACAGGTCGCTTGGGAAAATCAGGTTGGAAATGGATCTCTAGAGTGACTTTATTGTTGGCTTTTTAGAGCAGTTTGTCATTGAGCCTGTAGGGGATCAGCTATACTGGATTGGGTGTTATGTAATGAATCAGAGGTGATTAGGGATCTTAAGGTAAAAGAACCCTTAGTAGACAGTGATCACAATAATATTGTGTTCAACTTGAAATTTGATCGAGACAAAGTAAAGTCTGACATAGCAGTAAGGGAAATGACAGTGGTAGGAGAGACGAGTTGGCCAAAGTAAATTGGAAGGAGCTGTTGGCAGGGATGACAGCAGAGTAGCAATGACATGAGTTTCTGGGAAAAATGAGGAAGGTGCAGGATTGATTCCAAAAACAAAGAAATACTCAAAACCGTGAAATAGTACAACTGTTGCTGACAAGCGAATTCAAAGCTAGTGTAAAAGCAAAAGAGAGGGCATACAACAAAGCAAAAATTAGTGAGAAGACAGAGGATTGGGAAGCATATAAAAACTTACAGAGAGCAACTAAAATAATCATTAGGAGGGGAAAGATGAAAGCAAACTAGCAAACAATATCAAAGTGGTTAGTAAAAGCTTTTTCAAGTATGTTAAAAATAAGAGAGATGAGGGTGGATATAGGACCACAAGAAAATGAGGCCGGAGAAATAATAACAGGAGAAAAAGGGATGGAAAATGAATTAAATTCGTATTTTGCATCAGTCTTGACTGTGGAAGACACTAGCAGTGTGCCAGATGTTGAAGGGTGTGAGGGAAGAGAGTGAGTGCAGTTACTGTTACAAGAGAGAAGGTGCTCAAAAAGCTGAAAGACCCAAGGGTATATAAGTCACCCAGACCAGATGAACTGCACCCACGGGTTCTGAAAGAGATAGCGGTAGAGATTGTGGAGGCATTAGAAATGATCTTCCAAATATCATTGGACTCTGGCATGGTGCCAGAGGACTGGAAAATTGCAAATGTCACTCCACTCTTTAAGAAAGGAGGAAGGCAGCAGAAAGGAAATTATAGACCAGTTAGCCTGACCTCAGTGGTTGGGAAGATGTTACAGTCAATTGTTAAGGGTGAGGTGATGGAGTACTTGGTGACACAGACACAAGATAGGACAAAGTCAGCATTGTTTTCCTAAGGGGAAAATCCTGCCTGACGAACCTGTTGGAATTCTTTGAGACCTTTACAAGTAGGATAGATAAAGGGGATGGAATGGGTGTGGTATATTTGGATTTTCAGAAGGCCTTTGACAAGGTGCCACACATAAGGCTGTTTATCAGGTTAAGAGCCCATAGTATTACTAGAAAGTTACTAACATTGGCTGATTGGTAGGAGGCAGCGAGTGGAACTGAAAGAATCCTTTTCTGATATGCTGCCAATGACTAGTGGTGTTCTGCAGGAGTCCGTGTTGGGACTGCTTTTTATGCTGTATATCAAAGATTTAGATGATGGAACAGACATGTTTCTTGTAAAGTTTGCAGTTGATACGAAGATTGGTGGGGGGCAGGTAGTGTTGAGGAAACAGGTAGGATATAGAAGGACTTAGATTAGGAGAAAGGGCAAGAGAGTGGCAAATGAAATATTATGTTGGAAAATGCATGGGCATGCACTTTGGTAGTAGAAATAAATGTGGTGACTATTTTCTAAATGAGGAGAAATTCTAAATATCAGAGATGGAAAGGATCTTGGGAATCCTTGTGCAGAACACCCCAAAGTTTAACTTGCAGATAGAGTCAGTGCTGAGAAAGGCAAATGCAATGTTAGCATTCATTTCAAGAGGTCCAGAATACAAGAGCAGGGATGTGATGCTGAGGCTTTATAAGGCACTGGTGAGTCCTCACCTTGAGTATCGTGAACAGATTTGAGCCCCTCATCTTAGAAAAGATGTGCTGGCATTGGAGAGGGTCCAAAGGAGGTTGTTGCATGTATTTAAGGCAGAGTTTGATAGATTCTTGTTTGGACAGGGCATCAAAAGTTATGGGAGAAGTCTGGGGAATGGATTTGAGGAGGGTAAAATAGGATCAGCTATGATTGAATGGCAGAGCAGATTCAATGGACCAAATTGCCTAATTCTGTTCCTGTGTCCTTTGGTCTTATGGAAAACTTGCAGTGCAGGTAAGTGATAAAGTGCAAGATCATAATGAGGTCGATTAAGAAGCTGAGAGTCCCAATTGTTGTGCTAGAGGTCCGTTCAAGAATCTGATAAAAGTGCGATAGAAGCTGTCCTTGAGCCTGATGGTATGTGCTTTCAGGCTGTTGTATCTTCTGCCCGATGGGAGGAGGGAGAAGCGAGAATTTCTGGAGTGGGTAGGGTATTCGGTTATGCTGGCTGCTGTACCTAGGCAGAAAGAAGTGTAGATAGAGTCCAAAGTTCATAGAGAGGAGGCTCGACCCAGTCATGTTGCTTGGGTCTCTGCCCTGAATCACTGGCCCTTTCTTTCGAGACTGTGATCCCTGGTTCCACCGAGCTGTCTCTGCCCCCTGCAAGTGCCCCATTCAAGCTGAAGAGCTCGGGGTTACGGCCCGTCACTCAGTGATGGTGTCACTCTGTCTGGTCCTGCAGTTATGATGTCATCTTCGCTGGTCCGCCCGTGGAGCTGCTGAAGAAGTTCCTGTACTTTAATCACAAGGTGATCTTCGCAGCGGAGGAGTTCCTGTGGCCCGACGAGTCTTTGGAGGACCTCTATCCACCTATCCACAGTGGCAAGCCGTACCTCAACTCCGGAGGTGAGAGCTTCTGATGGGCGGCCAGTACCAGCGTTCCCCATGGGAGATGCTATCCCCGTCGACCCCATTCTCTTGCCTTCTCCCCATGACCCTTGATGCCCTGGCTAATCAAGAATCTTATCAACCTCTACTTCAAATACGCTCAATGACTTGGCCTCCACAGACCAGTGGCAATGAATTCCAAAATTCACCACTCTCTGGCTGAAGAAATTCCTTCTCATCTCTGCTCTAAAGGGATGCCCCTCTATTCTGAGACTCTGCCCTCTGGCTAGATTCTCCCACTCTTGGAAGTATCTTCTCCTCGCCCACTCTATCCATTTGGTTTCAATGAAACTTGCCACTTCCCCCGCCCCCACTCATTCTTCTGAACTCAAGCACGTACAGGCCCTGGGCCTTCAAATGCTCCTTAATACATTAACCCCTTCATTCCTGGCATCATTGCATAGTCCAGATAGGAGTTTGTAACCTGGGTGCATGGACCTCTTGTTTAATGGTACTGGTTTATGGCATGAAATAGGTTGGGAACCCCTGGTTCAGAGGGTCCTCTCCTGGTCCCCCTTCAATGGCAGTACATCCTCCTTTTTAAGGTATGGGGCCCAATACTGCTCACAGTACTCCAAATGCAGTCTGACCACCATCTTGTAAACCCTCAGCATTACATGCTTTTGTATTCTAGTCCTTTCAAAATAAATAAATTTCCTCGCTCTATTACCTCTGGTCCAACTCTGTTTTCTTGCTGAATCCCCAAGGTGCCCCACTCACTCAACAAGCCCTCTACCGGCATCTGCCCACCCTCTCAAGTTTAACCGCCCAGAGCAGTACCTGGATCCCTCAGCCCTCGAGCGTAGTGCTGAGGCTGTGTGGCAGCTGCTGGTCTAGTGAGATGGTAGCCAAGGCCCCATCTGGTGGGGAGGGGGAGATCCAAGGGTCTGCATGGGTGTTGGTGTCTGGGGTTTGGCTGTGTGAGCTACAAGGACGGGGGGGTGGGGTGCAGTGAAGATTGTGGAATGGTGATTTGCTCTTGACCTCTGTATCTGGCTCTTCTCTGCTTCTCCTTTCCTTTCCCACCACCTCCCCCTCCTTCCCCCTCCCTACCTCTCCCATCTAACTTTCCCTGCTTCCCTCCTCCTCCCTCTTTTCCCTTCCCTATCTCTCCATTCATTTGATATCTGCTTCTCCTTCCCCCTCACCACCTTCCCCACTTCCCACTCCTCTTCCTTCTTTCCCCTCATTACCCTCCCTTCTTTCCCCTCACTGCCTCTCCCTCCTTTCCCCTCACTGCCTCTCCCTCCTTTCCCCTCACTGCCTCTCCCTCTCCTTTGCCCTCTGCCCCTCCCTCTCCTTTCCCCTCACTACCTGCCCCCTGCCTCTCCCACTCCCCCGTTTTGCCTTCTCTCCAGGGTTTATTGGGTATGCTTCCTACATCAACGACATCGTTCAACAGTGGAAGTTCAAGGATGACGATGATGACCAGCTCTTCTACACCCAGATCTACCTCAACCCTGAGCTGCGGGTGAGTGCCAGGGACCGAGTACCTCCTAAACACTGTTGTGAGGGCCCCTTGACCCAACCCTCGTCACTTCATTCAGTCTCTCTCCTCCACAGACTCCCTCCCTCCCTCAGTAAAGCAAGCAGCCGCTTCGGACGTTCTCTCTTCTCATACAAACGCCTGGAAGTGCGTGCCCCCAGCCTCAAGGACAGCTTCTTCCTCGATGGTATTGGATTATTAAATGGTCCCTTAATTTGATGAACAAAGAGTACAGCACAGAAACAGGCCATTCAGCCCACAGTGTTGTGCTAAGAGCCATCTAAAAAGCAAATCAGAAACACCCAAACACGAATCCCTCCTACCTACACCATGTCCATATCTCTCCATTTTCCTCACATCCATGTGCCTGTCCAAAGCCTCTGATGTATTTGCCTCTGACACCATACCAGGCAGCGCATTCCAAGAATCCACCCCCCTCTGAGTAAAAAAACTTGCCCCTCATTCCCCTTTGAACCCACCCCTCTCACCTTCACCCTCTGGTGTGAGACATTTCTACCCTGAGAATCTCTGTCCACTCTGTCTATGCCTCCATCAGGTGAGGTGGAACATTGTCTCACAAGGTACCTCTTGTTTCCTCTGTAACTGCTACACCTTAGTGTCAGGTTTATCGTCACAGAGAGAGTCGCAGAAACGGGCCCTTTGGCCCATCCTGCCCATGCTGAACCATTTAAGCTAGTGTACAAAGTTCAACAAGACAACGTTTCTCCAAACCAGGGTATAAAACATTGTCGTGCACATAACACGATAACTTGTGGAGGTAAGGATAGAATCTACAGATGAATTGCGCAGAAGTAAGCTGAAATGCGTGAATTAAATATTGTCAGGTTCAGAACAGATTAACCAGTGACACTTTGAATGCGATGCGGCAGGGAGTTCAGAAACCCAGTGTCCTGAGGGAAGAATTTGTTTCCCATCCTGACCGTTCTTGTCTTTATGCATCGGAGTCTCCTGCCGGAAGGTAGAAAGTCAAAGAGGATGATGGATGGGTGGATGGAATCCTTGATAAGACTTAGGACCCTGTGTAAGCAGCGCTCCTGATAAATGTCCCTGATGGATGGTAGGGAGACCCTATGACCCTCTCAGCCGTGCTCACTGTCCTTTGTAGGGACTTCTGGTCCGATGCTTGGATGCTGTCATACCAGATGGAGGTGCAGCTTGTCAGGATGCTCTCAACGGTGCTCCTGTAAAACGTGGTTACTCTATAGTAAACACAAAGTACACTGCAGATGCTGTGGTCAAATCAACACGGACAAACAAGCTGGATGAACTCAGCAGGTCAGGAAGCATCCGTTGAAATGAGCAGTCAACATTTCGGGTCGAAACCCTTCGTCAGGACTGAAGAAGGAGGGGGCAGGGGCCCCATAAAGAAAGTGGGGGTGGGTGGAAAACCAATCAGAGGAAAGATCAAGGGGTGGGGGAGGGGAAGCAGGGAGGGGATAGGCAGGAGAGGGAAAGAAGGAGTGTAAGGGGAAAGCACTATGGGTAGTAGAAGAAGGTACAGTCATGAGAGAGGTGATAGGCAGCTAGAAGAGGAGACAGAGTGAAACTGGGATGGGGGAAGGGAGAGGGAGGGAATTACCGGAAGTTGGAGAATTTGATGTTCATACCAAGGGGCTAGAGACTACCCAGACGGTAGATGAGGTGTTGCTTCTCCAACCGAAGTTTGGCCTCATCCAACTTCCGGTAATTCCCTCCCTCTCCCTTCCCCTATCTCATCACTCTGTCTCCTTTTCTAGCTGCCTATCACCTCTCTCATGATTCTGCCTTCTTCTACTACCCATAGTGCTTTCCCCTTACATTCCTTCTTCACCTCTCCAGCCTATCCCCTCCCTGCTTCCCCTCCCCAACCCCTTGATCTTTCCTCTGATTGGTTTTCCACCCTCCCCCCACCTTCTTTATGGGGCCCCTGCCCCCTCCTTCTTTAGTCCTGACGAAGGGTCTCGGCCCGAAGCATTGACTACTCCTTCCAACAGATGCTTCCTGACCTGCTGAGTTCACCCAGCTTGTTTGTACGTGTTGCAGTTACTGTATTTTCTGTTTTGTTTCCCTTTTGTACTTGAGGTACTAATTTATGGACTGATCTGCCTGGATGAAATGCAAAAGCTTTTCACAGTATCTTGGTGCACATGACAATTATAAACCACTTACCTGTTGTGTAGCTATCTGCTCCCTTCTCCCTACTCTGCCAATCTCTTCCCCTCCCTCTTGGGGCCCTTTGTCATCCTCTCACTCTGGAAGTCTGGGAAGGGAAGCCTCAGAGTGGAAAACCCCAAAAGCATTCCTTGTTTTCCAATCTCTGTTCCCGCAGGAAAAATACAAGATAACGCTCGACCATCGATCCATAATCTTCCAGAACCTCAACGGTGCTCTCGGTAAGTTCCGAGTTTCCTCCGTCTCCCCGCTCCACCTGTCCCTTCCTGCTGTCTGACCCTCACCTTCCTGGGATCCTGGTGGGGGAGAAAGTCCTCATCAGGGCTGTAGATGTTTTCCCAGCCTGAGCCTGGACCTTGAGGACCATAGATAGGAGCAGGATTAGGCCACAGGGCCTGTCAAGAAGGTTCTGCCATTCCATCACAGTTGGTTTATTTTCTCTCTCTACCCCATCTCCTGACTTCTTCCTGGAACTTTTGGCATCCTTGCTAATCAAGAACCTGTCAACCTCCGTTTTAAAGATATCCATTGGCTTGGCCTCCACTGGCAGTGAATTCCACGGGTTCACCATGCTCTGGCTAAAGACATTCCTCCTCATCTCTGTTCTGAAGGGATGTCCTGTTCTGAGGCAGTGCCCTCTGATCCTAGAGTCATCTACCATACGAAACATCCTCTCCATGTCCACTCTATCTAGGCCTTTTAGTATTCGGTGGGTTTCAATGAGAGACCCGAACCCCCATTTTCTTTTATTGAGATATATTGTGGAATAGGCCCTTCTGGCCCTTTGAGCCACGCTGGCCAGCGATCCCCCGGTTTAATCGTAGCCTAATCGTGTGACAATGTACAATGACCAATTAGGCTGCCAACCGGTAGGTCTTCAGAATGTGGCAGGAAACCCACGCGGCTGAACCTGGTCCTGGTGCTGAAAATTTTTGTGCTAACCACTACACCACTGTGCCAATTGTTCTAAACTCCTGCAAGCTTAACCCTTACATTCCCGGCATCATTCTCATGAACTTCCTCTGGACCCTCTCCAAAGCCAGCACATCCTTTTTTAGGTGCAAGGCCCAAAACTGCTCTCAATACTCCATACTGATGTGACCAGTGCCTTATAAAGCCTGCATCCAGCCGCTGTAGTACAGTGGCGCAGTGGGCAAAGCCATCACCTCGTAGTTCCAGGGACCATGGGTTTGATCCTGATCTCCAGCACTGTACATTCCACGTGTGATGACATGGGTTTCCCTGGGTGCTCTGGTGGGTTATTCCTTAATGGGCAGTTCAATGGACTGAATGGGCTAGTGTCAACACATGGCCTTCATCTCTGCCATCAGGAATGGGGAGTAGCTGGACGTATCTAATGACATCTGGGAGTGGGTGGCTTCAGGAACAAGATGGTGGGGAGTATCGGTAGCTTGGGTTGAGGTGTTTGATGTTGCAGTGTTCACCAAGCTTGGCCGTTCGCTTGCAGATGTTTTGTCACCAGTCGAGGTGACACCCTCAGCACCCAGTTGTTGGTGTTTCCCTCTGGGAATGCCCCCCCAACATTCACTTGTCTCAGTCCTGATTGTCCACCTTTGAATTCTATTGGCTCCTGGCCTTTGGCCCTGTAGTGTCAATTTCGATATGCTTGATTGCAGATCTCTCAGTAGAGATATCTGAGCTGAAGTGGTGTCCTTCTCGGTCTTCATGTATTGGGATCAGTGACAAGCCAAACACGAAGCATGGTTCTCTTCTGTGAACAGACATATTGAAGTCAACACGATAGAGCCGAAGGACGGGAGCCAATAGAGTCAGGACTGAGGCAAGTGAAGATATATAAATGTGAGCACTCCCAGAGAGAAACACCAACAACTGGGCGCTGAGCATGTCACCTCGACTGGTGAAGAAACGTCTGTAAACTAATTCTCAAGCTCGCCGAGCTCCACAACGTTTAGAGGAAGCAAAGATTTAAAGTTTTAAACAAAAGATTCAAGGGAGATCAGAGTAAGGAAAATCTGGCAAAAAAATGACCCATCTGCTGTCCTGAAGGGAATAGGGTGGCAATGCGGGAAGACTAATTGGGGCCAGGCCTGCTGGACGGACCCCAGAACTAGCAGGATTTCAATGGGCGAATGACCTCTTACCTTGGTGTTTTCTTTTTAACTGTTTCTCTGCCGCCTCACAGATGAAGTGGTTCTGAAGTTTGAGAGAGGGAAGGCCAGAGTACGGAACATTGCCCAGGACACGTTACCGGTGATTATCCATGGCAACGGGCCTACCAAGGTAACAGGATCCCAACAACACTGGGCTAAGGGGTGGGCGGCAGTAGAGGTGAGAATGGGCCTGCTTGGTTGAGGTTGTCATTGTATAACATGAGGGTACAATACCAGTGGGGATGGGTCTGTCACTGTATAACATGAAGGTACAATACTGGTGGGGACGGGTCTGTCACTGTGTAACACTGGGGTACGGCACCGGTGGGGACGGGTCTGTCACTGTGTAACACTGGGGTACGGTACCAGTGGGGACGGGTCTGTCACTGTGTAACACCGAGGTACGGTACCGGTGGGGACGGGTCTGTCACTGTATAACACTGGGGTACAGTACCGGTGGGGACAGGTCTGTCACTGTATAACATGAGGGTACAATACCAGTGGGGAGGTGTCTGTCACTGTATAACACGGATACAGTACCAGTGGGGACGGGTCTGTCACTGTATAACACTAGGTACGGTACCGGTGGGGATGGGTCCGTCACTGTATAACACCGGGGTATGGTACCGATGGGGACAGGTCTGTCACTGTATAACACCGGGGTACGGTACCGATGGGGACGGGTCTGTCACTGTATAACACCGGGGTACGGTACCGGTGGGGACGAGTCTGGCACTGTATAACACGGGTACGGTACCAGTGGGGACGGGTCTGTCACTGTATAAAACTGGGGTACGGTACCGGTGGGGACAGGTCTGTCAGTGTATAACACTGGGGTACGGTACCGGTGGGGACGGGTCTGTCACTGTGTAACACTGGGGTACAGTACCGGTGGGGATGGGTCTGTCACTGTGTAACACCGAGGTACGGTACCAGTGGGGACGGGTCTGTCACTGTATAACACTGGGGTACGGTACCAGTGGGGAGGTGTCTGTCACTGTATAACACTGGGTACAGTACTGGTGGGGATGGGTCTGTCGCTGTATAACACTGGGTACAGTACCGGTGGGGACGGGTCTGTCACTGTATAACACTGGGGTACGGTACCAGTGGGGACGGGTCTGTCACTGTGTAACACTGGGGTACGGCACCGGTGGGGACGGGTCTGTCACTGTGTAACACTGGGGTACGGTACCAGTGGGGACGGGTCTGTCACTGTGTAACACCGAGGTACGGTACCGGTGGGGACGGGTCTGTCACTGTATAACACTGGGGTACAGTACCGGTGGGGACAGGTCTGTCACTGTATAACATGAGGGTACAATACCAGTGGGGAGGTGTCTGTCACTGTATAACACGGATACAGTACCAGTGGGGACGGGTCTGTCAGTGTATAACACTGGGGTACGGTACCGGTGGGGACGGGTCTGTCACTGTGTAACACTGGGGTACAGTACCGGTGGGGATGGGTCTGTCACTGTGTAACACCGAGGTACGGTACCGGTGGGGACGGGTCTGTCACTGTATAACACTGGGGTACGGTACCAGTGGGGAGGTGTCTGTCACTGTATAACACTGGGTACAGTACTGGTGGGGATGGGTCTGTCGCTGTATAACACTGGGTACAGTACCGGTGGGGACGGGTCTGTCACTGTATAACACTGGGGTACGGTACCAGTGGGGACAGGTCTGTCACTGTGTAACACTGGGGTACGGCACCGGTGGGGACGGGTCTGTCACTGTGTAACACTGGGGTACGGTACCAGTGGGGACGGGTCTGTCACTGTGTAACACCGAGGTACGGTACCGGTGGGGACGGGTCTGTCACTGTATAACACTGGGGTACAGTACCGGTGGGGACAGGTCTGTCACTGTATAACACCGGGGAACGGTACCAGTGGGGAGGTGTCTGTCACTGTATAACACTGGGTACAGTACCGGTGGGGACGGGTCTGTCACTGTATAACACCGGTGTACGGTACCGGTGAGGACGGGTCTGTCACTGTATAACACCAGGATACGGTACCAGTGGGGAGGTGTCTGTCACTGTATAACACTGGGTACAGTACCGGTGGGGACGGGTCTGTCACTGTATAACACCGGTGTACGGTACCGGTGGGGATGGGGCTGTCACTGTGTTACACCGGGGTACGGTACCGGTGGGGACGAGTCTGTCACTGTATAACACCGGGGTATGGTACCGGTGGGGACGAGTCTGTCACTGTATAACACCGGGGTATGGTACCGGTGGGGACGGGGCTGTCACTGTATAACACCAGGGTATGGTACCGGTGGGGACGGGTCTGTCACTGTATAACACCGGGATACGGTACCGGTGGGGATGGGGCTGTCACTGTGTTACACCGGTGTACGGTACCGGTGGGGACGAGTCTGTCACTGTATAACACCGGGGTATGGTACCGGTGGGGACGGGGCTGTCACTGTATAACACCGGGGTACGGTACCGGTGGGGACGAGTCTGTCACTGTATAACACCAGTGTATGGTACCGGTGGGGATGGGTCTGTTGCTGTGTAACACCGGGGTACGGTACCGGTGGGGACTGGTCTGTTACAGCAAGGTAGATGCATTCCTAAGAGCATTTGTATTGTGGAATTGTTTCACACAAACCTCCCGTTTCCCATTGAATCTGCATTATAAGTAATTCTTTTTCTTTTGTGTTTTTCTTTTGCTGGAATGTTGCAGTAGTCTATTCCACTACTGGAAACCCAGTTATTTTTGTTCCTTGTCCCGAGGCACTTTCAGCCACGAGGATGGAATTTATAGTTCCGTGTACACACAGAGTACACCTCATCGTGCATCTGGTTCCAGCGTCAAAGGATGCCTTATACGGTGACTCATCTGATAAACTCCCCAGACGGAATCAAACTTGTTTTAATTTCATGTATCGATATTCCCTTATCTGAAGTTCTTGGGGCTGGAAGTGTTTTGTTTTTTTGCCATTTTTCTGTTTATGGAATATATAATGAAGTAGCTTGGGATCACTGTGATTTCTGAGTGAATTTATGGGCTACCAGTAAGCAGACTTTTTGTCTTACATTTATGTACTGAACAGCAACAATTATTGATGTAATGCAAACAGCTTGTGATAGGAAGAGTATTTGATGGCTCTAAGCCTGTGTTCGCCAGAATTCAGACGAATGAGGAGGGGACCTCACTGAAACCTGTCCAATGGTGAAATGCCTCAATAGAGTGGACGTGGAGAGAATGTTTCTTATGGTAGGGAGTCTAAAACTAGAGGGCATAGCCTCAGAACAGAGGGGCGCCCTTTTAGAACGGAGATGAAGAGGCATTTCTATAGCCAGAGAGCGGTGACTCTGGAATTCATTGCCACACGCAGGGAGGCCAAGTCTTTATACATATTTAGGACAGAGGTTGATAGATTCTTGATTGGTCAGGACATGAAGGGATACAGGGGGAAGGCAGGAGATTAGAGTTGAGAAGAAAATTGGATCAGCCATGATGGAATGGGGGGATAGACTCATTGGGCCAAATGGCCTAATTCTGCTCCCATATCTTATGGCCTTATGGTATTTTTTTATATAATATGTGCCGAATAACAGAAGCAGCGTAGCAGCTTCGGGAGAATACCTGAATCAGCTGATGGACGACAATAGCAAACACGTCAAGCTTTCAGTCTCTGCCTAGGATGCTGTGTTTTGATTAAAAATCTACAGTACACTGTATTTGAAACAACACACACAAAATGCCGGAGAAACTCAGCAGGCCTGGCAGCAGCCGTGGAAAGGAGTAAACAGTCAACGTTTTGGGCTGAGACCCTTCTTCAAGACTAAGAAGGAAGGGGGGAGATGCCAGAATAAAAAGCTGGGGTGATGGGGTGGCTGGAAGATGACAGGTGAAGCCAGGCGGGTGGGAAGGTGAAGGGCTGGAGAGGAAGGAGTCTGATTGATAGGAGAAGACCCCGTAGGGGAAAGGGAAGGAGAGGGGACCCAGGGGAGGTGATAGACAGGTGAGAAATGAAAGGTCAGACTGAGGAATAAAGGAAGGCAGAGGGGGGGTGTGGGGGAAGATTTGCTCACTGGAAAGAGAAATCTATTTTCATACCATCAGGTTGGAGGCCACCCAGACTGTTTATAAGGTGTTGCTTCTCCACTCTGAGGGGTGGCCACATCTTGACACAAGAAGAGGCCATCGATCGACTCATCAGAAATAGGAATCAGAATTAAAATGTTGGGACACTGGTTATTTGTATTTTACTTTTTTATTAGTTTTTTTGTAAGGTATAAAAATAAATCAGCATTGTAGACTCGTTCTGGTTTTAGATTTTCATCAGTGAAGCTTTAAAAATTTAATGCCATTCTCTAAGACACAAATACAATCAGATTTCTAGTCTTGTTCTGTTGCTAAATTTTTGTGATCAGCAGACGCTTTGAAAATGTAATGCCGTGCCCTAAATTTCTGCAACCAGCCTGCTGAATATTCATGATTACCTTCAGTTTTTAGTTCAGTGAGATAGATTTTTGCTTGTTTCATAATCAGCATACGTTTAGGCAGCCTGTGTTCACTCTGCTGACAATAGTCGACTGAGCTCTTCATTTTTCGCTTTATGCAGCGTTTTTTTTCTGTTTTTCCTTAACTGCTGTCCATTACATTTGTGAGGTCACTTCTCAGAACAGTCTGTGGTGAACCTTCCCAGTGTCCTGTGGAATTTTCCATATGTGATGTCACGTCAGCGCTCAAAAATAAAAAAAAGTTTGGATTTCAGAGTTTTTTGGGTTTTGGAATTTCAGATAAGGAGTACTCCACCTGTTGTAAGTGTTCCTGAAGACTTGTGTGGGATCTGTACCTCCTTCTCAGTGAGCAGGGAGCATGACCTGGGTGGTGTTGCTTTCTTGTGGCGGCACTCCATGTAAATGTGCCGAATGGTGGGGAAGACTTTGCCTGCGATGGACTGGGCTGCATCCACCACTTTCTGTAGACCTTTCTGTTTGTGGGCATTGGTATTGATGAAAAGCCTTTGATAAGCCTTTAATATTCTTCAATAATAGAAATTTACTTTGAACTTTTGAATAAGATGTATATTACTCATAATTCTTATCAAAAGCCTTATATTTATGAAAGTTTTTAAAATTTGCAATCCATATCAAATGTTTAAGGTAGGCAGTTTGATTAGTTCACTGGAAATCCAAATTGACTGTGGGCAGAGGGAGAAGGGTCGTTGTTTTAATTAACTAGAAGAGACTGACTTGCCAGTTTCCTGCAAAAATCTATTAAGTGGCCTTGCACTGCATTGACGATTAATTGGTCTCTGAAAACTGGCACACGTTACCTAATCACACTTTTGTTTCACTTGTGCACATTGAGAACAATGTGAGCTCAGGAGAAGGGACGTTATGTTGAAATTGTATAAGACATTGGTGAGGCCTAATTTGGAGTATTGTGTGTAGTTTTGGTCACCAACCTGCAGGAAAGATGTAAGTAAGGTTGAAAGAGTGCAGAGAAAATTTACAAGGATGTTGCCGGGACTGGAGGTCCTGAATTACAAGGAAAGATTGATTAGGTTAGGACTTTATTCCTTGGAACGTAGAACATTAAGAGGAGATTTGATAGAAGTATACAAAATTGAGGGGTATAGATAGGATAAATGCAAGCAAGCTTTTTCCTTTGAGGTTGGGTGGAACTACAACCGGAGGCTATGAGTTAAGGGTGCAAGGTGAAAAGTTTAAAGGGAACATGTGGGGAAACTTCTTCACTCAGAGGGAGGTGAGAGTGTGGAACAAGCTGCCAGCACACGTAGTGCATGCGAGCTCAATTTCAGCATTTGAGGTTTGGATAGGTACGTGGATAGAAGAGGTGTGTAGGGCTGTGGTCCCAATGCAGGTTGATGGGAATAGGCAGTTTAAATGGTTTTCAGCATGGACTAGATGGGCTGAAGGGCCTGTTTTTGTGCTGTACTCCTCTATGACTCTGTGACTGTAAATGACTAGCAGTTACAGATATTGACCATTTGGTAAACCATGCCTGTTCAAATTCCTTACTTGCAAGATCAATCGTCATTCACAATCATCATCAGTGTTGTGTTTTGTGTTGTGTGCTGTGGCCGATCATGGGCTAAACACCGTGACTGTTCTTGGTAATTTTTTTCCTGCGCAAGTGGTTTGCCATTGCTTTCTTCTGGACAGTGTCTTGACAATTCAGGTGACCAATACTCTTCGGAGATCGTCTGTATGGTGTCAATGATTGCACTTTCAAGCCATTCAAATGTTTTCCTTGGTTTGTGGCTGTCTGGAGAAGACAAATCTCACAGTTGTATACTGTATACATTCTTTGATTATAAATATACCCTGAACCTTGTTTGTTGCTCTAGGTTTCCAGCATCTGCCGAATCTCTTATTATAAGTTAACAAAGTGTGTATATGCCACCATATGCTGTGCAAAGGGAAGCTTTGTTCTTCGAAAGCTTTACTTGCCTGGGTTGACTGCCCACTATCTGTGAGCAGCATCCATCATCAAAGACCCCCACCATCCAGACCACGCTGTCTTCACACTGCTGCTGTCGGGAACGAGGTATGTGAGCCTTGGGTCCCACACCTCCAGGTTCAGGGACGGTCGTTACCCTTCAACACCCAGGCTCCTGAACCGGCGTGGATAACTTCACTCACCTCCACACTGAACTGATTCTGTAGCTTACGGACCCACTTGCAAGTAGAGAGTTTGTACGGTCTCCCCGTGACCACATAGTCTCCTCTGGGTGCTCCCCACACTCCAAAGACATACCCGTTGGTAGATTAACTGGTCATTGTAAATTGTCCTTTGATTAGGTTAGGATACATCGGGGGGGTTGTTGGGCGGTGCGCCTCAAAGGGCTGGAAAGGCCTGTTCCAAGTTGTAACTCAACAAATGATTAAAACTTGTGTTCTCAATATTAAGTATTTGCTTATATTTTTGTGTTTGCACGGTTTGTCTTTTCTGCACCTTGGCTGTTTGTCAGTCTGCGTGTGAGTAATTTTTCACAGATTCTGTTGTATTTCCTTGTTCCATTGTGAATGCCTGCAAGAAAATTAATCTCAAGGTAGCATATGGTGACATATACACACTTTGTTAATAAGAGGTTCTGCAGATGCTGGAAATCTGGAGCAACAAACAAGGTTCAGGGTTTATTTATTATCAAAGAATGTATACAGTATACAACTGTGAGATTTGTCTTCTCCAGACAGCCACAAAACATGGGAGCCATTCAAAGAACAGCATCAAAACCCCGTGTGCTTAAAAAAAAAACACTCGAATGCAAACAGCAACAAGGCCAGCAAAGTCCAAACCCCAACCACCCCCCCAACACAAAAAAATCAACCAAGTCGCGCAAACAGCAACAAGTGCAGAAGAAGTGAAAGAGCCAGTTTTGTGGACTATCAGGGAGACAGCCCGAGGTATGTCACCAACAAACACAAAATGCTGGAGGAACTCAGCAGGTCAGGAGGGGATTCGATTAGAGATTTCAGGCTGAGACCCTTCGTCAGGACTGGAAAGGAAGGGGGGAGAGGCCAGAATAAGAAGGTGGGGGTGGGGGGTGGGAATTGGAGGAGTACAGTAGAAGGTGATGGGTGAAGCCAGGTGGATGGGGGAGAGAGGATGAAGAAAGAAGCTGGAAGGTGATAGGTGGGAAAGATGGAGGGCTGGAGAAGGAATCTAACGAGGAAGAGAGTACACCGTGGGAGGAGGGGAATTGAAAAGGGAAGGGGGAGGGTCTCAGCATTTGAAGTTTGATATTCTGTGTGTTCACTCATTTTTTTGCCATTTGCGCAATTTTTTTTGCGTGTGATGTTGGATATTTTCTTTGGTCCTTTGTTTTATGGCTGTCTGTGGGGAAGGCAAATCTTGGGGTTGTGTACTGCATGCATATTTTGATAATAAATGTGCTTTGAATCTCTGGGTAGATTGAGCGTTGACTCACTGCGGCAAGTAGAAAGGTCGTGGACTGACATGTCGAAATGGGAATGGGACCACCCTAAATTGACCCTAACCCTGCTGCAGCACCTACAGTGTTACAGGCCTTGTCCCCTGCCCTTCCCCGAATGTCCTTTTGCTGACACTCTACCGTGGTTCGCAGGGACTGAATTGTGAAATGTTTTCTCACTCAGCTCCAGCTCAGTTATCTGGGAAACTATATTCCCAATGCCTGGACACACGAGACCGGATGCGGGATCTGCGACGAAGACATGTTGGACTTTTCGGAGCTGCAGGTAAAGCGCACAGTTGTGAGTTTGTGTGCAAGGGATCGTGTGTGTATGTGTGTGCGTGCGTGCGTGCATTTGTTCTGCCCCTCCACTTTCAATCTTTTCCTCTGTCATTTGCTCTGTTTGTTCTAGGAGTATCAGTATTTAAATGGGTTACCCAGGGA
This sequence comes from Hypanus sabinus, assembly GCF_030144855.1. Taxonomy (NCBI): domain Eukaryota; kingdom Metazoa; phylum Chordata; class Chondrichthyes; order Myliobatiformes; family Dasyatidae; genus Hypanus; species Hypanus sabinus. The sequence continues at coordinate 85,942,564 of NC_082712.1, read as the reverse complement.
GTGTGTCAGTATGTACAGGGGGTCTCAGGGGAGTGTGTCAGTATTTAAATGGGTTACCCAGGGAGTGTGTCAGTATGTACAGGGGGTCTCGGGGGAGTGTGTCAGTATGTACAGGGGGTCTCAGGGGAGTGTGTCAGTATTTACAGGGTGTGCCGGGGGTGCAGTGAGTCTGTGGGTGTAGGACTGATGAAATTCTCCCTGCTTGACCCTGGTGTTTTCCTCCCACAGGATGAGGACTACCCTCATGTGACGATTGGTGTCTTCATCCTCCAGCCAACCCCCTTCTTCCAGGAATTCTTGGACCATCTCGTTACTCTGGATTACCCACATGACCAGCTCAGCCTCTTCATCTACAATCGGGTAGGTGGCCACCATTTGCAGCCCATCCCTAACCGGCCGGGGTGGGGGTCAACCCCTCCACTCCTTCAGCTATTGAAATATATTTGATTCTGAAATGCATGCCACTCCCCAAGCAAGATTTTTTTTAGAGAACATAGGAGACAGAAGTAAAGAAGTCAAGTTTGTTATCATTTAGCTATGTAGAGGTATATAATCCAGGGAGTATGTCTGTATGTACAGGGGGTCCCGGGGAAATGAGACCATGTTTCTCTAATCCACGGTGTAAAGCACAATAGTACTCGGAACGCATCATAATTTATGAAGCAACAAATACATCACACGTAAATAACAAACTAAAGTGAATTAATATTAAATACGGTAAGGTACGGAACAGTGACACTTCCAATGCGATGTGGCAGGGAGGTCAGAAGCCCAATGGCCTGAGCGAAAACTGTTTCCCATCCTGACCATTCTTGTTTTTATACATCGGAGTCTCCTGCCTGATGGTCGAAAGTCAGAGGATGCTGAAGAGATGAGTGGAACCCTTGATACTACCAAGGGTCCTGTGTACACAGCGTTCCTGATAAACGTTCCCAATGCCCCAGTGGATGGTAGGGAGATCCTCAGCCGTTCTCATGGTCCTTTGTGGGGATTTCCAGTCTGATGCTCGGCTGCTCCCGTACCAGATGGAGATGCAACTTGTCAGGATGCTCACAATGGTGCTCCTGTAAAATTCGGTTAAGATGGCAGGGGGTGGGTTTGGTAGAGTCTTGCTTGTCTCAATCTCCTCAGGAAGTGAGGGGCTTCTGTGCCTTCTTATTCAGGGAGGAACCAGATGAGGTCGTCTGTCATGTGAACTCCCAGGAACTTGGTGAACGGAACTCTCTCTGCGGAGGAGTCATGTATTGCAGAGGGGTTGGTTCATCTGCACCTTCCTAGGTTGCTCTGCTCACACCAAATAATTGAATTTGTTATCGAAGTACCTATATGATATCATACACTACTGAACCCTCTCTCTGGGGCTCATTACAAACTTGGCCTGTTAGCTAACTCTGCTAAAGCCCCGTGAGAAGGTCACCTTTCATTAGCAATGTACGTCTAGAGTCAGTGTGATTTGGGGTTCAACCAAACAGGAAAGTTGGGATGTTTCAGGAGGGACATGAATTGTGAATGCTGAGTAAATACTGTCCCATGCAAGGTTAGTGTTCTCCAGGAAATGACTTATCCAGCATCACTTTACTCACGCATGGAACCCATGTTCTGCATGAGGGACACCAGTCACAGTTCGAGCTTCCCTCGAACAAACTGGATAACCCAGGAGTATTGGCCCTTCCTCCTTGGAACCATTCGTCTGCACAAAGCATTTCTTAGAACGGGGACTCCCCTTCAAACGGCATTCGGCAGGCCTCTTCCCCTGTGCCCTGCTCTGCAGCTCCTGTCAAAAGATCGAAACCAGACTATCCTTCAGAAACCCCATCCCACCCAGCTCTCTGGAATCTTCCATGGCATCCCACTGGGCGGGAAGTCACAACACGTACCCAGACTGTCCTTCAGAAACCCCATCCCGCCCAGCTCTCTGGAATCTTCCATGGCATCCCACTGGACGGGAAGTCACAACACGTACCCAGACTGTCCTTCAGAAACCCCATCCCGCCCAGCTCTCTGGAATCTTCCATGGCATCCCACTGGACGGGAAGTCACAACACATACCCAGACTGTCCTTCAGAAACCCCATCCCGCCCAGCTCTCTGGAATCTTCCATGGCATCCCACTGGGCGGGAAGTCACAACACGTACCCAGACTATCCTTCAGAAACCCCATCCCGCCCAGCTCTCTGGAATCTTCCATGGCATCCCACTGGGCGGGAAGTCACAACACGTACCCAGACTGTCCTTCAGAAACCCCATCCCGCCCAGCTCTCTGGAATCTTCCATGGCATCCCACTGGACGGGAAGTCACAACACATACCCAGACTGTCCTTCAGAAACCCCATCCCGCCCAGCTCTCTGGAATCTTCCATGGCATCCCACTGGACGGGAAGTCACAACACGTACCCAGACTATCCTTCAGAAACCCCATCCCGCCCAGCTCTCTGGAATCTTCCATGGCATCCCACTGGGCGGGAAGTCACAACACGTACCCAGACTGTCCTTCAGAAACCCCATCCCGCCCAGCTCTCTGGAATCTTCCATGGCATCCCACTGGACGGGAAGTCACAACACATACCCAGACTGTCCTTCAGAAACCCCATCCCGCCCAGCTCTCTGGAATCTTCCATGGCATCCCACTGGACGGGAAGTCACAACACGTACCCAGACTGTCCTGATTGGCTGACAGAACATTCCTAAGTTGAGCAACATGGCTCCTTATCTCCTTAGACGAAGTCAAAACCATCTTATGCAAAACTGCTAAAACAAAAATACCTCACCGCATAGCAGTAGAAATCTTAACCAGGGCATTACATTCTCCTCCCAACAAAAACAGCCATATCCCCACAACTGGAACTTTTTAAACCATTATTGATAGCACAGTGTTCAGATGAAAAAGGAGGAACTTGCACCTTCTCAGAAGCAGCTCTGAACACTACCCTGAGATACATTTTCTTGCAGGCATTCACATGAAAATAAAGACGTTCAATAGAACTTGGGAAAAGCTACACATAAATATATACCCAGCACTCCCTAAAGGTGCACTTGCGGGTTGAGTCAGTGGTAAATGCAGAGTTAGTATTTATTTCGTGAAGAGTAGAATGTAATAGTACAGGTTCAGAGCCACCAAACGCTCCGCGTACGTTAACCCTCTAATTTCTGAAGTCATTCTCGTGTACCTCCTCTGGACCCTCTCCAATGGCAGCACATTGCTTCTTAGATAGGGGCCCAAATCTGCTCTCAGTGTTCCCAGGAATAGTCTGAGCAATGTCTTAGAAATCCTCAACATTACACCCTTGCTTTTATATTCAAGGTCTTTAGCGAATCCTGCACGAGGGCTCTTGTCCCTTTGCACCTCTGATTTCTGACTCCGTTCCCCATTTAGAAAATAGTCGGTGCCTTTATTCTTCCACCAAAGTGCATGACCAGACACTTCCTGACACCGCACTCCATCTGCTACTTTGATCATTCTTCTGCAGACACCCTGCTTCCTCAGCACTATCTGCAAATGTGGCTACAAGGCCGTCAATCTGGATCATTAACATCTCACGTAAAAAGTAGCGGTCCCGACACAGACTCTGTTGTGGACTGAGAGTGGGAAAGGGGACAGGGAGTGGGGAATCATGGTTGGGAAAAGGGGAAGGGAGAGGGGAGGGAGCAGGAAGAACCAGGGAGACATTCTGTAAGGATCAATAAACCAATTCTTTGGACTCAAATGACCTTGCCTGGTGTCTCAGGGCTGGATGTGTCTGCACCCATGCCAACACCTTCCCCCCACACCCCCCACCATCCCTGACACTCCTCTGCCACCTGCCCCATACCCCTCCCACGGTGCTCCACGCTTACCATTCCCAACATCCTTTGCTCCCACCAGACTTTAAAATTCGCTTTCCATTCCATGTTGACAAACACAGTGCTGTGCAAATATCTTGGGTACCCTAGCTATATATGAACCTAAGACTTTTGCACAGGACTGTATAATTTAAAAAAATAGACAAGCTGTGCAAAAGAAGAACAAAAAAAACGTAGTGAGGTAGTGTTCGTGCATTCAGTGTCCATTCAGAAATCGGATGGCGGAGGGGAAGAAACGGCTCCTGAAGTGTGTGTCTTGAGACTCCTGTACCTCCTCCCGGATGGTAGCAATGAGAAGAGGCCGGGTCCAGGTCGGGTCCTTAATGATAGCTGCCGCCTTCTAGGGGCATTGTGTTTTGAAGATGTCCTGTGTGCAGGGGAGGCTAGGACCCATGATGGAGCTGACTGAGTTTACGGTTTTTTCTCATCCTGTGTGGTGGCCCCTCCACACCAAATGGTGATGCAACTTGCCCCCCTCCCCTCCTTCAACTCCCTCCTGGTTCTAATCTTACCCGGACGCGAGGGGACTGATTCCCAGTGGCACATTGTTGGAATGTGAGGGGGAGCTGGAGTACCGGGGGGGGGGGGGGAAGCCACGTGGTCAAAGGGAGAACTTGTAAACTCCACACGCAGACGGCACCGGAAGCACAGGATGAGAGTTGGGAACTCCTGCCAGGATTCTCAAGCCATGATGACAGACGTGATGCCCTGTTTCCCTGATTCCAACAATTGGACAATTCAGCTCATTGTTCACAAGGCTGCGGGAGAGGCTGAGGTGGGAGATGAAGGGCTCCCGGTTCCTTGTCCCGCTGGGAGCCTCTCGGGTTTTGGTGAGCGTCAGGGAATGTGACGAGTCTGGGCCAGTGGACAGAGGGGTAAATTTCTGCTCTGTAAAACAGGAGGTTTACCACGAGAAACACATCCAGGAGTTCTGGGAGAAATACAGGGAGGACTTCTACACGGTCAAGGTCGTGGGGCCTGAGGAGGAGATGACGGAGGGAGAGGCCCGGGACATGGGACTGTGAGTCTGGCCACAGAGTGGAGGGGCATGGGGGGGGTGGGTTTGGTGTGCAGTGGCAAGGGAGGGGCAGGAATAGAAGGAGGTGGGGAGGGAAAGAAGTGGAGCATGGGTGGAGATAGGAGAGGTGGGGAGCGTTTTTGAGGGTGAGGTGAAGAGGGCTTTTACGGAGCGGTATGGAAGCTTTTGAGGGAGAGGAGGGGACGGTTTTGGGGGAGAGGTGGAGAGGGTTTTGAGGGAGAGGAGAGAAGCGTTTCTGAGAGAGTGGGAGGGCTTGGGGAGAGGCGGGGAGGGTTTTGAGGAGAGGATTTTGAGGGACGAGGATGAAGAATGGGTGATGGAGGAGGGAGAGGGGATCTGGTTGTACAGGAGATGAGTGTCATGAGGTAGAGCTGACCTCAACTTTTCCCAGGTGGGATTGGGGAGCTGGATTCCCAGGTGGAATGCTAATACTGTGTCCTGTTGTTCATAGCCACATGTGCCGACAGAACCCAGACTGTGACTACTACCTCAACCTGGACTCGGACGTGGCCCTCACCAACCCCGAGACCCTGAGGATCCTCATTGGGCACAACAGGTATCCCTCCTTTCTCCTCCCATCCTAAACCCACCCCCCCCCATATCCTTCACTCTCCCTCTCCTCCCGTCCTTCATCCTCCTCTCCTCCCTCCCTAAACATCCCCCTCCTCCTATCCTAAACCTCCCCTCTCCTCTCGTCCTTCATCCCCTTCTCCTCGTGTCCTAAACCCCCCTCTCCTCCTATCCTAAACCCCCCTCTCCTCCTATCCTAAACCTCCCCTCTCCTTTCGTCCTTCATCCCCTTCTCCTCGTGTCCTAAACCCCCCTCTCCTCCCATCCTAAACTCCCCTCCCCCTCGCCCTCCTGTCCTTCCCCCTCTCCCACTCCCATCTTTCTCCCCCTCCCACTCCTGTCCATTTGCCCCTTGCCCTCCCCCTCCCGTTCTTCTCCACCTCTCCCTCACCCTCTTGTCCCCTTTCCTCCCTTCAGGCCCTCCTTGCTGACCTACACACTGGGATCTTGCTGTGCACCACATTTGGCCATTGTTCCTACAAGTAGCTCCTCTTCAAACTGGGCTTTGGGGATGGGGGGGGGGCACATTACCGACGCTGGCACTCTGCAGCTCCCCACTTTGGACACTACATCAGGAGGGAGATTACCTCAGCACCCCAGGAGTGTTTGGCCCCTCGAGCCAGGGCTAGACACTCTGAAACGGGCCTCCTGCTGTCTCCTCCCAACAGGGACAGACATTCAGAGGCAGAAGCGCATACGTACATGCACATTCATATTCATATTCGCTCTCTCGCGCTCACGCAGACACGCTCTCACACAGGCACACGCATGTACATACACAGAAAGATGCACATGCGCGTGCACACACACACTCAGACATACAGGCTGTCAGGCACACCTACACACCTACTCCTACCTTCATTATTTTCCAACATTATCTTAGGCTGATTTTAGTCCTAGTCTTGAGTCAGGCCACAGTCCTCTTTCAGTGGATTTACCCTTCCCTTCCCATCTGCCCATCACCCACACACTGTCTCCCCCCCCCCCGTGCCTGGGCTGTCCTCCCCGATTTACCCTCACTTGTCCCTCCCCTCCCTCCTATCGCTCTTAGTGTTCCCACCCATTACTACTGCCCGCAGAAAGATTGACAGCATCCAGAACAAATCAGCCGTTTAATAGGTACCGACCGCTGTCACCTACTCCGTCCCTTCTACAGGACACGGCAGCAGCTCACCGAGATTCCTTAGACAGCAGCTTCCAAATGCGTCACCTCTACCAGCTGGAAAGACAAGAGCAGAAAAAGCACAAGGAAACCCCCCCACCCCAATATAGCTAGGATGCGTAAGACTTTTGCACAGTATTGTGCTTGTCAACGTGGAGCAGACAGTGAGTTTGTAAATCTGGCCGGAGCAAAGGGTGTTGGGAGTAGTGATGATGGACAGGGAAAGAATGTCAGGGCGGGGGAGAACGTGGGAGCAGACACACCCAGCCCTGAGACACCAGGCAAGATCATTTGCTTCCAAACAATTGGATTATTGATCATTACAGAATGTCTCTCTGGTGCTTCCCACTCCCTCCCCTCTCCCTGCCCCTTTTCCCAACCATGATTCACCTCTCCCTGCCCCCCTTCCCACTCTCAGTCCACAACAGAGACCCGTATCAGAATTAGGTTTATCATCACTCACACATGTCATGAAATTTGCTTGTTTTTGTGACAGCTGTACAGTGTAATACATAAAATTATTACAGTACTGTGCAAAAGTCTTAGGCACCCTGGCCCATCTCATCCATCCCGAAAACCATTTAAACTCCCATGGACCTGCACCATAGCCCTTCATACCCCTACCATCCATGTACCCATCCAAATGTCTCTTAAACCCTGAAATCAAGCTCACATTCACCACTCATGCCAGCACCTTGGTCCACACTCTCACTACCCTCTGAGTGAAGAAGTTTCCCCTCAGGTTCCTCTTAAACTTCTCACCTTTCACCCTTAACCCATGACCTCTGGTTGTAGTCCCACCCAACCTCAATGGAGAAAGCCTGCTTGCATTTACCCTATCTATATCCCTCTGTCAAATCTCCTCTCAATCTTCTCTGTTCGAGACAATACAGTCCTAACCAAATCAATCATTCCTTATAACTCAGGTCCCCCAGACCTTGCAACATCCTTGTAAATTTACTCTGCACTCTTTCAAACTTATTTGCATTTTTTCCTGTAGACCAAAACTGTACTCGGTATATTGATTTATGAAGGCCAATGTGTCAAAAGCTTTCTTTATGACCTTATCTACCTATGATGCCCCTTTCAATGAATTATGTTCCCAGATCTATTTGTTCTACCGTACTCCTCAGTGCCTAACTTCTCACAGTTTAAGACCTGCCGTGGTTGGTTCTATCAAAGTGCAAAACCTCCTATTTGTCTTCATTAAATTCCATTTGTCATTTTACAGCCGATTTTTCCAGCAGGTCCCTCTGCAAGCCATGATAGCCTTCCTCAGTGTCCACTACACCCCAATCGTGCTGTCATCCACAAATTTGCTGATCCAGTTAACCACATTATCATCTAGATCATTGATATAGATGGCAAGCAACAAAGGAGCCAGCATCGGTCCATGTTGACATCACTGGTCTCAAACCTCCGGTCAGAGAGATCACCATCTACTACCACTCTCCGGCTTTGCTCACAAAGCCCGTGTCTAATCCAATGTACTACCTCATTCATCTCGAAGGCCAAGCGACTGAACCTTCCTAACCAACCTCCCACGCGGAACCTCGTCAAATGTCCATGTAGGGAACATCCATGGCCTTGCCTTCATCCACTTTCCTTATAACTTCCTCGAAAAACTCTGTGAGATTGTTTAGGCATGACCTACCAAGCATGAAGCCATTCTGACTATCATTGATCAGTCCATGTCTATCCAAATACTTGTATATCTGGCCCCTAAGGATACCTTCCGATAACTTTCCCAGAGCTGATGTCAGACTCACATAGCTGTGGTGGGCAGTTCACCTAGGAGAAGGAAAGCTTTGATCTCAAACCTCCACTGCCATGTGGCTGTACCCACTCATGGGTAGGGCTTCTGAGGGGTAAAATCTCGAGCAGTCCTACGTTGAGTTCAATGCTGATGTCAAGCTGTATCGGTCTCTGCCGTCCCTTTGGATTAATCAGTTGTGTGGGGAGGGGTGCCCACTGTATGAGCAATGGCTTTCTCTCCATATTGTTCTACCCTGGCTTGCGTATGCCATAGACCGCTGGGAAAAAACATCCATGCTTGACCCCAACCAACCATCATAGGAGCAGAATTAAGCCATTCAAGTCTGTCCAGAAGTATTTGTCTAAGTTAAGTGTGTATAACAAATAAAATAAACACTGTCTACACTAATTTGTTAGACTATAGGACCATAAGGTGAGGGAGCAGAGCTGGGCCATTTGGCCCATCGAGTCTGCTCTGCCATTTTCATCATGGCTGATCCAATTTTCCTCTCAGCCCCAGTCTCCTGCCTTCTCCCTCTATCTCTTCATGCCCTGGCTAATCAAGAATCTGTCAATATTTGCCTTAAATATGTTCAATGACTTGGCACTGAATTCCACAGACTGGTCACTTTTGGCTAAGGAAGTTCCTTCTCATCTCTGTTCTGAATGGATGCCTCCCCTATTCGAGGCTGTGTCCTTTGGTCTTAGACTCCCCACTATAAGGAAAATCCTCACCACATCCACTTTTTTGGGACTTTTTTTCAACATTCGATGGGTTTCAATGAGTTCACCCGCTCGTTCTTCTGAATTCCAGTGAGTACAGGCCCAGAGCCATCAAATGCCCCTCATCCTTGGAATCCCTTTGGTGAGCCTCCTTTGAACCCTCTCCAATGTCAGCACATCCTTTCTTAGGTGAGGGGCCAAAACTCCCACAATTCTCCAAGTGAGGCCTCGCCACTGCTTTGTAGCTGGAATTGCCTCCTCCTCGGTAGGGACCCACTGCTTAAATAGTGATTGCAGATAGCGAGACATCATCATGGAGACTGAACAGTGAAGCGGACTTGTCTTTGTGTAGCTTTAGTGTTGTTCACCCTCCCTGAAGTGAGGATATTTATAGATCATTATATCAGGTAGAGCTTACAGTCTTCTTGTAGATTTGGGGCTTATGGACCACAGACTATATACTATCCCACCTCTTCCTGCCCTGAGTCCCGATGGTGGGAATTGGTCCCAGCTCCCCACCTCCCCTCCATCGACGCCAGAGTAAGCTTCTCCCTTCTCTTGCCACCGTGCTGCAGGAATGTGATTGCCCCCATGATGAGTCGCCACGGCAAGCTTTGGTCCAATTTCTGGGGTGCAATTAACTCTGAGGGATACTACAGCCGCTCAGAGGACTACATCGACATCGTCCAGCTCAAGAGAGTGTGAGTAACCTGGCCTGCAGCAATAATACTGGCAGCTCTCAGCCAGTCAGGTGACATCTGCAGGAGAGAAACTCTTAATACTTTGAGTCAGAGATCTGTCGTCACCAGCTGCACCAAACAGGAACTACTGTAGGAGGTGCCCACTCTCGCTGGAAGACACGGCTGTACTTCCCATTTTTCAGGTCGGTGTGTTGTACACAGTATACACTCTTCTAGGAAACACTGAGGACTGTGGTGTAGTGTGGTTTTTAATTAGACTCTAGACTGGTGTAGTGTGTTGTTTAAATAGACTGTAGACTGGTGTAGTGTGCTGTTTAAATAGACTCTAGACTGGTGTAGTGTGCTGTTTAAATAGACTCTAGACTGGTGTAGTGTGTTGTTTAAATAGACTGTAGACTGGTGTAGTGTGCTGTTTAATTAGACTGTAGACTGGTGTAGTGTGTTGTTTAAATAGACTGTAGACTGGTGTAGTGTGCTGTTTAAATAGACTGTAGACTGGTGTAGTGTGCTGTTTAAATAGACTCTAGACTGGTGTAGTATGCTGTTTAAATAGACTGTGGACTGGTGTAGTGTGCTGTTTAAATAGCCTTTATACTGGTGTAGCGTGCTGTTTAAATAGACTGTAGACTGGTGTAGTGTGTTGTTTAATTAGACTTTAGACTGGTGTAGTGTGCTGTTTAATTAGACTCTAGACTGGTGTAGTGTGTTGTTTAATTAGACTTTAGACTGGTGTAGTGTGCTGTTTAACTAGACTCTAGACTGGTGTAGTGTGTTGTTTAATTAGACTCTAGACTGGTGTAGTGTGTTGTTTAATTAGACTTTAGACTGGTGTAGTGTGCTGTTTAAGTAGACTGTAGACTGGTGTAGTGTGTTGTTTAATTAGACTTTAGACTGGTGTAGTGTGCTGTTTAACTAGACTCTAGACTGGTGTAGTGTTTAAATAGACTCTAGACTGGTGTAGTGTGCTGTTTAATTAGACTTTAGACTGGTGTAGTGTGTTGTTTAAATAGACTGTAGACTGGTGTAGTGTGCTGTTTAACTAGACTGTAGACTGGTGTGTGTTGTTTAATTAGACTCTAGACTGGTGTAGTGTGCTGTTTAATTAGACTTTAGACTGGTGTAGTGTGTTGTTTAAATAGACTGTAGACTGGTGTAGTGTGCTGTTTAACTAGACTGTAGACTGGTGTAGTGTTTAAATAGACTCCGTAGATTTGTAATTTTGTAGTTTTGTAATACATTTTAATAGATTCTGCAGACTGTTTGATGCAGTATGTTTAAGTAGATTCTATAGACTAGTATACTATGCCATTTAAATCAGTTCTGTAGACTGGTTGGTGCTGTGTTCTAATTTACTATATTGTGTAGACTCATAATACATTTTAAATAGATCTTATAGTCAGCTCAGTGAGCTGTGCTGTTTAAAAAGATTCATCGGCTGTTCAATAGATTCTGGAGAGATTCTAATACTGTCCAGGACTACCTCAGGCAATGAGAACTGAATCAATTGGATGATGAAGGGTGTTTGACTCAAGATATTAACCGTTTCTTTCACCTCTGATGCGGTCGACCTGCTAAGTACTCGAAGCATTCGTTTCTATTTCAGGTTTCCAGCAACTGCGGAATCAGCTTTGTGCTCCTGGTGGAAGCGGGGGGAGGTGGGGGTCTGGCCGGTCATCTGTGATTGGCTATGGGATCTCCTTGTTGGAGCTCATTGGTCACTACTGTGACCACCTGATCAGTGAGTTTGAACTCATTAAGAAGCTCATTTCAGGGTGGCCGTTTGTGTAACGCTTTACCGCCATCGGCAATCTGGGTTCAATTCCCACCGCTGTCTGTAAGGAGCTTGTACGTTCTCCCTGCAACTGTGTACAGCTTAAAGATGTATAGGTTAATAAGTAATCGGTGGTTGGGTGGAGCGGGCTCCTTTGGCCGAAAAGCCTGTTACCGTGCTGTATCTCTCGATAAATACAGTCAGCCGGCAGTACCTAGACAAGGGAAGAAGGGGAGGGGCTGAGGGAACTGGGAGTTCGGGGGTGGGGGTGGAAGTATGGCATGTGTTGGATAGGCTGAATGGGGCCCTGTGGTGAATATATGGAACTTGGATGTGTTTCTGAGTGACCTGTGCCTCCTTCCTCTTGTAGAGGTATCTGGAATGTTCCGTACATCTCGCAGGTCTACCTGATCAAAGGCGAAATTCTGCGCACTCAGCTGAGGCACAAGAATGTGTTCACCCGCCTGCAGATGGACCCCGACATGATCTTCTGCAAGAATATCCGCGAAAAGGTTAGGGAGGGGGTGCAGGATAATTAGAGAGTCAATGGGATGGGGCGGGGTGTTGGCGGGAGACAGTTTAGGGAGGATGGGTGGACATGGGTTGGGGGGAATGGAGGTGAATCCCATTGGCCAGTGGCACTGAGGTGGGAGCAGCCCCCATTGGCTGGTTCTGCTAAGGTGGAATCTGACCCACTTCCCTGTGAAAATAATTCCATTGGGCAGCAGGAATCTGATAGCTCCCTCATTGGCCAGTTGTGCAAAGGAAGGAACCACCCTATTGAGCGGTGAATGTGATTGGGCGATACCAGCTGCATTGTAGGCACGTGTCTGTGGCCTCATTGGCTAATAGATCCATTTCTGGTTCCAGGGAATATTCATGTACGTTACCAACATGGACGATTTTGGACGCCTCGTGACAACGACCAACTACAACACCAGCCACCTGCACAATGACTTGTGGCAAATATTCTCAAACCCAGAGGTGAAAGAGCGCAATCTTCTCCACTGAGCGTGGGACAGTGGGACAGTGGGATTAGTTTGGGGACTGGTACAGGTCTGTGGGGAGAGAGTGGGACAGTGGGATTAGTTTGGGGACTGATACAGGTCTGTGAGGAGAGAGAGGGACAGTGGGATTAGTTTGGGGACTGATACAGGTGTGTGGGGAGAGAGTGGGACAGTGGGATTAGTTTGAGGACTGATACAGGTGTGTGGGGAGAGAGTGGGACAGTGGGATTAGTTTGAGGACTGATACAGGTGTGTGGGGAGAGAGTGGGACAGTGGGATTAGTTTGAGGACTGATACAGGTGTGTGGGGAGAGAGTGGGACAGTGGGATTAGTTTGGGGACTGGTACAGGTCTGTGAGGAGAGAGTGGGACAGTGGGATTAGTTTGAGGACTGATACAGGTGTGTGGGGAGAGAGTGGGACAGTGGGATTAGTTTGAGGACTGATACAGGTGTGTGGGGAGAGAGTGGGACAGTGGGATTAGTTTGGGGACTGATACAGGTCTCTGAGGAGAGAGTGGGACAGTGGGATTAGTTTGGGGACTGATACAGGGCTGTGGGGAGAGAGTGGGACAGTGGGATTAGTTTGGGGACTGGTACAGGTCTGTGAGGAGAGCGTGGGACAGGGGGATTAGTTTGGGGACTGATACATGTCTGTGGGGAGAGAGTGGGACAGTGGGATTAGTTTGGGGACTGATACATGTCTGTGGGGAGAGAGTGGGACAGTGGGATTAGTTTGGGGACTGATACATGTCTGTGGGGAGAGAGTGGGACAGTGGGATATGTTTCGGGACTGATACAGGTCTGTGGGGAGAGAGTGGGACAGTGGGATTAGTTTGGGGACTGATACATGTCTGTGGGGAGAGAGTGGGACAGTGGGATTAGTTTCGGGACTGATACATGTCTGTGGGGAGAGAGTGGGACAGTGGGATTAGTTTGGGGACTGATACAGGTCTGTGGGGAGAGAGTGGGACAGTGGGATTAGTTTGGGGACTGAGACCAGTCTGTGGGGAGAGACTGGGACAGTGGGATTAGTTTGGAGACTGATACAGGTCTGTGGGGAGAGAGTGGGACAGTGGGATTAGTTTGGGGACTGACACAGAGCTGTGGGGAGAGAGTGGGACAGTGGGATTAGTTTGGGGACTGATACACGTCTGTGGGGAGAGAGTGAGGCAGTGGGATTAGTTTGGGGAGTGATACAGGTCTGTGGGGAGAGAGTGAGGCAGTGGGATTAGTTTGGGGACTGGTACAGGTCGGTGGGGAGAGAGTGGGACAGTGGGATTAGTTTGGGGCCTGGTACAGGTCTGTGGGGAGAGAGTGGGATAGTGGGATTAGTTTGGGGACTGGTACAGGTCTGTGGGGAGAGAGTGGGACAGTGGGATTAGTTTGGGGACTGATACAGGTCTGTGGGGAGAGAGTGGGACAGTGGGATTAGTTTGGGGACTGATACAGGTCTGTGGGGAGAGAGTGGGACAGTGGGATTAGTTTGGGGTCTGGTACAGGTCTGTGGGGAGAGAGTGGGACAGTGGGATTAGTTTGGGGACTGATACAGGTCTGTGGGGAGAGAGTGGGACAGTGGGATTAGTTTGGGGACTGTTACAGGGCTGTGGGGAGAGAGTGGGACAGTGGGATTAGTTTGGGGACTAATACAGGTCTGTGGGAAAGAGTGGGACAGTGGGATTAGTTTGGGAACTGACACATGTCTGTGGGGGGAGAGTGGGACAGTGGGATTAGTTTGGGGACTGATAAATGTCTGTGGGGAGAGAGTGGGTCAGTGGGATTAGTTTCGGGACTGATACATGTCTGTGGGGAGAGAGTGCGACAGTGGGATTAGTTTGGGGACTGATACAGGTCTGTGGGGAGAGAGTGGGACAGTGGGATTAGTTTGGGGACTGAGACCGGTCTGTGGGGAGAGAGTGGGACAGTGGGATTAGTTTGGGGACTGGTACAGGTCTGTGGGGAGAGAGTGGGACAGTGGGATTAGTTTGTGGACTGGTACAGGTCTGTGGGGAGAGAGTGGGACAGTGGGATTAGTCTGGGGACTGACACAGAGCTGTGGGGAGAGAGTGTGACAGTGGGATTAGTTTGGGGACTGATACAGGTCTGTGGGGAGAGAGTGAGGCAGTGGGATTAGTTTGGGGACTGGTACAGGTTGGTGGGGAGAGAGTGGGACAGTGGGATTAGTTTGGGGCCTGGTACAGGTCTGTGGGGAGAGAGTGGGATAGTGGGATTAGTTTGGGGACTGGTACAGGTCTGTGGGGAGAGAGAGGGACAGTGGGATTAGTTTGGGGACTGATACAGGTCTGTGGGGAGAGAGTGGGACAGTGGGATTAGTTTGGGGACTGGTACAGGTCTGGGGAGAGAGTGGGACAGTGGGATTAGTTTGGGGACTGATACAGGTCTGTGAGGAGAGAGTGGGACAGTGGGATTAGTTTGGGGACTGATACAGGGCTGTGGGGAGAGAGTGGGACAGTGGGATTAGTTTGGGGACTGGTACAGGTCTGTGAGGAGAGCGTGGGACAGTGGGATTAGTTTGGGGACTGATACAGGGCTGTGGGGAGAGAGTGGGACAGTGGGATTAGTTTGGGGACTGGTACATGTATGTGGGGAGAGAGTGGGACAGTGGGATTAGTTTGGGGACTGATACATGTCTGTGGGGAGAGAGTGGGACAGTGGGATATGTTTCGGGACTGATACAGGTCTGTGGGGAGAGAGTGGGACAGTGGGATTAGTTTGGGGACTGATACAGGACTGTGGGGGGAGAGTGGGACAGTGGGATTAGTTTGGGGACTGATACAGGTCTGTGGGGAGAGAGTGGGACAGTGGGATTAGTTTGGGGACTGGTACAGGTCTGTGAGGAGAGAGTGGGACAGTGGGATTAGTTTGAGGACTGATACAGGTGTGTGGGGAGAGAGTGGGACAGTGGGATTAGTTTGAGGACTGATACAGGTGTGTGGGGAGAGAGTGGGACAGTGGGATTAGTTTGGGGACTGATACAGGTCTCTGAGGAGAGAGTGGGACAGTGGGATTAGTTTGGGGACTGATACAGGGCTGTGGGGAGAGAGTGGGACAGTGGGATTAGTTTGGGGACTGGTACAAGTCTGTGAGGAGAGCGTGGGACAGGGGGATTAGTTTGGGGACTGATACATGTCTGTGGGGAGAGAGTGGGACAGTGGGATTAGTTTGGGGACTGATACATGTCTGTGGGGAGAGAGTGGGACAGTGGGATTAGTTTGGGGACTGGTACATGTCTGTGGGGAGAGAGTGGGACAGTGGGATATGTTTCGGGACTGATACAGGTCTGTGGGGAGAGAGTGGGACAGTGGGATTAGTTTGGGGACTGATACAGGTCTGTAGGGGGAGAGTGGGACAGTGGGATTAGTTTGGGGACTGATACAGGTCTGTGGGGAGAGAGTGGGACAGTGGGATTAGTTTGGGGACTGATACATGTCTGTGGGGAGAGAGTGGGACAGTGGGATTAGTTTCGGGACTGATACATGTCTGTGGGGAGAGAGTGGGACAGTGGGATTAGTTTGGGGACTGATACAGGTCTGTGGGGAGAGAGTGGGACAGTGGGATTAGTTTGGGGACTGAGACCAGTCTGTGGGGAGAGAGTGGGACAGTGGGATTAGTTTGGAGACTGATACAGGTCTGTGGGGAGAGAGTGGGACAGTGGGATTAGTTTGGGGACTGACACAGAGCTGTGGGGAGAGAGTGGGACAGTGGGATTAGTTTGGGGATTGATACAC
Organism: Hypanus sabinus; assembly: GCF_030144855.1. Classification (NCBI taxonomy): domain Eukaryota; kingdom Metazoa; phylum Chordata; class Chondrichthyes; order Myliobatiformes; family Dasyatidae; genus Hypanus; species Hypanus sabinus. Next base: position 85,926,251 of record NC_082712.1, on the reverse strand, counting down.
GTCTGTGGGGAGAGAGTGAGGCAGTGGGATTAGTTTGGGGAGTGATACAGGTCTGTGGGGAGACAGTGAGGCAGTGGGATTAGTTTGGGGACTGGTACAGGTCGGTGGGGAGAGAGTGGGACAGTGGGATTAGTTTGGGGCCTGGTACAGGTCTGTGGGGAGAGAGTGGGATAGTGGGATTAGTTTGGGGACTGGTACAGGTCTGTGGGGAGAGAGTGGGACAGTGGGATTAGTTTGGGGACTGATACAGGTCTGTGGGGAGAGAGTGGGACAGTGGGATTAGTTTGGGGACTGATACAGGTCTGTGGGGAGAGAGTGGGACAGTGGGATTAGTTTGGGGTCTGGTACAGGTCTGTGGGGAGAGAGTGGGACAGTGGGATTAGTTTGGGGACTGATACAGGTCTGTGGGGAGAGAGTGGGACAGTGGGATTAGTTTGGGGACTGTTACAGGGCTGTGGGGAGAGAGTGGGACAGTGGGATTAGTTTGGGGACTAATACAGGTCTGTGGGAAAGAGTGGGACAGTGGGATTAGTTTGGGAACTGACACAGGTCTGTGGGGGGGAGAGTGGGACAGTGAGATTAGTTTGGGGACTGATAAATGTCTGTGGGGAGAGAGTGGGACAGTGGGATTAGTTTCGGGACTGATACAGGTCTGTGGGGAGAGAGTGGGACAGTGGGATTAGTGTGGGGACTGATACAGGTCTGTGGGGAGAGAGTGGGACAGTGGGATTAGTTTGGGGACTGATACAGGTCTGTGGGGAGAGAGTGGGACAGTGGGATTAGTTTGGGGACTGTTACAGGGCTGTGGGGAGAGAGTGGGACAGTGGGATTAGTTTGGGGACTAATACAGGTCTGTGGGAAAGAGTGGGACAGTGGGATTAGTTTGGGAACTGACACAGGTCTGTGGGGGGAGAGTGGGACAGTGGGATTAGTTTGGGGACTGATAAATGTCTGTGGGGAGAGAGTGGGACAGTGGGATTAGTTTCGGGACTGGTACAGTTCGGTGGGGAGAGAGTGGGACAGTGGGATTAGTTTGGGGCCTGGTACAGGTCTGTGGGGAGAGAGTGGGATAGTGGGATTAGTTTGGGGACTGGTACAGGTCTGTGGGGAGAGAGTGGGACAGTGGGATTAGTTTGGGGACTGATACAGGTCTGTGGGGAGAGAGTGGGACAGTGGGATTAGTTTGGGGACTGATACAGGTCTGTGGGGAGAGAGTGGGACAGTGGGATTAGTTTGGGGTCTGGTACAGGTCTGTGGGGAGAGAGTGGGACAGTGGGATTAGTTTGGGGACTGATACAGGTCTGTGGGAAGAGAGTGGGACAGTGGGATTAGTTTGGGGATTGTTACAGGGCTGTGGGGAGAGAGTGGGACAGTGGGATTAGTTTGGGGACTAATACAGGTCTGTGGGAAAGAGTGGGACAGTGGGATTAGTTTGGGAACTGACACAGGTCTGTGGGGGGAGAGTGGGACAGTGAGATTAGTTTGGGGACTGATAAATGTCTGTGGGGAGAGAGTGGGACAGTGGGATTAGTTTCGGGACTGATACAGGTCTGTGGGGAGAGAGTGGGACAGTGGGATTAGTGTGGGGACTGATACAGGTCTGTGGGGAGAGAGTGGGACAGTGGGATTAGTTTGGGGACTGATACAGGTCTGTGGGGAGAGAGTGGGACAGTGGGATTAGTTTGGGGACTGTTACAGGGCTGTGGGGAGAGAGTGGGACAGTGGGATTAGTTTGGGGACTAATACAGGTCTGTGGGAAAGAGTGGGACAGTGGGATTAGTTTGGGAACTGACACAGGTCTGTGGGGGGAGAGTGGGACAGTGGGATTAGTTTGGGGACTGATAAATGTCTGTGGGGAGAGAGTGGGACAGTGGGATTAGTTTCGGGACTGATACTCGTCTGTGGGGAGAGAGTGCGACAGTGGGATTAGTTTGGGGACTGATACAGGTCTGTGGGGAGAGAGTGGGACAGTGGGATTAGTTTGGGGACTGGTACAGGTCTGTGGGGAGAGAGTGGGACAGTGGGATTAGTTTGTGGACTGGTACAGGTCTGTGGGGAGAGAGTGGGACAGTGGGATTAGTCTGGGGACTGACACAGAGCTGTGGGGAGAGAGTGTGACAGTGGGATTAGTTTCGGGATTGATACACGTCTGTGGGGAGAGAGTGAGGCAGTGGGATTAGTTTGGGGAGTGATACAGGTCTGTGGGGAGAGTGTGAGGCAGTGGGATTAGTTTGGGGACTGGTACAGGTTGGTGGGGAGAGAGTGGGACAGTGGGATTAGTTTGGGGCCTGGTACAGGTCTGTGGGGAGAGAGTGGGATAGTGGGATTAGTTTGGGGACTGGTACAGGTCTGTGGGGAGAGAGAGGGACAGTGGGATTAGTTTGGGGACTGATACAGGTCTGTGGGGAGAGAGTGAGGCAGTGGGATTAGTTTGGGGACTGGTACAGGTTGGTGGGGAGAGAGTGGGACAGTGGGATTAGTTTGGGGCCTGGTACAGGTCTGTGGGGAGAGAGTGGGATAGTGGGATTAGTTTGGGGACTGGTACAGGTCTGTGGGGAGAGAGAGGGACAGTGGGATTAGTTTGGGGACTGATACAGGTCTGTGGGGAGAGAGTGGGACAGTGGGATTAGTTTGGGGACTGGTACAGGTCTGGGGAGAGAGTGGGACAGTGGGATTAGTTTGGGGACTGATACAGGTCTGTGAGGAGAGAGTGGGACAGTGGGATTAGTTTGGGGACTGATACAGGGCTGTGGGGAGAGAGTGGGACAGTGGGATTAGTTTGGGGACTGGTACAGGTCTGTGAGGAGAGCGTGGGACAGTGGGATTAGTTTGGGGACTGATACAGGGCTGTGGGGAGAGAGTGGGACAGTGGGATTAGTTTGGGGACTGGTACATGTATGTGGGGAGAGAGTGGGACAGTGGGATTAGTTTGGGGACTGATACATGTCTGTGGGGAGAGAGTGGGACAGTGGGATATGTTTCGGGACTGATACAGGTCTGTGGGGAGAGAGTGGGACAGTGGGATTAGTTTGGGGACTGATACAGGACTGTGGGGGGAGAGTGGGACAGTGGGATTAGTTTGGGGACTGATACAGGTCTGTGGGGAGAGAGTGGGACAGTGGGATTAGTTTGGGGACTGGTACAGGTCTGTGAGGAGAGAGTGGGACAGTGGGATTAGTTTGAGGACTGATACAGGTGTGTGGGGAGAGAGTGGGACAGTGGGATTAGTTTGAGGACTGATACAGGTGTGTGGGGAGAGAGTGGGACAGTGGGATTAGTTTGGGGACTGATACAGGTCTCTGAGGAGAGAGTGGGACAGTGGGATTAGTTTGGGGACTGATACAGGGCTGTGGGGAGAGAGTGGGACAGTGGGATTAGTTTGGGGACTGGTACAAGTCTGTGAGGAGAGCGTGGGACAGGGGGATTAGTTTGGGGACTGATACATGTCTGTGGGGAGAGAGTGGGACAGTGGGATTAGTTTGGGGACTGATACATGTCTGTGGGGAGAGAGTGGGACAGTGGGATTAGTTTGGGGACTGGTACATGTCTGTGGGGAGAGAGTGGGACAGTGGGATATGTTTCGGGACTGATACAGGTCTGTGGGGAGAGAGTGGGACAGTGGGATTAGTTTGGGGACTGATACAGGTCTGTAGGGGGAGAGTGGGACAGTGGGATTAGTTTGGGGACTGATACAGGTCTGTGGGGAGAGAGTGGGACAGTGGGATTAGTTTGGGGACTGATACATGTCTGTGGGGAGAGAGTGGGACAGTGGGATTAGTTTCGGGACTGATACATGTCTGTGGGGAGAGAGTGGGACAGTGGGATTAGTTTGGGGACTGATACAGGTCTGTGGGGAGAGAGTGGGACAGTGGGATTAGTTTGGGGACTGAGACCAGTCTGTGGGGAGAGAGTGGGACAGTGGGATTAGTTTGGAGACTGATACAGGTCTGTGGGGAGAGAGTGGGACAGTGGGATTAGTTTGGGGACTGACACAGAGCTGTGGGGAGAGAGTGGGACAGTGGGATTAGTTTGGGGATTGATACACGTCTGTGGGGAGAGAGTGAGGCAGTGGGATTAGTTTGGGGAGTGATACAGGTCTGTGGGGAGACAGTGAGGCAGTGGGATTAGTTTGGGGACTGGTACAGGTCGGTGGGGAGAGAGTGGGACAGTGGGATTAGTTTGGGGCCTGGTACAGGTCTGTGGGGAGAGAGTGGGATAGTGGGATTAGTTTGGGGACTGGTACAGGTCTGTGGGGAGAGAGTGGGACAGTGGGATTAGTTTGGGGACTGATACAGGTCTGTGGGGAGAGAGTGGGACAGTGGGATTAGTTTGGGGACTGATACAGGTCTGTGGGGAGAGAGTGGGACAGTGGGATTAGTTTGGGGTCTGGTACAGGTCTGTGGGGAGAGAGTGGGACAGTGGGATTAGTTTGGGGACTGATACAGGTCTGTGGGGAGAGAGTGGGACAGTGGGATTAGTTTGGGGACTGTTACAGGGCTGTGGGGAGAGAGTGGGACAGTGGGATTAGTTTGGGGACTAATACAGGTCTGTGGGAAAGAGTGGGACAGTGGGATTAGTTTGGGAACTGACACAGGTCTGTGGGGGGGAGAGTGGGACAGTGAGATTAGTTTGGGGACTGATAAATGTCTGTGGGGAGAGAGTGGGACAGTGGGATTAGTTTCGGGACTGATACAGGTCTGTGGGGAGAGAGTGGGACAGTGGGATTAGTGTGGGGACTGATACAGGTCTGTGGGGAGAGAGTGGGACAGTGGGATTAGTTTGGGGACTGATACAGGTCTGTGGGGAGAGAGTGGGACAGTGGGATTAGTTTGGGGACTGTTACAGGGCTGTGGGGAGAGAGTGGGACAGTGGGATTAGTTTGGGGACTAATACAGGTCTGTGGGAAAGAGTGGGACAGTGGGATTAGTTTGGGAACTGACACAGGTCTGTGGGGGGAGAGTGGGACAGTGGGATTAGTTTGGGGACTGATAAATGTCTGTGGGGAGAGAGTGGGACAGTGGGATTAGTTTCGGGACTGGTACAGTTCGGTGGGGAGAGAGTGGGACAGTGGGATTAGTTTGGGGCCTGGTACAGGTCTGTGGGGAGAGAGTGGGATAGTGGGATTAGTTTGGGGACTGGTACAGGTCTGTGGGGAGAGAGTGGGACAGTGGGATTAGTTTGGGGACTGATACAGGTCTGTGGGGAGAGAGTGGGACAGTGGGATTAGTTTGGGGACTGATACAGGTCTGTGGGGAGAGAGTGGGACAGTGGGATTAGTTTGGGGTCTGGTACAGGTCTGTGGGGAGAGAGTGGGACAGTGGGATTAGTTTGGGGACTGATACAGGTCTGTGGGAAGAGAGTGGGACAGTGGGATTAGTTTGGGGATTGTTACAGGGCTGTGGGGAGAGAGTGGGACAGTGGGATTAGTTTGGGGACTAATACAGGTCTGTGGGAAAGAGTGGGACAGTGGGATTAGTTTGGGAACTGACACAGGTCTGTGGGGGGAGAGTGGGACAGTGAGATTAGTTTGGGGACTGATAAATGTCTGTGGGGAGAGAGTGGGACAGTGGGATTAGTTTCGGGACTGATACAGGTCTGTGGGGAGAGAGTGGGACAGTGGGATTAGTGTGGGGACTGATACAGGTCTGTGGGGAGAGAGTGGGACAGTGGGATTAGTTTGGGGACTGATACAGGTCTGTGGGGAGAGAGTGGGACAGTGGGATTAGTTTGGGGACTGTTACAGGGCTGTGGGGAGAGAGTGGGACAGTGGGATTAGTTTGGGGACTAATACAGGTCTGTGGGAAAGAGTGGGACAGTGGGATTAGTTTGGGAACTGACACAGGTCTGTGGGGGGAGAGTGGGACAGTGGGATTAGTTTGGGGACTGATAAATGTCTGTGGGGAGAGAGTGGGACAGTGGGATTAGTTTCGGGACTGATACTCGTCTGTGGGGAGAGAGTGCGACAGTGGGATTAGTTTGGGGACTGATACAGGTCTGTGGGGAGAGAGTGGGACAGTGGGATTAGTTTGGGGACTGGTACAGGTCTGTGGGGAGAGAGTGGGACAGTGGGATTAGTTTGTGGACTGGTACAGGTCTGTGGGGAGAGAGTGGGACAGTGGGATTAGTCTGGGGACTGACACAGAGCTGTGGGGAGAGAGTGTGACAGTGGGATTAGTTTCGGGATTGATACACGTCTGTGGGGAGAGAGTGAGGCAGTGGGATTAGTTTGGGGAGTGATACAGGTCTGTGGGGAGAGTGTGAGGCAGTGGGATTAGTTTGGGGACTGGTACAGGTTGGTGGGGAGAGAGTGGGACAGTGGGATTAGTTTGGGGCCTGGTACAGGTCTGTGGGGAGAGAGTGGGATAGTGGGATTAGTTTGGGGACTGGTACAGGTCTGTGGGGAGAGAGAGGGACAGTGGGATTAGTTTGGGGACTGATACAGGTCTGTGGGGAGAGAGTGGGACAGTGGGATTAGTTTGGGGACTGGTACAGGTCTGGGGAGAGAGTGGGACAGTGGGATTAGTTTGGGGACTGATACAGGTCTGTGAGGAGAGAGTGGGACAGTGGGATTAGTTTGGGGACTGATACAGGGCTGTGGGGAGAGAGTGGGACAGTGGGATTAGTTTGGGGACTGGTACAGGTCTGTGAGGAGAGCGTGGGACAGTGGGATTAGTTTGGGGACTGATACAGGGCTGTGGGGAGAGAGTGGGACAGTGGGATTAGTTTGGGGACTGGTACATGTCTGTGGGGAGAGAGTGGGACAGTGGGATTAGTTTGGGGACTGATACATGTCTGTGGGGAGAGAGTGGGACAGTGGGATATGTTTCGGGACTGATACAGGTCTGTGGGGAGAGAGTGGGACAGTGGGATTAGTTTGGGGACTGATACAGGTCTGTGGGGGGAGAGTGGGACAGTGGGATTAGTTTGGGGACTGATACAGGTCTGTGGGGAGAGAGTGGGACAGTGGGATTAGTTTGGGGACTGATACATGTCTGTGGGGAGAGAGTGGGACAGTGGGATTAGTTTCGGGACTGATACATGTCTGTGGGGAGAGAGTGGGACAGTGGGATTAGTTTGGGGACTGATACAGGTCTGTGGGGAGAGAGTGGGACAGTGGGATTAGTTTGGGGACTGAGACCAGTCTGTGGGGAGAGAGTGGGACAGTGGGATTAGTTTGGGGACTGACACAGAGCTGTGGGGAGAGAGTGGGACAGTGGGATTAGTTTGGGGATTGATACACGTCTGTGGGGAGAGAGTGAGGCAGTGGGATTAGTTTGGGGAGTGATACAGGTCTGTGGGGAGAGAGTGAGGCAGTGGGATTAGTTTGGGGACTGGTACAGGTCGGTGGGGAGAGAGTGGGACAGTGGGATTAGTTTGGGGCCTGGTACAGGTCTGTGGGGAGAGAGTGGGATAGTGGGATTAGTTTGGGGACTGGTACAGGTCTGTGGGGAGAGAGTGGGACAGCGGGATTAGTTTGGGGACTGATACAGGTCTGTGGGGAGAGAGTGGGACAGTGGGATTAGTTTGGGGACTGATACAGGTCTGTGGGGAGAGAGTGGGACAGTGGGATTAGTTTGGGGTCTGGTACAGGTCTGTGGGGAGAGAGTGGGACAGTGGGATTAGTTTGGGGACTGATACAGGTCTGTGGGGAGAGAGTGGGACAGTGGGATTAGTTTGGGGACTGTTACAGGGCTGTGGGGAGAGAGTGGGACAGTGGGATTAGTTTGGGAACTGACACAGGTCTGTGGGGGGAGAGTGGGACAGTGGGATTAGTTTGGGGACTGATAAATGTCTGTGGGGAGAGAGTGGGACAGTGGGATTAGTTTCGGGACTGATACATGTCTGTGGGGAGAGAGTGCGACAGTGGGATTAGTTTGGGGACTGATACAGGTCTGTGGGGAGAGAGTGGGACAGTGGGATTAGTTTGGGGACTGAGACCGGTCTGTGGGGAGAGAGTGGGACAGTGGGATTAGTTTGGGGATTGATACACGTCTGTGGGGAGAGAGTGAGGCAGTGGGATTAGTTTGGGGAGTGATACAGGTCTGTGGGGAGAGAGTGAGGCAGTGGGATTAGTTTGGGGACTGGTACAGGTCGGTGGGGAGAGAGTGGGACAGTGGGATTAGTTTGGGGCCTGGTACAGGTCTGTGGGGAGAGAGTGGGATAGTGGGATTAGTTTGGGGACTGGTACAGGTCTGTGGGGAGAGAGTGGGACAGTGGGATTAGTTTGGGGACTGATACAGGTCTGTGGGGAGAGAGTGGGACAGTGGGATTAGTTTGGGGTCTGGTACAGGTCTGTGGGGAGAGAGTGGGACAGTGGGATTAGTTTGGGGACTGATACAGGTCTGTGGGGAGAGAGTGGGACAGTGGGATTAGTTTGGGGACTGTTACAGGGCTGTGGGGAGAGAGTGGGACAGTGGGATTAGTTTGGGGACTAATACAGGTCTGTGGGAAAGAGTGGGACAGTGGGATTAGTTTGGGAACTGACACAGGTCTGTGGGGGGAGAGTGGGACAGTGGGATTAGTTTGGGGACTGATAAATGTCTGTGGGGAGAGAGTGGGACAGTGGGATTAGTTTCGGGACTGATACATGTCTGTGGGGAGAGAGTGCGACAGTGGGATTAGTTTGGGGACTGATACAGGTCTGTGGGGAGAGAGTGGGACAGTGGGATTAGTTTGGGGACTGAGACCGGTCTGTGGGGAGAGAGTGGGACAGTGGGATTAGTTTGGGGACTGGTACAGGTCTGTGGGGAGAGAGTGGGACAGTGGGATTAGTTTGTGGACTGGTACAGGTCTGTGGGGAGAGAGTGGGACAGTGGGATTAGTCTGGGGACTGACACAGAGCTGTGGGGAGAGAGTGTGACAGTGGGATTAGTTTGGGGACTGATACACGTCTGTGGGGAGAGAGTGAGGCAGTGGGATTAGTTTGGGGAGTGATACAGGTCTGTGGGGAGAGAGTGAGGCAGTGGGATTAGTTTGGGGACTGGTACAGGTTGGTGGGGAGAGAGTGGGACAGTGGGATTAGTTTGGGGCCTGGTACAGGTCTGTGGGGAGAGAGTGGGATAGTGGGATTAGTTTGGGGACTGGTACAGGTCTGTGGGGAGAGAGAGGGACAGTGGGATTAGTTTGGGGTCTGATACAGGTCTGTGGGGAGAGAGTGGGACAGTGGGATTAGTTTGGGGACTGGTACAGGTCTGGGGAGAGAGTGGGACAGTGGGATTAGTTTGGGGACTGATACAGGTCTGTGAGGAGAGAGTGGGACAGTGGGATTAGTTTGGGGACTGATACAGGGCTGTGGGGAGAGAGTGGGACAGTGGGATTAGTTTGGGGACTGGTACAGGTCTGTGAGGAGAGCGTGGGACAGGGGGATTAGTTTGGGGACTGATACATGTCTGTGGGGAGAGAGTGGGACAGTGGGATTAGTTTGGGGACTGATACATGTCTGTGGGGAGAGCGTGGGACAGTGGGATTAGTTTGGGGACTGATACATGTCTGTGGGGAGAGAGTGGGACAGTGGGATATGTTTCGGGACTGATACAGGTCTGTGGGGAGAGAGTGGGACAGTGGGATTAGTTTGGGGACTGATACAGGTCTGTGGTGGGAGAGTGGGACAGTGGGATTAGTTTGGGGACTGATACAGGTCTGTGGGGAGAGAGTGCGACAGTGGGATTAGTTTGGGGACTGATACATGTCTGTGGGGAGAGAGTGGGACAGTGGGATTAGTTTCGGGACTGATACATGTCTGTGGGGAGAGAGTGGGACAGTGGGAATAGTTTGGGGACTGATACAGGTCTGTGGGGAGAGAGTGGGATAGTGGGATTAGTTTGGGGACTGGTACAGGTCTGTGAGGAGAGCGTGGGACAGTGGGATTAGTTTGGGGAATGATACAGGGCTGTGGGGAGAGAGTGGGACAGTGGGATTAGTTTGGGGACTGGTACATGTCTGTGGGGAGAGAGTGGGACAGTGGGATTAGTTTGGGGACTGATACATGTCTGTGGGGAGAGAGTGGGACAGTGGGATATGTTTCGGGACTGATACAGGTCTGTGGGGAGAGAGTGGGACAGTGGGATTAGTTTGGGGACTGATACAGGTCTGTGGGGGGAGAGTGGGACAGTGGGATTAGTTTGGGGACTGATACAGGTCTGTGGGGAGAGAGTGGGACAGTGGGATTAGTTTGGGGACTGGTACAGGTCTGTGAGGAGAGCGTGGGACAGTGGGATTAGTTTGGGGACTGAGACCGGTCTGTGGGGAGAGAGTGGGACAGTGGGATTAGTTTGGGGACTGGTACAGGTCTGTGGGGAGAGAGTGGGACAGTGGGATTAGTTTGTGGACTGGTACAGGTCTGTGGGGAGAGAGTGGGATAGTGGGATTAGTTTGGGGACTGGTACAGGTCTGTGGGGAGAGAGAGGGACAGTGGGATTAGTTTGGGGACTGATACAGGTCTGTGGGGAGAGAGTGGGACAGTGGGATTAGTTTGGGGACTGGTACAGGTCTGGGGAGAGAGTGGGACAGTGGGATTAGTTTGGGGACTGATACAGGTCTGTGAGGAGAGAGTGGGACAGTGGGATTAGTTTGGGGACTGATACAGGGCTGTGGGGAGAGAGTGGGACAGTGGGATTAGTTTGGGGACTGGTACAGGTCTGTGAGGAGAGCGTGGGACAGTGGGATTAGTTTGGGGACTGATACAGGGCTGTGGGGAGAGAGTGAGACAGTGGGATATGTTTCGGGACTGATACAGGTCTGTGGGGAGAGAGTGGGACAGTGGGATTAGTTTGGGGACTGATACAGGTCTGTGGGGGGAGAGTGGGACAGTGGGATTAGTTTGGGGACTGATACAGGTCTGTGGGGAGAGAGTGGGACAGTGGGATTAGTTTGGGGACTGATACATGTCTGTGGGGAGAGAGTGGGACAGTGGGATTAGTTTCGGGACTGATACATGTCTGTGGGGAGAGAGTGGGACAGTGGGATTAGTTTGGGGACTGATACAGGTCTGTGGGGAGAGAGTGGGACAGTGGGATTAGTTTGGGGACTGAGACCAGTCTGTGGGGAGAGAGTGGGACAGTGGGATTAGTTTGGGGACTGACACAGAGCTGTGGGGAGAGAGTGGGACAGTGGGATTAGTTTGGGGATTGATACACGTCTGTGGGGAGAGAGTGAGGCAGTGGGATTAGTTTGGGGAGTGATACAGGTCTGTGGGGAGAGAGTGAGGCAGTGGGATTAGTTTGGGGACTGGTACAGGTCGGTGGGGAGAGAGTGGGACAGTGGGATTAGTTTGGGGCCTGGTACAGGTCTGTGGGGAGAGAGTGGGATAGTGGGATTAGTTTGGGGACTGGTACAGGTCTGTGGGGAGAGAGTGGGACAATGGGATTAGTTTGGGGACTGATACAGGTCTGTGGGGAGAGAGTGGGACAGTGGGATTAGTTTGGGGACTGATACAGGTCTGTGGGGAGAGAGTGGGACAGTGGGATTAGTTTGGGGTCTGGTACAGGTCTGTGGGGAGAGAGTGGGACAGTGGGATTAGTTTGGGGACTGATACAGGTCTGTGGGGAGAGAGTGGGACAGTGGGATTAGTTTGGGGACTGTTACATGGCTGTGGGGAGAGAGTGGGACAGTGGGATTAGTTTGGGAACTGACACAGGTCTGTGGGGGGAGAGTGGGACAGTGGGATTAGTTTGGGGACTGATAAATGTCTGTGGGGAGAGAGTGGGACAGTGGGATTAGTTTCGGGACTGATACATGTCTGTGGGGAGAGAGTGCGACAGTGGGATTAGATTGGGGACTGATACAGGTCTGTGGGGAGAGAGTGGGACAGTGGGATTAGTTTGGGGACTGAGACCGGTCTGTGGGGAGAGAGTGGGACAGTGGGATTAGTTTGGGGATTGATACACGTCTGTGGGGAGAGAGTGAGGCAGTGGGATTAGTTTGGGGAGTGATACAGGTCTGTGGGGAGAGAGTGAGGCAGTGGGATTAGTTTGGGGACTGGTACAGGTCGGTGGGGAGAGAGTGGGACAGTTGGATTAGTTTGGGGCCTGGTACAGGTCTGTGGGGAGAGAGTGGGACAGTGGGATTAGTTTGGGGACTGATACAGGTCTGTGGGGAGAGAGTGGGACAGTGGGATTAGTTTGGGGACTGATACAGGTCTGTGGGGAGAGAGTGGGACAGTGGGATTAGTTTGGGGTCTGGTACAGGTCTGTGGGGAGAGAGTGGGACAGTGGGATTAGTTTGGGGACTGATACAGGTCTGTGGGGAGAGAGTGGGACAGTGGGATTAGTTTGGGGACTGTTACAGGGCTGTGGGGAGAGAGTGGGACAGTGGGATTAGTTTGGGGACTAATACAGGTCTGTGGGAAAGAGTGGGACAGTGGGATTAGTTTGGGAACTGACACAGGTCTGTGGGGGGAGAGTGGGACAGTGGGATTAGTTTGGGGACTGATAAATGTCTGTGGGGAGAGAGTGGGGACAGTGGATTAGTTTCGGGACTGATACATGTCTGTGGGGAGAGAGTGCGACAGTGGGATTAGTTTGGGGACTGATACAGGTCTGTGGGGAGAGAGTGGGACAGTGGGATTAATTTGGGGACTGAGACCGGTCTGTGGGGAGAGAGTGGGACAGTGGGATTAGTTTGGGGACTGGTACAGGTCTGTGGGGAGAGAGTGGGACAGTGGGATTAGTTTGTGGACTGGTACAGGTCTGTGGGGAGAGAGTGGGACAGTGGGATTAGTCTGGGGACTGACACAGAGCTGTGGGGAGAGAGTGTGACAGTGGGATTAGTTTGGGGACTGATACACGTATGTGGGGAGAGAGTGAGGCAGTGGGATTAGTTTGGGGACTGGTACAGGTCTGTGGGGAGAGAGAGGGACAGTGGGATTAGTTTGGGGTCTGATACAGGTCTGTGGGGAGAGAGTGGGACAGTGGGATTAGTTTGGGGACTGGTACAGGTCTGGGGAGAGAGTGGGACAGTGGGATTAGTTTGGGGACTGATACAGGTCTGTGAGGAGAGAGTGGGACAGTGGGATTAGTTTGGGGACTGGTACAGGTCTGTGAGGAGAGCGTGGGACAGGGGGATTAGTTTGGGGACTGATACATGTCTGTGGGGAGAGAGTGGGACAGTGGGATTAGTTTGGGGACTGATACATGTCTGTGGGGAGAGAGTGGGACAGTGGGATTAGTTTGGGGACTGATACATGTCTGTGGGGAGAGAGTGGGACAGTGGGATATGTTTCGGGACTGATACAGGTCTGTGGGGAGAGAGTGGGACAGTGGGATTAGTTTGGGGACTGATACAGGTCTGTGGTGGGAGAGTGGGACAGTGGGATTAGTTTGGGGACTGATACAGGTCTGTGGGGAGAGAGTGCGACAGTGGGATTAGTTTGGGGTCTGATACATGTCTGTGGGGAGAGAGTGGGACAGTGGGATTAGTTTGGGGACTGATACAGGTCTGTGGGGGGAGAGTGGGACAGTGGGATTAGTTTGGGGACTGATACAGGTCTGTGGGGAGAGAGTGGGACAGTGGGATTAGTTTGGGGACTGGTACAGGTCTGTGAGGAGAGAGTGGGACAGTGGGATTAGTTTGAGGACTGATACAGGTGTGTGGGGAGAGAGTGGGACAGTGGGATTAGTTTGAGGACTGATACAGGTGTGTGGGGAGAGAGTGGGACAGTGGGATTAGTTTGGGGACTGATACAGGTCTGTGAGGAGAGAGTGGGACAGTGGGATTAGTTTGGGGACTGATACAGGGCTGTGGGGAGAGAGTGGGACAGTGGGATTAGTTTGGGGACTGGTACAAGTCTGTGAGGAGAGCGTGGGACAGGGGGATTAGTTTGGGGACTGATACATGTCTGTGGGGAGAGAGTGGGACAGTGGGATTAGTTTGGGGACTGATACATGTCTGTGGGGAGAGAGTGGGACAGTGGGATTAGTTTGGGGACTGATACATGTCTGTGGGGAGAGAGTGGGACAGTGGGATATGTTTCGGGACTGATACAGGTCTGTGGGGAGAGAGTGGGACAGTGGGATTAGTTTGGGGACTGATACAGGTCTGTGGGGGGAGAGTGGGACAGTGGGATTAGTTTGGGGACTGATACAGGTCTGTGGGGAGAGAGTGGGACAGTGGGATTAGTTTGGGGACTGATACATGTCTGTGGGGAGAGAGTGGGACAGTGGGATTAGTTTGGGGACTGGTACAGGTCTGGGGAGAGAGTGGGACAGTGGGATTAGTTTGGGGACTGATACAGGTCTGTGAGGAGAGAGTGGGACAGTGGGATTAGTTTGGGGACTGATACAGGGCTGTGGGGAGAGAGTGGGACAGTGGGATTAGTTTGGGGACTGGTACAGGTCTGTGAGGAGAGCGTGGGACAGGGGGATTAGTTTGGGGACTGATACATGTCTGTGGGGAGAGAGTGGGACAGTGGGATTAGTTTGGGGACTGATACATGTCTGTGGGGAGAGAGTGGGACAGTGGGATTAGTTTGGGGACTGATACATGTCTGTGGGGAGAGAGTGGGACAGTGGGATATGTTTCGGGACTGATACAGGTCTGTGGGGAGAGAGTGGGACAGTGGGATTAGTTTGGGGACTGATACAGGTCTGTGGTGGGAGAGTGGGACAGTGGGATTAGTTTGGGGACTGATACAGGTCTGTGGGGAGAGAGTGCGACAGTGGGATTAGTTTGGGGACTGATACATGTCTGTGGGGAGAGAGTGGGACAGTGGGATTAGTTTCGGGACTGATACATGTCTGTGGGGAGAGAGTGGGACAGTGGGATTAGTTTGGGGACTGATACAGGTCTGTGGGGAGAGAGTGGGACAGTGCGATTAGTTTGGGGACTGGTACAGGTCTGTGAGGAGAGCGTGGGACAGTGGGATTAGTTTGGGGACTGATACAGGGCTGTGGGGAGAGAGTGGGACAGTGGGATTAGTTTGGGGACTGGTACATGTCTGTGGGGAGAGAGTGGGACAGTGGGATTAGTTTGGGGACTGATACATGTCTGTGGGCAGAGAGTGGGACAGTGGGATATGTTTCGGGACTGATACAGGTCTGTGGGGAGAGAGTGGGACAGTGGGATATGTTTCGGGACTGATACAGGTCTGTGGGGAGAGAGTGGGACAGTGGGATTAGTTTGGGGACTGGTACAGGTCTGTGGGGAGAGAGTGGGACAGTGGGATTAGTTTGTGGACTGGTACAGGTCTGTGGGGAGAGAGTGGGACAGTGGGATTAGTCTGGGGACTGACACAGAGCTGTGGGGAGAGAGTGTGACAGTGGGATTAGTTTGGGGACTGATACACGTATGTGGGGAGAGAGTGAGGCAGTGGGATTAGTTTGGGGAGTGATACAGGTCTGTGGGGAGAGAGTGAGGCAGTGGGATTAGTTTGGGGACTGGTACAGGTTGGTGGGGAGAGAGTGGGACAGTGGGATTAGTTTGGGGCCTGGTACAGGTCTGTGGGGAGAGAGTGGGATAGTGGGATTAGTTTGGGGACTGGTACAGGTCTGTGGGGAGAGAGAGGGACAGTGGGATTAGTTTGGGGTCTGATACAGGTCTGTGGGGAGAGAGTGGGACAGTGGGATTAGTTTGGGGACTGGTACAGGTCTGGGGAGAGAGTGGGACAGTGGGATTAGTTTGGGGACTGATACAGGTCTGTGAGGAGAGAGTGGGACAGTGGGATTAGTTTGGGGACTGATACAGGGCTGTGTGGAGAGAGTGGGACAGTGGGATTAGTTTGGGGACTGGTACAGGTCTGTGAGGAGAGCGTGGGACAGGGGGATTAGTTTGGGGACTGATACATGTCTGTGGGGAGAGAGTGGGACAGTGGGATTAGTTTGGGGACTGATACATGTCTGTGGGGAGAGAGTGGGACAGTGGGATTAGTTTGGGGACTGATACATGTCTGTGGGGAGAGAGTGGGACAGTGGGATATGTTTCGGGACTGATACAGGTCTGTGGGGAGAGAGTGGGACAGTGGGATTAGTTTGGGGACTGATACAGGTCTGTGGTGGGAGAGTGGGACAGTGGGATTAGTTTGGGGACTGATACAGGTCTGTGGGGAGAGAGTGCGACAGTGGGATTAGTTTGGGGACTGATACATGTCTGTGGGGAGAGAGTGGGACAGTGGGATTAGTTTCGGGACTGATACATGTCTGTGGGGAGAGAGTGGGACAGTGGGATTAGTTTGGGGACTGATACAGGTCTGTGGGGAGAGAGTGGGACAGTGCGATTAGTTTGGGGACTGGTACAGGTCTGTGAGGAGAGCGTGGGACAGTGGGATTAGTTTGGGGACTGATACAGGGCTGTGGGGAGAGAGTGGGACAGTGGGATTAGTTTGGGGACTGGTACATGTCTGTGGGGAGAGAGTGGGACAGTGGGATTAGTTTGGGGACTGATACATGTCTGTGGGGAGAGAGTGGGACAGTGGGATATGTTTCGGGACTGATACAGGTCTGTGGGGAGAGACTGGGACAGTGGGATTAGTTTGGGGACTGATACAGGTCTGTGGTGGGAGAGTGGGACAGTGGGATTAGTTTGGGGACTGATACAGGTCTGTGGGGAGAGAGTGGGACAGTGGGATTAGTTTGGGGACTGGTACAGGTCTGTGAGGAGAGAGTGGGACAGTGGGATTAGTTTGAGGACTGATACAGGTGTGTGGGGAGAGAGTGGGACAGTGGGATTAGTTTGAGGACTGATACAGGTGTGTGGGGAGAGAGTGGGACAGTGGGATTAGTTTGGGGACTGATACAGGTCTGTGAGGAGAGAGTGGGACAGTGGGATTAGTTTGGGGACTGATACAGGGCTGTGGGGAGAGAGTGGGACAGTGGGATTAGTTTGGGGACTGGTACAAGTCTGTGAGGAGAGCGTGGGACAGGGGGATTAGTTTGGGGACTGATACATGTCTGTGGGGAGAGAGTGGGACAGTGGGATTAGTTTGGGGACTGATACATGTCTGTGGGGAGAGAGTGGGACAGTGGGATTAGTTTGGGGACTGATACATGTCTGTGGGGAGAGAGTGGGGACAGTGGGATATGTTTCGGGACTGATACAGGTCTGTGGGGAGAGAGTGGGACAGTGGGATTAGTTTGGGGGACTGATACAGGTCTGTGGGGGGAGAGTGGGACAGTGGGATTAGTTTGGGGACTGATACAGGTCTGTGGGGAGAGAGTGGGACAGTGGGATTAGTTTGGGGACTGATACATGTCTGTGGGGGAGAGAGTGGGACAGTGGGATTAGTTTGGGGACTGGTACAGGTCTGGGGAGAGAGTGGGACAGTGGGATTAGTTTGGGGACTGATACAGGTCTGTGAGGAGAGAGTGGGACAGTGGGATTAGTTTGGGGACTGATACAGGGCTGTGGGGAGAGAGTGGGACAGTGGGATTAGTTTGGGGACTGGTACAGGTCTGTGAGGAGAGCGTGGGACAGGGGGATTAGTTTGGGGACTGATACATGTCTGTGGGGAGAGAGTGGGACAGTGGGATTAGTTTGGGGACTGATACATGTCTGTGGGGAGAGAGTGGGACAGTGGGATTAGTTTGGGGACTGATACATGTCTGTGGGGAGAGAGTGGGACAGTGGGATATGTTTCGGGACTGATACAGGTCTGTGGGGAGAGAGTGGGACAGTGGGATTAGTTTGGGGACTGATACAGGTCTGTGGTGGGAGAGTGGGACAGTGGGATTAGTTTGGGGACTGATACAGGTCTGTGGGGAGAGAGTGCGACAGTGGGATTAGTTTGGGGACTGATACATGTCTGTGGGGAGAGAGTGGGACAGTGGGATTAGTTTCGGGACTGATACATGTCTGTGGGGAGAGAGTGGGACAGTGGGATTAGTTTGGGGACTGATACAGGTCTGTGGGGAGAGAGTGGGACAGTGCGATTAGTTTGGGGACTGGTACAGGTCTGTGAGGAGAGCGTGGGACAGTGGGATTAGTTTGGGGACTGATACAGGGCTGTGGGGAGAGAGTGGGACAGTGGGATTAGTTTGGGGACTGGTACATGTCTGTGGGGAGAGAGTGGGACAGTGGGATTAGTTTGGGGACTGATACATGTCTGTGGGCAGAGAGTGGGACAGTGGGATATGTTTCGGGACTGATACAGGTCTGTGGGGAGAGAGTGGGACAGTGGGATTAGTTTGGGGACTGATACAGGTCTGTGGGGGGAGAGTGGGACAGTGGGATTAGTTTGGGGACTGATACAGGTCTGTGGGGAGAGAGTGGGACAGTGGGATTAGTTTGGGGACTGGTACAGGTCTGTGAGGAGAGAGTGGGACAGTGGGATTAGTTTGAGGACTGATACAGGTGTGTGGGGAGAGAGTGGGACAGTGGGATTAGTTTGAGGACTGATACAGGTGTGTGGGGAGAGAGTGGGACAGTGGGATTAGTTTGGGGACTGATACAGGTCTGTGAGGAGAGAGTGGGACAGTGGGATTAGTTTGGGGACTGATACAGGGCTGTGGGGAGAGAGTGGGACAGTGGGATTAGTTTGGGGACTGGTACAAGTCTGTGAGGAGAGCGTGGGACAGGGGGATTAGTTTGGGGACTGATACATGTCTGTGGGGAGAGAGTGGGACAGTGGGATTAGTTTGGGGACTGATACATGTCTGTGGGTAGAGAGTGGGACAGTGGGATTAGTTTGGGGGACTGATACATGTCTGTGGGGAGAGAGTGGGACAGTGGGATATGTTTCGGGACTGATACAGGTCTGTGGGGAGAGAGTGGGACAGTGGGATTAGTTTGGGGACTGATACAGGTCTGTGGGGGGAGAGTGGGACAGTGGGATTAGTTTGGGGACTGATACAGGTCTGTGGGGAGAGAGTGGGACAGTGGGATTAGTTTGGGGACTGATACATGTCTGTGGGGAGAGAGTGGGACAGTGGGATTAGTTTCGGGACTGATACATGTCTGTGGGGAGAGAGTGGGACAGTGGGATTAGTTTGGGGACTGATACAGGTCTGTGGGGAGAGAGTGGGACAGTGGGATTAGTTTGGGGACTGAGACCAGTCTGTGGGGGAGAGTGGGACAGTGGGATTAGTTTGGAGACTGATACAGGTCTGTGGGGAGAGAGTGGGACAGTGGGATTTGTTTGGGGACTGACACAGAGCTGTGGGGAGAGAGTGGGACAGTGGGATTAGTTTGGGGATTGATACACGTCTGTGGGGAGAGAGTGAGGCAGTGGGATTAGTTTGGGGAGTGATACAGGTCTGTGGGTAGAGAGTGAGGCAGTGGGATTAGTTTGGGGACTGGTACAGGTCGGTGGGGAGAGAGTGGGACAGTGGGATTAGTTTGGGGCCTGGTACAGGTCTGTGGGGAGAGAGTGGGATAGTGGGATTAGTTTGGGGACTGGTACAGGTCTGTGGGGAGAGAGTGGGACAGTGGGATTAGTTTGGGGACTGATACAGGTCTGTGGGGAGAGAGTGGGACAGTGGGATTAGTTTGGGGACTGATACAGGTCTGTGGGGAGAGAGTGGGACAGTGGGATTAGTTTGGGGACTGTTACAGGGCTGTGGGGAGAGAGTGGGACAGTGGGATTAGTTTGGGAACTGACACAGGTCTGTGGGGGGAGAGTGGGACAGTGGGATTAGTTTGGGGACTGATAAATGTCTGTGGGGAGAGAGTGGGACAGTGGGATTAGTTTCGGGACTGATACATGTCTGTGGGGAGAGAGTGCGACAGTCGGATTAGTTTGGGGACTGATACAGGTCTGTGGGGAGAGAGTGGGACAGTGGGATTAGTTTGGGGACTGAGACCGGTCTGTGGGGAGAGAGTGGGACAGTGGGATTAGTTTGGGGATTGATACACGTCTGTGGGGAGAGAGTGAGGCAGTGGGATTAGTTTGGGGAGTGATACAGGTCTGTGGGGAGAGAGTGAGGCAGTGGGATTAGTTTGGGGACTGGTACAGGTCGGTGGGGAGAGAGTGGGACAGTGGGATTAGTTTGGGGCCTGGTACAGGTCTGTGGGGAGAGAGTGGGATAGTGGGATTAGTTTGGGGACTGGTACAGGTCTGTGGGGAGAGAGTGGGACAGTGGGATTAGTTTGGGGACTGATACAGGTCTGTGGGGAGAGAGTGGGACAGTGGGATTAGTTTGGGGACTGATACAGGTCTGTGGGGAGAGAGTGGGACAGTGGGATTAGTTTGGGGTCTGGTACAGGTCTGTGGGGAGAGAGTGGGACAGTGGGATTAGTTTGGGGACTGATACAGGTCTGTGGGGAGAGAGTGGGACAGTGGGATTAGTTTGGGTACTGTTACAGGGCTGTGTGGAGAGAGTGGGACAGTGGGATTAGTTTGGGGACTAATACAGGTCTGTGGGAAAGAGTGGGACAGTGGGATTAGTTTGGGAACTGACACAGGTCTGTGGGGGGAGAGTGGGACAGTGGGATTAGTTTGGGGACTGATAAATGTCTGTGTGGAGAGAGTGGGACAGTGGGATTAGTTTCGGGACTGATACATGTCTGTGGGGAGAGAGTGCGACAGTGGGATTAGTTTGGGGACTGATACAGGTCTGTGGGGAGAGAGTGGGACAGTGGGATTAGTTTGGGGACTGAGACCGGTCTGTGGGGAGAGAGTGGGACAGTGGGATTAGTTTGGGGACTGATACAGGTCTGTGGGGAGAGAGTGGGACAGTGGGATTAGTTTGGGGACTGATACAGGTCTGTGAGGAGAGAGTGGGACAGTGGGATTAGTTTGGGGACTGATACAGGGCTGTGGGGAGAGAGTGGGACAGTGGGATTAGTTTGGGGACTGATACAGGTCTGTGAGGAGAGAGTGGGACAGTGGGATTAGTTTGGGGACTGATACAGGTCTGTGGTGGGAGAGTGGGACAGTGGGATTAGTTTGGGGACTGATACAGGTCTGTGGGGAGAGAGTGCGACAGTGGGATTAGTTTGGGGACTGATACATGTCTGTGGGGAGAGAGTGGGACAGTGGGATTAGTTTCGGGACTGATACATGTCTGTGGGGAGAGAGTGGGACAGTGGGATTAGTTTGGGGACTGATACAGGTCTGTGGGGAGAGAGTGGGACAGTGGGATTAGTTTGGGGACTGGTACAGGTCTGTGAGGAGAGCGTGGGACAGTGGGATTAGTTTGGGGACTGATACAGGGCTGTGGGGAGAGAGTGGGACAGTGGGATTAGTTTGGGGACTGGTACATGTCTGTGGGGAGAGAGTGGGACAGTTGGATTAGTTTGGGGACTGATACATGTCTGTGGGGAGAGAGTGGGACAGTGGGATATGTTTCGGGACTGATACAGGTCTGTGGGGAGAGAGTGGGACAGTGGGATTAGTTTGGGGACTGATACAGGTCTGTGGGGGGAGAGTGGGACAGTGGGATTAGTTTGGGGACTGATACAGGTCTGTGGGGAGAGAGTGGGACAGTGGGATTAGTTTGGGGACTGGTACAGGTCTGTGAGGAGAGCGTGGGACAGTGGGATTAGTTTGGGGACTGATACAGGTCTGTGGGGAGAGAGTGGGACAGTGGGATTAGTTTGGGGTCTGGTACAGGTCTGTGGGGAGAGAGTGGGACAGTGGGATTAGTTTGGGGACTGATACAGGTCTGTGGGGAGAGAGTGGGACAGTGGGATTAGTTTGGGGACTGTTACAGGGCTGTGGGGAGAGAGTGGGACAGTGGGATTAGTTTGGGGACTAATACAGGTCTGTGGGAAAGAGTGGGACAGTGGGATTAGTTTGGGAACTGACACAGGTCTGTGGGGGGAGAGTGGGACAGTGAGATTAGTTTGGGGACTGATAAATGTCTGTGGGGAGAGAGTGGGACAGTGGGATTAGTTTCGGGACTGATACAGGTCTGTGGGGAGAGAGTGGGACAGTGGGATTAGTGTGGGGACTGATACAGGTCTGTGGGGAGAGAGTGGGACAGTGGGATTAGTTTGGGGACTGATACAGGTCTGTGGGGAGAGAGTGGGACAGTGGGATTAGTTTGGGGACTGTTACAGGGCTGTGGGGAGAGAGTGGGACAGTGGGATTAGTTTGGGGACTAATACAGGTCTGTGGGAAAGAGTGGGACAGTGGGATTAGTTTGGGAACTGACACAGGTCTGTGGGGGGAGAGTGGGACAGTGGGATTAGTTTGGGGACTGATAAATGTCTGTGGGGAGAGAGTGGGACAGTGGGATTAGTTTCGGGACTGATACATGTCTGTGGGGAGAGAGTGCGACAGTGGGATTAGTTTGGGGACTGATACAGGTCTGTGGGGAGAGAGTGGGACAGTGGGATTAGTTTGGGGTCTGGTACAGGTCTGTGGGGAGAGAGTGGGACAGTGGGATTAGTTTGGGGACTGATACAGGTCTGTGGGGAGAGAGTGGGACAGTGGGATTAGTTTGGGTACTGTTACAGGGCTGTGTGGAGAGAGTGGGACAGTGGGATTAGTTTGGGGACTAATACAGGTCTGTGGGAAAGAGTGGGACAGTGGGATTAGTTTGGGAACTGACACAGGTCTGTGGGGGGAGAGTGGGACAGTGGGATTAGTTTGGGGACTGATAAATGTCTGTGTGGAGAGAGTGGGACAGTGGGATTAGTTTCGGGACTGATACATGTCTGTGGGGAGAGAGTGCGACAGTGGGATTAGTTTGGGGACTGATACAGGTCTGTGGGGAGAGAGTGGGACAGTGGGATTAGTTTGGGGACTGAGACCGGTCTGTGGGGAGAGAGTGGGACAGTGGGATTAGTTTGGGGACTGATACAGGTCTGTGGGGAGAGAGTGGGACAGTGGGATTAGTTTGGGGACTGATACAGGTCTGTGAGGAGAGAGTGGGACAGTGGGATTAGTTTGGGGACTGATACAGGGCTGTGGGGAGAGAGTGGGACAGTGGGATTAGTTTGGGGACTGGTACAGGTCTGTGAGGAGAGCGTGGGACAGGGGGATTAGTTTGGGGACTGATACATGTCTGTGGGGAGAGAGTGGGACAGTGGGATTAGTTTGGGGACTGATACATGTCTGTGGGGAGAGAGTGGGACAGTGGGATTAGTTTGGGGACTGATACATGTCTGTGGGGAGAGAGTGGGACAGTGGGATATGTTTCGGGACTGATACAGGTCTGTGGGGAGAGAGTGGGACAGTGGGATTAGTTTGGGGACTGATACAGGTCTGTGGTGGGAGAGTGGGACAGTGGGATTAGTTTGGGGACTGATACAGGTCTGTGGGGAGAGAGTGCGACAGTGGGATTAGTTTGGGGACTGATACATGTCTGTGGGGAGAGAGTGGGACAGTGGGATTAGTTTCGGGACTGATACATGTCTGTGGGGAGAGAGTGGGACAGTGAGATTAGTTTGGGGACTGATACAGGTCTGTGGGGAGAGAGTGGGACAGTGGGATTAGTTTGGGGACTGGTACAGGTCTGTGAGGAGAGCGTGGGACAGTGGGATTAGTTTGGGGACTGATACAGGGCTGTGGGGAGAGAGTGGGACAGTGGGATTAGTTTGGGGACTGGTACATGTCTGTGGGGAGAGAGTGGGACAGTGGGATTAGTTTGGGGACTGATACATGTCTGTGGGGAGAGAGTGGGACAGTGGGATATGTTTCGGGACTGATACAGGTCTGTGGGGAGAGAGTGGGACAGTGGGATTAGTTTGGGGACTGATACAGGTCTGTGGGGGGAGAGTGGGACAGTGGGATTAGTTTGGGGACTGATACAGGTCTGTGGGGAGAGAGTGGGACAGTGGGATTAGTTTGGGGACTGGTACAGGTCTGTGAGGAGAGCGTGGGACAGTGGGATTAGTTTGGGGACTGATACAGGTCTGTGGGGAGAGAGTGGGACAGTGGGATTAGTTTGGGGTCTGGTACAGGTCTGTGGGGAGAGAGTGGGACAGTGGGATTAGTTTGGGGACTGATACAGGTCTGTGGGGAGAGAGTGGGACAGTGGGATTAGTTTGGGGACTGTTACAGGGCTGTGGGGAGAGAGTGGGACAGTGGGATTAGTTTGGGGACTAATACAGGTCTGTGGGAAAGAGTGGGACAGTGGGATTAGTTTGGGAACTGACACAGGTCTGTGGGGGGAGAGTGGGACAGTGAGATTAGTTTGGGGACTGATAAATGTCTGTGGGGAGAGAGTGGGACAGTGGGATTAGTTTCGGGACTGATACAGGTCTGTGGGGAGAGAGTGGGACAGTGGGATTAGTGTGGGGACTGATACAGGTCTGTGGGGAGAGAGTGGGACAGTGGGATTAGTTTGGGGACTGATACAGGTCTGTGGGGAGAGTGGGACAGTGGGATTAGTTTGGGGACTGTTACAGGGCTGTGGGGAGAGAGTGGGACAGTGGGATTAGTTTGGGGACTAATACAGGTCTGTGGGAAAGAGTGGGACAGTGGGATTAGTTTGGGAACTGACACAGGTCTGTGGGGGGAGAGTGGGACAGTGGGATTAGTTTGGGGACTGATAAATGTCTGTGGGGAGAGAGTGGGACAGTGGGATTAGTTTCGGGACTGATACATGTCTGTAGGGAGAGAGTGCGACAGTGGGATTAGTTTGGGGACTGATACAGGTCTGTGGGGAGAGAGTGGGACAGTGGGATTAGTTTGGGGACTGAGACCGGTCTGTGGGGAGAGAGTGGGACAGTGGGATTAGTTTGGGGACTGGTACAGGTCTGTGGGGAGAGAGTGGGACAGTGGGATTAGTTTGTGGACTGGTACAGGTCTGTGGGGAGAGAGTGGGACAGTGGGATTAGTCTGGGGACTGACACAGAGCTGTGGGGAGAGAGTGTGACAGTGGGATTAGTTTGGGGATTGATACACGTCTGTGGGGAGAGAGTGAGGCAGTGGGATTAGTTTGGGGAGTGATACAGGTCTGTGGGGAGAGTGTGAGGCAGTGGGATTAGTTTGGGGACTGGTACAGGTTGGTGGGGAGAGAGTGGGACAGTGGGATTAGTTTGGGGCCTGGTACAGGTCTGTGGGGAGAGAGTGGGATAGTGGGATTAGTTTGGGGACTGGTACAGGTCTGTGGGGAGAGAGAGGGACAGTGGGATTAGTTTGGGGACTGATACAGGTCTGTGGGGAGAGAGTGGGACAGTGGGATTAGTTTGGGGACTGGTACAGGTCTGGGGAGAGAGTGGGACAGTGGGATTAGTTTGGGGACTGATACAGGTCTGTGAGGAGAGAGTGGGACAGTGGGATTAGTTTGGGGACTGATACAGGGCTGTGTGGAGAGAGTGGGACAGTGGGATTAGTTTGGGGACTGGTACAGGTCTGTGAGGAGAGCGTGGGACAGTGGGATTAGTTTGGGGACTGATACAGGGCTGTGGGGAGAGAGTGGGACAGTGGGATATGTTTCGGGACTGATACAGGTCTGTGGGGAGAGAGTGGGACAGTGGGATTAGTTTCGGGACTGATACAGGTCTGTGGGGGGAGAGTGGGACAGTGGGATTAGTTTGGGGACTGATACAGGTCTGTGGGGAGAGAGTGGGACAGTGGGATTAGTTTGGGGACTGATACATGTCTGTGGGGAGAGAGTGGGACAGTGGGATTAGTTTCGGGACTGATACATGTCTGTGGGGAGAGAGTGGGACAGTGGGATTAGTTTGGGGACTGATACAGGTCTGTGGGGAGAGAGTGGGACAGTGGGATTAGTTTGGGGACTGAGACCAGTCTGTGGGGAGAGAGTGGGACAGTGGGATTAGTTTGGGGACTGACACAGAGCTCTGGGGAGAGAGTGGGACAGTGGGATTAGTTTGGGGATTGATACACGTCTGTGGGGAGAGAGTGAGGCAGTGGGATTAGTTTGGGGAGTGATACAGGTCTGTGGGGAGAGAGTGAGGCAGTGGGATTAGTTTGGGGACTGGTACAGGTCGGTGGGGAGAGAGTGGGACAGTGGGATTAGTTTGGGGCCTGGTACAGGTCTGTGGGGGAGAGAGTGGGATAGTGGGATTAGTTTGGGGACTGGTACAGGTCTGTGGGGAGAGAGTGGGACAATGGGATTAGTTTGGGGACTGATACAGGTCTGTGGGGAGAGAGTGGGACAGTGGGATTAGTTTGGGGACTGATACAGGTCTGTGGGGAGAGAGTGGGACAGTGGGATTAGTTTGGGGTCTGGTACAGGTCTGTGGGGAGAGAGTGGGACAGTGGGATTAGTTTGGGGACTGATACAGGTCTGTGGGGAGAGACTGGGACAGTGGGATTAGTTTGGGGACTGTTACAGGGCTGTGGGGAGAGAGTGGGACAGTGGGATTAGTTTGGGAACTGACACAGGTCTGTGGGGGGAGAGTGGGACAGTGGGATTAGTTTGGGGACTGATAAATGTCTGTGGGGAGAGAGTGGGACAGTGGGATTAGTTTCGGGACTGATACATGTCTGTGGGGAGAGAGTGCGACAGTGGGATTAGTTTGGGGACTGATACAGGTCTGTGGGGAGAGAGTGGGACAGTGGGATTAGTTTGGGGACTGAGACCGGTCTGTGGGGAGAGAGTGGGACAGTGGGATTAGTTTGGGGATTGATACACGTCTGTGGGGAGAGAGTGAGGCAGTGGGATTAGTTTGGGGAGTGATACAGGTCTGTGGGGAGAGAGTGAGGCAGTGGGATTAGTTTGGGGACTGGTACAGGTCGGTGGGGAGAGAGTGGGACAGTGGGATTAGTTTGGGGCCTGGTACAGGTCTGTGGGGAGAGAGTGGGATAGTGGGATTAGTTTGGGGACTGGTACAGGTCTGTGGGGAGAGAGTGGGACAGTGGGATTAGTTTGGGGAATGATACAGGTCTGTGGGGAGAGAGTGGGACAGTGGGATTAGTTTGGGGACTGATACAGGTCTGTGGGGAGAGAGTGGGACAGTGGGATTAGTTTGGGGTCTGGTACAGGTCTGTGGGGAGAGAGTGGGACAGTGGGATTAGTTTGGGGACTGATACAGGTCTGTGGGGAGAGAGTGGGACAGTGGGATTAGTTTGGGGACTGTTACAGGGCTGTGGGGAGAGAGTGGGACAGTGGGATTAGTTTGGGGACTAATACAGGTCTGTGGGAAAGAGTGGGACAGTGGGATTAGTTTGGGAACTGACACAGGTCTGTGGGGGGAGAGTGGGACAGTGGGATTAGTTTGGGGACTGAGACCAGTCTGTGGGGAGAGAGTGGGACAGTGGGATTAGTTTGGGGACTGACACAGAGCTGTGGGGAGAGAGTGGGACAGTGGGATTAGTTTGGGGACTGATAAATGTCTGTGGGGAGAGAGTGGGACAGTGGGATTAGTTTCGGGACTGATACATGTCTGTGGGGAGAGAGTGCGACAGTGGGATTAGTTTGGGGACTGATACAGGTCTGTGGGGAGAGAGTGGGACAGTGGGATTAGTTTGGGGACTGAGACCGGTCTGTGGGGAGAGAGTGGGACAGTGGGATTAGTTTGGGGACTGGTACAGGTCTGTGGGGAGAGAGTGGGACAGTGGGATTAGTTTGTGGACTGGTACAGGTCTGTGGGGAGAGAGTGGGACAGTGGGATTAGTCTGGGGACTGACACAGAGCTGTGGGGAGAGAGTGTGACAGTGGGATTAGTTTGGGGACTGATACACGTATGTGGGGAGAGAGTGAGGCAGTGGGATTAGTTTGGGGAGTGATACAGGTCTGTGGGGAGAGAGTGAGGCAGTGGGATTAGTTTGGGGACTGGTACAGGTTGGTGGGGAGAGAGTGGGACAGTGGGATTAGTTTGGGGCCTGGTACAGGTCTGTGGGGAGAGAGTGGGATAGTGGGATTAGTTTGGGGACTGGTACAGGTCTGTGGGGAGAGAGAGGGACAGTGGGATTAGTTTGGGGTCTGATACAGGTCTGTGGGGAGAGAGTGGGACAGTGGGATTAGTTTGGGGACTGGTACAGGTCTGGGGAGAGAGTGGGACAGTGGGATTAGTTTGGGGACTGATACAGGTCTGTGAGGAGAGAGTGGGACAGTGGGATTAGTTTGGGGACTGATACAGGGCTGTGGGGAGAGAGTGGGACAGTGGGATTAGTTTGGGGACTGGTACAGGTCTGTGAGGAGAGCGTGGGACAGGGGGATTAGTTTGGGGACTGATACATGTCTGTGGGGTGAGAGTGGGACAGTGGGATTAGTTTGGGGACTGATACATGTCTGTGGGGAGAGAGTGGGACAGTGGGATTAGTTTGGGGACTGATACATGTCTGTGGGGAGAGAGTGGGACAGTGGGATATGTTTCGGGACTGATACAGGTCTGTGGAGAGAGAGTGGGACAGTGGGATTAGTTTGGGGACTGATACAGGTCTGTGGGGAGAGAGTGGGACAGTGGGATTAGTTTGGGGACTGTTACAGGGCTGTGGGGAGAGAGTGGGACAGTGGGATTAGTTTGGGGACTAATACAGGTCTGTGGGAAAGAGTGGGACAGTGGGATTAGTTTGGGAACTGACACAGGTCTGTGGGGGGAGAGTGGGACAGTGGGATTAGTTTGGGGACTGAGACCAGTCTGTGGGGAGAGAGTGGGACAGTGGGATTAGTTTGGGGACTGACACAGAGCTGTGGGGAGAGAGTGGGACAGTGGGATTAGTTTGGGGACTGATAAATGTCTGTGGGGAGAGAGTGGGACAGTGGGATTAGTTTCGGGACTGATACATGTCTGTGGGGAGAGAGTGCGACAGTGGGATTAGTTTGGGGACTGATACAGGTCTGTGGGGAGAGAGTGGGACAGTGGGATTAGTTTGGGGACTGAGACCGGTCTGTGGGGAGAGAGTGGGACAGTGGGATTAGTTTGGGGACTGGTACAGGTCTGTGGGGAGAGAGTGGGACAGTGGGATTAGTTTGTGGACTGGTACAGGTCTGTGGGGAGAGAGTGGGACAGTGGGATTAGTCTGGGGACTGACACAGAGCTGTGGGGAGAGAGTGTGACAGTGGGATTAGTTTGGGGACTGATACACGTATGTGGGGAGAGAGTGAGGCAGTGGGATTAGTTTGGGGAGTGATACAGGTCTGTGGGGAGAGAGTGAGGCAGTGGGATTAGTTTGGGGACTGGTACAGGTTGGTGGGGAGAGAGTGGGACAGTGGGATTAGTTTGGGGCCTGGTACAGGTCTGTGGGGAGAGAGTGGGATAGTGGGATTAGTTTGGGGACTGGTACAGGTCTGTGGGGAGAGAGAGGGACAGTGGGATTAGTTTGGGGTCTGATACAGGTCTGTGGGGAGAGAGTGGGACAGTGGGATTAGTTTGGGGACTGGTACAGGTCTGGGGAGAGAGTGGGACAGTGGGATTAGTTTGGGGACTGATACAGGTCTGTGAGGAGAGAGTGGGACAGTGGGATTAGTTTGGGGACTGATACAGGGCTGTGGGGAGAGAGTGGGACAGTGGGATTAGTTTGGGGACTGGTACAGGTCTGTGAGGAGAGCGTGGGACAGGGGGATTAGTTTGGGGACTGATACATGTCTGTGGGGAGAGAGTGGGACAGTGGGATTAGTTTGGGGACTGATACATGTCTGTGGGGAGAGAGTGGGACAGTGGGATTAGTTTGGGGACTGATACATGTCTGTGGGGAGAGAGTGGGACAGTGGGATATGTTTCGGGACTGATACAGGTCTGTGGAGAGAGAGTGGGACAGTGGGATTAGTTTGGGGACTGATACAGGTCTGTGGTGGGAGAGTGGGACAGTGGGATTAGTTTGGGGACTGATACAGGTCTGTGGGGAGAGAGTGCGACAGTGGGATTAGTTTGGGGACTGATACATGTCTGTGGGGAGAGAGTGGGACAGTGGGATTAGTTTCGGGACTGATACATGTCTGTGGGGAGAGAGTGGGACAGTGGGATTAGTTTGGGGACTGATACAGGTCTGTGGGGAGAGAGTGGGACAGTGCGATTAGTTTGGGGACTGGTACAGGTCTGTGAGGAGAGCGTGGGACAGTGGGATTAGTTTGGGGACTGATACAGGGCTGTGGGGAGAGAGTGGGACAGTGGGATTAGTTTGGGGACTGGTACATGTCTGTGGGGAGAGAGTGGGACAGTGGGATTAGTTTGGGGACTGATACATGTCTGTGGGGAGAGAGTGGGACAGTGGGATATGTTTCGGGACTGATACAGGTCTGTGGGGAGAGAGTGGGACAGTGGGATTAGTTTGGGGACTGATACAGGTCTGTGGGGGGAGAGTGGGACAGTGGGATTAGTTTGGGGACTGATACAGGTCTGTGGGGAGAGAGTGGGACAGTGGGATTAGTTTGGGGACTGGTACAGGTCTGTGAGGAGAGAGTGGGACAGTGGGATTAGTTTGAGGACTGATACAGGTGTGTGGGGAGAGAGTGGGACAGTGGGATTAGTTTGAGGACTGATACAGGTGTGTGGGGAGAGAGTGGGACAGTGGGATTAGTTTGGGGACTGATACAGGTCTCTGAGGAGAGAGTGGGACAGTGGGATTAGTTTGGGGACTGATACAGGGCTGTGGGGAGAGAGTGGGACAGTGGGATTAGTTTGGGGACTGGTACAAGTCTGTGAGGAGAGCGTGGGACAGGGGGATTAGTTTGGGGACTGATACATGTCTGTGGGGAGAGAGTGGGACAGTGGGATTAGTTTGGGGACTGATACATGTCTGTGGGGAGAGAGTGGGACAGTGGGATTAGTTTGGGGACTGATACATGTCTGTGGGGAGAGAGTGGGACAGTGGGATATGTTTCGGGACTGATACAGGTCTGTGGGGAGAGAGTGGGACAGTGGGATTAGTTTGGGGACTGATACAGGTCTGTGGGGGGAGAGTGGGACAGTGGGATTAGTTTGGGGACTGATACAGGTCTGTGGGGAGAGAGTGGGACAGTGGGATTAGTTTGGGGACTGATACATGTCTGTGGGGAGAGAGTGGGACAGTGGGATTAGTTTCGGGACTGATACATGTCTGTGGGGAGAGAGTGGGACAGTGGGATTAGTTTGGGGACTGATACAGGTCTGTGGGGAGAGAGTGGGACAGTGGGATTAGTTTGGGGACTGAGACCAGTCTGTGGGGAGAGAGTGGGACAGTGGGATTAGTTTGGAGACTGATACAGGTCTGTGGGGAGAGAGTGGGACAGTGGGATTAGTTTGGGGACTGACACAGAGCTGTGGGGAGAGAGTGGGACAGTGGGATTAGTTTGGGGATTGATACACGTCTGTGGGGAGAGAGTGAGGCAGTGGGATTAGTTTGGGGAGTGATACAGGTCTGTGGGGAGAGAGTGAGGCAGTGGGATTAGTTTGGGGACTGGTACAGGTCGGTGGGGAGAGAGTGGGACAGTGGGATTAGTTTGGGGCCTGGTACAGGTCTGTGGGGAGAGAGTGGGATAGTGGGATGAGTTTGGGGACTGGTACAGGTCTGTGGGGAGAGAGTGGGACAGTGGGATTAGTTTGGGGACTGATACAGGTCTGTGGGGAGAGAGTGGGACAGTGGGATTAGTTTGGGGACTGATACAGGTCTGTGGGGAGAGAGTGGGACAGTGGGATTAGTTTGGGGTCTGGTACAGGTCTGTGGGGAGAGAGTGGGACAGTGGGATTAGTTTGGGGACTGTTACAGGGCTGTGGGGAGAGAGTGGGACAGTGGGATTAGTTTGGGAACTGACACAGGTCTGTGGGGAGAGAGTGGGACAGTGGGATTAGTTTGGGGACTGACACAGAGCTGTGGGGAGAGAGTGGGACAGTGGGATTAGTTTGGGGATTGATACACGTCTGTGGGGAGAGAGTGAGGCAGTGGGATTAGTTTGGGGAGTGATACAGGTCTGTGGGGAGAGAGTGAGGCAGTGGGATTAGTTTGGGGACTGGTACAGGTCGGTGGGGAGAGAGTGGGACAGTGGGATTAGTTTGGGGCCTGGTACAGGTCTGTGGGGAGAGAGTGGGATAGTGGGATGAGTTTGGGGACTGGTACAGGTCTGTGGGGAGAGAGTGGGACAGTGGGATTAGTTTGGGGACTGATACAGGTCTGTGGGGAGAGAGTGGGACAGTGGGATTAGTTTGGGGACTGATACAGGTCTGTGGGGAGAGAGTGGGACAGTGGGATTAGTTTGGGGTCTGGTACAGGTCTGTGGGGAGAGAGTGGGACAGTGGGATTAGTTTGGGGACTGTTACAGGGCTGTGGGGAGAGAGTGGGACAGTGGGATTAGTTTGGGAACTGACACAGGTCTGTGGGGGGAGAGTGGGACAGTGTGATTAGTTTGGGGACTGATAAATGTCTGTGGGGAGAGAGTGGGACAGTGGGATTAGTTTCGGGACTGATACATGTCTGTGGGGAGAGAGTGCGACAGTGGGATTAGTTTGGGGACTGATACAGGTCTGTGGGGAGAGAGTGGGACAGTGGGATTAGTTTGGGGACTGAGACCGGTCTGTGGGGAGAGAGTGGGACAGTGGGATTAGTTTGGGGATTGATACACGTCTGTGGGGAGAGAGTGAGGCAGTGGGATTAGTTTGGGGAGTGATACAGGTCTGTGGGGAGAGAGTGAGGCAGTGGGATTAGTTTGGGGACTGGTACAGGTCGGTGGGGAGAGAGTGGGACAGTGGGATTAGTTTGGGGCCTGGTACAGGTCTGTGGGGAGAGAGTGGGATAGTGGGATTAGTTTGGGGACTGGTACAGGTCTGTGGGGAGAGAGTGGGACAGTGGGATTAGTTTGGGGACTGATACAGGTCTGTGGGGAGAGAGTGGGACAGTGGGATTAGTTTGGGGACTGATACAGGTCTGTGGGGAGAGAGTGGGACAGTGGGATTAGTTTGGGGTCTGGTACAGGTCTGTGGGGAGAGAGTGGGACAGTGGGATTAGTTTGGGGACTGATACAGGTCTGTGGGGAGAGAGTGGGACAGTGGGATTAGTTTGGGAACTGACACAGGTCTGTGGGGGGAGAGTGGGACAGTGGGATTAGTTTGGGGACTGATAAATGTCTGTGTGGAGAGAGTGGGACAGTGGGATTAGTTTCGGGACTGATACATGTCTGTGGGGAGAGAGTGCGACAGTGGGATTAGTTTGGGGACTGATACAGGTCTGTGGGGAGAGAGTGGGACAGTGGGATTAGTTTGGGGACTGAGACCGGTCTGTGGGGAGAGAGTGGGACAGTGGGATTAGTTTGGGGACTGGTACAGGTCTGTGGGGAGAGAGTGGGACAGTGGGATTAGTTTGTGGACTGGTACAGGTCTGTGGGGAGAGAGTGGGACAGTGGGATTAGTCTGGGGACTGACACAGAGCTGTGGGGAGAGAGTGTGACAGTGGGATTAGTTTGGGGACTGATACACGTCTGTGGGGAGAGAGTGAGGCAGTGGGATTAGTTTGGGGAGTGATACAGGTCTGTGGGGAGAGAGTGAGGCAGTGGGATTAGTTTGGGGACTGGTACAGGTTGGTGGGGAGAGAGTGGGACAGTGGGATTAGTTTGGGGCCTGGTACAGGTCTGTGGGGAGAGAGTGGGATAGTGGGATTAGTTTGGGGACTGGTACAGGTCTGTGGGGAGAGAGAGGGACAGTGGGATTAGTTTGGGGACTGATACAGGTCTGTGGGGAGAGAGTGGGACAGTGGGATTAGTTTGGGGACTGGTACAGGTCTGGGGAGAGAGTGGGATAGTGGGATTAGTTTGGGGACTGATACAGGTCTGTGAGGAGAGAGTGGGACAGTGGGATTAGTTTGGGGACTGATACAGGGCTGTGGGGAGAGAGTGGGACAGTGGGATTAGTTTGGGGACTGGTACAGGTCTGTGAGGAGAGCGTGGGACAGGGGGATTAGTTTGGGGACTGATACATGTCTGTGGGGAGAGAGTGGGACAGTGGGATTAGTTTGGGGACTGATACATGTCTGTGGGGAGAGAGTGGGACAGTGGGATTAGTTTGGGGACTGATACATGTCTGTGGGGAGAGAGTGGGACAGTGGGATATGTTTCGGGACTGATACAGGTCTGTGGGGAGAGAGTGGGACAGTGGGATTAGTTTGGGGACTGATACAGGTCTGTGGTGGGAGAGTGGGACAGTGGGATTAGTTTGGGGACTGATACAGGTCTGTGGGGAGAGAGTGCGACAGTGGGATTAGTTTGGGGACTGATACATGTCTGTGGGGAGAGAGTGGGACAGTGGGATTAGTTTCGGGACTGATACATGTCTGTGGGGAGAGAGTGGGACAGTGGGATTAGTTTGGGGACTGATACAGGTCTGTGGGGAGAGAGTGGGACAGTGGGATTAGTTTGGGGACTGAGACCAGTCTGTGGGGAGAGAGTGGGACAGTGGGATTAGTTTGGGGACTGATACAGGTCTGTGGGGAGAGAGTGGGACAGTGGGATTAGTTTGGGGACTGACACAGAGCTGTGGGGAGAGAGTGGGACAGTGGGATTAGTTTGGGGATTGATACACGTCTGTGGGGAGAGAGTGAGGCAGTGGGATTAGTTTGGGGAGTGATACAGGTCTGTGGGGAGAGAGTGAGGCAGTGGGATTAGTTTGGGGACTGGTACAGGTCTGTGGGGAGAGAGTGAGGCAGTGGGATTAGATTAGGGATTGATACAGGTCTGTGGGGAGAGAGCAGGACAGTGGGATTAGTTTGGGGACTGGTACAGGTCTGTGGGGAGAGAGTGGGACAGTGGGATTAGTTTGGGGACTGATACAGGTCTGTGGGGAGAGAGTGAGACAGTGGGATTAGTGTGGGGACTGATACAGGTATGTGGGGAGAGAGAGGGACAGTGGGATTAGTTTGGGGACTGATACATGTCTGTGGGGAGAGAGTGGGACAGTGGGATTAGATTAGGGATTGATACAGGTCTGTGGGGAGAGAGTGGGACAGTGGGATTAGTTTGGGGACTGATACAGGTCTGTGGTGAGAGAGAGGGACAGTGGGATTAGTTTGGGGAGTGATACAGGTCTGTGGGGAGAGAGTGAGGCAGTGGGATTAGTTTGGGGACTGGTACAGGTCTGTGGGGAGAGAGTGGGATAGTGGGATTAGTTTGGGGACTGGTACAGGTCTGTGGGGAGAGAGTGGGTCAGTGGGATTAGTTTGGGGACTGGTACAGGTCTGTGTGGAGAGAGTGGGACAGTGGGATTAGTTTGTGGACTGGTACAGGTCTGTGGGGAGAGAGTGGGACAGTGGGATTAGTCTGGGGACTGACAGAGCTGTGGGGAGAGAGTGTGACAGTGGGATTAGTTTGGGGACTGATACACGTCTGTGGGGAGAGAGTGAGGCAGTGGGATTAGTTTGGGGAGTGATACAGGTCTGTGGGGAGAGAGTGAGGCAGTGGGATTAGTTTGGGGACTGGTACAGGTCTGTGGGGAGAGAGTGGGACAGTGGGATTAGTTTGGGGTCTGGTACAGGTCTGTGGGGAGAGAGTGGGACAGTGGGATTAGTTTGGGGACTGATACAGGTCTGTGGGGAGAGAGTGGGACAGTGGGATTAGTTTGGGGACTGTTACAGGGCTGTGGGGAGAGAGTGGGACAGTGGGATTAGTTTGGGGAGTAATACAGGTCTGTGGGAAAGAGTGGGACAGTGGGATTAGTTTGGGAACTGACACAGGTCTGTGGGGGGAGAGTGGGACAGTGGGATTAGTTTGGGGACTGAGACCGGTCTGTGGGGAGAGAGTGGGACAGTGGGATTAGTTTGGGGATTGATACACGTCTGTGGGGAGAGAGTGAGGCAGTGGGATTAGTTTGGGGAGTGATACAGGTCTGTGGGGAGAGAGTGAGGCAGTGGGATTAGTTTGGGGACTGGTACAGGTCGGTGGGGAGAGAGTGGGACAGTGGGATTAGTTTGGGGCCTGGTACAGGTCTGTGGGGAGAGAGTGGGATAGTGGGATTAGTTTGGGGACTGGTACAGGTCTGTGGGGAGAGAGTGGGACAGTGGGATTAGTTTGGGGACTGATACAGGTCTGTGGGGAGAGAGTGGGACAGTGGGATTAGTTTGGGGACTGATACAGGTCTGTGGGGAGAGAGTGGGACAGTGGGATTAGTTTGGGGACTGATACATGTCTGTGGGGAGAGAGTGGGACAGTGGGATTAGTTTCGGGACTGATACATGTCTGTGGGGAGAGAGTGGGACAGTGGGATTAGTTTGGGGACTGATACAGGTCTGTGGGGAGAGAGTGGGACAGTGGGATTAATCTGGGGACTGATACACGCCTGTGGGGAGAGAGTGAGGCAGTGGGATTAGATTAGGGATTGATACAGGTCTGTGGGGAGAGAGCAGGACAGTGGGATTAGTTTGGGGACTGGTACAGGTCTGTGGGGAGAGAGTGGGACAGTGGGATTAGTTTGGGGACTGATACAGGTCTGTGGGGAGAGAGTGAGACAGTGGGATTAGTGTGGGGACTGATACAGGTCTGTGGGGAGAGAGAGGGACAGTGGGATTAGTTTGGGGACTGATACATGTCTGTGGGGAGAGAGTGGGACAGTGGGATTAGATTAGGGATTGATACAGGTCTGTGGGGAGAGAGTGGGACAGTGGGATTAGTTTGGGGACTGATACAGGTCTGTGGTGAGAGAGAGGGACAGTGGGATTAGTTTGGGGAGTGATACAGGTCTGTGGGGAGAGAGTGAGGCAGTGGGATTAGTTTGGGGACTGGTACAGGTCTGTGGGGAGAGAGTGGGATAGTGGGATTAGTTTGGGGACTGGTACAGGTCTGTGGGGAGAGAGTGGGACAGTGGGATTAGTTTGGGGACTGGTACAGGTCTGTGTGGAGAGAGTGGGACAGTGGGATTAGTTTGTGGACTGGTACAGGTCTGTGGGGAGAGAGTGGGACAGTGGGATTAGTCTGGGGACTGACAGAGCTGTGGGGAGAGAGTGTGACAGTGGGATTAGTTTGGGGACTGATACACGTCTGTGGGGAGAGAGTGAGGCAGTGGGATTAGTTTGGGGAGTGATACAGGTCTGTGGGGAGAGAGTGAGGCAGTGGGATTAGTTTGGGGACTGGTACAGGTCTGTGGGGAGAGAGTGGGACAGTGGGATTAGTTTGGGGTCTGGTACAGGTCTGTGGGGAGAGAGTGGGACAGTGGGATTAGTTTGGGGACTGATACAGGTCTGTGGGGAGAGAGTGGGACAGTGGGATTAGTTTGGGGACTGTTACAGGGCTGTGGGGAGAGAGTGGGACAGTGGGATTAGTTTGGGGACTAATACAGGTCTGTGGGAAAGAGTGGGACAGTGGGATTAGTTTGGGAACTGACACAGGTCTGTGGGGGGAGAGTGGGACAGTGGGATTAGTTTGGGGACTGATAAATGTCTGTGGGGAGAGAGTGGGACAGTGGGATTAGTTTCGGGACTGATACATGTCTGTGGGGAGAGAGTGCGACAGTGGGATTAGTTTGGGGACTGATACAGGTCTGTGGGGAGAGAGTGGGACAGTGGGATTAGTTTGGGGACTGAGACCGGTCTGTGGGGAGAGAGTGGGACAGTGGGATTAGTTTGGGGACTGGTACAGGTCTGTGGGGAGAGAGTGGGACAGTGGGATTAGTTTGTGGACTGGTACAGGTCTGTGGGGAGAGAGTGGGACAGTGGGATTAGTTTGGGGACTGATACAGGTCTGTGGGGAGAGAGTGGGACAGTGGGATTAGTTTGGGGACTGTTACAGGGCTGTGGGGAGAGAGTGGGACAGTGGGATTAGTTTGGGAACTGACACAGGTCTGTGGGGGGAGAGTGGGACAGTGGGATTAGTTTGGGGACTGATAAATGTCTGTGGGGAGAGAGTGGGACAGTGGGATTAGTTTCGGGACTGATACATGTCTGTGGGGAGAGAGTGCGACAGTGGGATTAGTTTGGGGACTGATACAGGTCTGTGGGGAGAGAGTGGGACAGTGGGATTAGTTTGGGGACTGAGACCGGTCTGTGGGGAGCGAGTGGGACAGTGGGATTAGTTTGGGGATTGATACACGTCTGTGGGGAGAGAGTGAGGCAGTGGGATTAGTTTGGGGAGTGATACAGGTCTGTGGGGAGAGAGTGAGGCAGTGGGATTAGTTTGGGGACTGGTACAGGTCTGTGGGGAGAGAGTGGGACAGTGGGATTAGTTTGGGGACTGATACAGGTCTGTGGGGAGAGAGTGGGACAGTGGGATTAATCTGGGGACTGATACACGCCTGTGGGGAGAGAGTGAGGCAGTGGGATTAGATTAGGGATTGATACAGGTCTGTGGGGAGAGAGCAGGACAGTGGGATTAGTTTGGGGACTGGTACAGGTCTGTGGGGAGAGAGTGGGACAGTGGGATTAGTTTGGGGACTGATAGAGGTCTGTGGGGAGAGAGTGAGACAGTGGGATTAGTGTGGGGACTGATACAGGTCTGTGGGGAGAGAGAGGGACAGTGGGATTAGTTTGGGGACTGATACATGTCTGTGGGGAGAGAGTGGGACAGTGGGATTAGATTAGGGATTGATACAGGTCTGTGGGGAGAGAGTGGGACAGTGGGATTAGTTTGGGGACTGATACAGGTCTGTGGTGAGAGAGAGGGACAGTGGGATTAGTTTGGGGAGTGATACAGGTCTGTGGGGAGAGAGTGAGGCAGTGGGATTAGTTTGGGGACTGGTACAGGTCTGTGGGGAGAGAGTGGGATAGTGGGATTAGTTTGGGGACTGGTACAGGTCTGTGGGGAGAGAGTGGGACAGTGGGATTAGTTTGGGGACTGGTACAGGTCTGTGTGGAGAGAGTGGGACAGTGGGATTAGTTTGTGGACTGGTACAGGTCTGTGGGGAGAGAGTGGGACAGTGGGATTAGTCTGGGGACTGACAGAGCTGTGGGGAGAGAGTGTGACAGTGGGATTAGTTTGGGGACTGATACACGTCTGTGGGGAGAGAGTGAGGCAGTGGGATTAGTTTGGGGAGTGATACAGGTCTGTGGGGAGAGAGTGAGGCAGTGGGATTAGTTTGGGGACTGGTACAGGTCTGTGGGGAGAGAGTGGGACAGTGGGATTAGTTTGGGGTCTGGTACAGGTCTGTGGGGAGATGGTGGGACAGTGGGATTAGTTTGGGGACTGATACAGGTCTGTGGGGAGAGAGTGGGACAGTGGGATTAGTTTGGGGACTGTTACAGGGCTGTGGGGAGAGAGTGGGACAGTGGGATTAGTTTGGGGACTAATACAGGTCTGTGGGAAAGAGTGGGACAGTGGGATTAGTTTGGGAACTGACACAGGTCTGTGGGGGGAGAGTGGGACAGTGGGATTAGTTTGGGGACTGATAAATGTCTGTGGGGAGAGAGTGGGACAGTGGGATTAGTTTCGGGACTGATACATGTCTGTGGGGAGAGAGTGCGACAGTGGGATTAGTTTGGGGACTGATACAGGTCTGTGGGGAGAGAGTGGGACAGTGGGATTAGTTTGGGGACTGAGACCGGTCTGTGGGGAGAGAGTGGGACAGTGGGATTAGATTGGGGACTGGTACAGGTCTGTGGGGAGAGAGTGCGACAGTGGGATTAGTTTGGGGACTGATACATGTCTGTGGGGAGAGAGTGGAGCAGTGGGATTAGTTTGGGGACTGATACATGTCTGGGGTGAGAGTGAGGCAGTGGGATTAGTTTGGGGACTGGTACAGGTCTGTGGGGAGAGAGTGGGACAGTGGGATTAGTTTGGGGACTGATACAGGTCTGTGGGGAGAGAGTGGGACAGTGGGATTAATCTGGGGACTGATACACGCCTGTGGGGAGAGAGTGAGGCAGTGGGATTAGATTAGGGATTGATACAGGTCTGTGGGGAGAGAGCAGGACAGTGGGATTAGTTTGGGGACTGTTACAGGTCTGTGGGGAGAGAGTGGGACAGTGGGATTAGTTTGGGGACTGATACAGGTCTGTGGGGAGAGAGTGAGACAGTGGGATTAGTGTGGGGACTGATACAGGTCTGTGGGGAGAGAGAGGGACAGTGGGATTAGTTTGGGGACTGATACATGTCTGTGGGGAGAGAGTGGGACAGTGGGATTAGATTAGGGATTGATACAGGTCTGTGGGGAGAGAGTGGGACAGTGGGATTAGTTTGGGGACTGATACAGGTCTGTGGTGAGAGAGAGGGACAGTGGGATTAGTTTGGGGAGTGATACAGGTCTGTGGGGAGAGAGTGAGGCAGTGGGATTAGTTTGGGGACTGGTACAGGTCTGTGGGGAGAGAGTGGGATAGTGGGATTAGTTTGGGGACTGGTACAGGTCTGTGGGGAGAGAGTGGGACAGTGGGATTAGTTTGGGGACTGGTACAGGTCTGTGTGGAGAGAGTGGGACAGTGGGATTAGTTTGTGGACTGGTACAGGTCTGTGGGGAGAGAGTGGGACAGTGGGATTAGTCTGGGGACTGACAGAGCTGTGGGGAGAGAGTGTGACAGTGGGATTAGTTTGGGGACTGATACACGTCTGTGGGGAGAGAGTGAGGCAGTGGGATTAGTTTGGGGAGTGATACAGGTCTGTGGGGAGAGAGTGAGGCAGTGGGATTAGTTTGGGGACTGGTACAGGTCTGTGGGGAGAGAGTGGGACAGTGGGATTAGTTTGGGGTCTGGTACAGGTCTGTGGGGAGCGAGTGGGACAGTGGGATTAGTTTGGGGACTGATACAGGTCTGTGGGGAGAGAGTGGGACAGTGGGATTAGTTTGGGGACTGTTACAGGGCTGTGGGGAGAGAGTGGGACAGTGGGATTAGTTTGGGGACTAATACAGGTCTGTGGGAAAGAGTGGGACAGTGGGATTAGTTTGGGAACTGACACAGGTCTGTGGGGGGAGAGTGGGACAGTGGGATTAGTTTGGGGACTGATAAATGTCTGTGGGGAGAGAGTGGGACAGTGGGATTAGTTTCGGGACTGATACATGTCTGTGGGGAGAGAGTGCGACAGTGGGATTAGTTTGGGGACTGATACAGGTCTGTGGGGAGAGAGTGGGACAGTGGGATTAGTTTGGGGACTGAGACCGGTCTGTGGGGAGAGAGTGGGACAGTGGGATTAGTTTGGGGACTGGTACAGGTCTGTGGGGAGAGAGTGGGACAGTGGGATTAGTTTGTGGACTGGTACAGGTCTGTGGGGAGAGAGTGGGACAGTGGGATTAGTCTGGGGACTGACACAGAGCTGTGGGGAGAGAGTGTGACAGTGGGATTAGTTTGGGGACTGATACACGTATGTGGGGAGAGAGTGAGGCAGTGGGATTAGTTTGGGGAGTGATACAGGTCTGTGGGGAGAGAGTGAGGCAGTGGGATTAGTTTGGGGACTGGTACAGGTTGGTGGGGAGAGAGTGGGACAGTGGGATTAGTTTGGGGCCTGGTACAGTTCTGTGGGGAGAGAGTGGGATAGTGGGATTAGTTTGGGGACTGGTACAGGTCTGTGGGGAGAGAGAGGGACAGTGGGATTAGTTTGGGGTCTGATACAGGTCTGTGGGGAGAGAGTGGGACAGTGGGATTAGTTTGGGGACTGGTACAGGTCTGGGGAGAGAGTGGGACAGTGGGATTAGTTTGGGGACTGATACAGGTCTGTGAGGAGAGAGTGGGACAGTGGGATTAGTTTGGGGACTGATACAGGGCTGTGGGGAGAGAGTGGGACAGTGGGATTAGTTTGGGGACTGGTACAGGTCTGTGAGGAGAGCGTGGGACAGGGGGATTAGTTTGGGGACTGATACATGTCTGTGGGGAGAGAGTGGGACAGTGGGATTAGTTTGGGGACTGATACATGTCTGTGGGGAGAGAGTGGGACAGTGGGATTATTTTGGGGACTGATACATGTCTGTGGGGAGAGAGTGGGACAGTGGGATATGTTTCGGGACTGATACAGGTCTGTGGAGAGAGAGTGGGACAGTGGGATTAGTTTGGGGACTGATACAGGTCTGTGGTGGGAGAGTGGGACAGTGGGATTAGTTTGGGGACTGATACAGGTCTGTGGGGAGAGAGTGCGACAGTGGGATTAGTTTGGGGACTGATACATGTCTGTGAGGAGAGAGTGGGACAGTGGGATTAGTTTGGGGACTGGTACAGGTCTGTGAGGAGAGCGTGGGACAGTGGGATTAGTTTGGGGACTGATACAGGGCTGTGGGGAGAGAGTGGGACAGTGGGATTAGTTTGGGGACTGGTACATGTCTGTGGGGAGAGAGTGGGACAGTGGGATTAGTTTGGGGACTGATACATGTCTGTGGGGAGAGAGTGGGACAGTGGGATATGTTTCGGGACTGATACAGGTCTGTGGGGAGAGAGTGGGACAGTGGGATTAGTTTGGGGACTGATACAGGTCTGTGGGGGGAGAGTGGGACAGTGGGATTAGTTTGGGGACTGATACAGGTCTGTGGGGAGAGAGTGGGACAGTGGGATTAGTTTGGGGACTGGTACAGGTCTGTGAGGAGAGAGTGGGACAGTGGGATTAGTTTGAGGACTGATACAGGTGTGTGGGGAGAGAGTGGGACAGTGGGATTAGTTTGAGGACTGATACAGGTGTGTGGGGAGAGAGTGGGACAGTGGGATTAGTTTGGGGACTGATACAGGTCTCTGAGGAGAGAGTGGGACAGTGGGATTAGTTTGGGGACTGATACAGGGCTGTGGGGAGAGAGTGGGACAGTGGGATTAGTTTGGGGACTGGTACAAGTCTGTGAGGAGAGCGTGGGACAGGGGGATTAGTTTGGGGACTGATACATGTCTGTGGGGAGAGAGTGGGACAGTGGGATATGTTTCGGGACGGATACAGGTCTGTGGGGAGAGAGTGGGACAGTGGGATTAGTTTGGGGACTGATACAGGTCTGTGGGGGGAGAGTGGGACAGTGGGATTAGTTTGGGGACTGATACAGGTCTGTGGGGAGAGAGTGGGACAGTGGGATTAGTTTGGGGACTGATACATGTCTGTGGGGAGAGAGTGGGACAGTGGGATTAGTTTCGGGACTGATACATGTCTGTGGGGAGAGAGTGGGACAGTGGGATTAGTTTGGGGACTGATACAGGTCTGTGGGGAGAGAGTGGGACAGTGGGATTAGTTTGGGGACTGAGACCAGTCTGTGGGGAGAGAGTGGGACAGTGGGATTAGTTTGGAGACTGATACAGGTCTGTGGGGAGAGAGTGGGACAGTGGGATTAGTTTGGGGACTGACACAGAGCTGTGGGGAGAGAGTGGGACAGTGGGATTAGTTTGGGGATTGATACACGTCTGTGGGGAGAGAGTGAGGCAGTGGGATTAGTTTGGGGAGTGATACAGGTCTGTGGGGAGAGAGTGAGGCAGTGGGATTAGTTTGGGGACTGGTACAGGTCGGTGGGGAGAGAGTGGGACAGTGGGATTAGTTTGGGGCCTGGTACAGGTCTGTGGGGAGAGAGTGGGATAGTGGGATTAGTTTGGGGACTGGTACAGGTCTGTGGGGAGAGAGTGGGACAGTGGGATTAGTTTGGGGACTGATACAGGTCTGTGGGGAGAGAGTGGGACAGTGGGATTAGTTTGGGGACTGATACAGGTCTGTGGGGAGAGAGTGGGACAGTGGGATTAGTTTGGGGTCTGGTACAGGTCTGTGGGGAGAGAGTGGGACAGTGGGATTAGTTTGGGGACTGATACAGGTCTGTGGGGAGAGAGTGGGACAGTGCGATTAGTTTGGGGACTGTTACAGG
Organism: Hypanus sabinus; assembly: GCF_030144855.1. Taxonomy (NCBI): domain Eukaryota; kingdom Metazoa; phylum Chordata; class Chondrichthyes; order Myliobatiformes; family Dasyatidae; genus Hypanus; species Hypanus sabinus. The sequence goes on along the minus strand of NC_082712.1, from coordinate 85,882,904 downwards.
GCTGTGGGGAGAGAGTGGGACAGTGGGATTAGTTTGGGAACTGACACAGGTCTGTGGGGGGAGAGTGGGACAGTGGGATTAGTTTGGGGACTGATAAATGTCTGTGGGGAGAGAGTGGGACAGTGGGATTAGTTTCGGGACTGATACATGTCTGTGGGGAGAGAGTGCGACAGTGGGATTAGTTTGGGGACTGATACAGGTCTGTGGGGAGAGAGTGGGACAGTGGGATTAGTTTGGGGACTGAGACCGGTCTGTGGGGAGAGAGTGGGACAGTGGGATTAGTTTGGGGATTGATACACGTCTGTGGGGAGAGAGTGAGGCAGTGGGATTAGTTTGGGGAGTGATACAGGTCTGTGGGGAGAGAGTGAGGCAGTGGGATTAGTTTGGGGACTGGTACAGGTCGGTGGGGAGAGAGTGGGACAGTGGGATTAGTTTGGGGCCTGGTACAGGTCTGTGGGGAGAGAGTGGGATAGTGGGATTAGTTTGGGGACTGGTACAGGTCTGTGGGGAGAGAGTGGGACAGTGGGATTAGTTTGGGGACTGATACAGGTCTGTGGGGAGAGAGTGGGACAGTGGGATTAGTTTGGGGACTGATACAGGTCTGTGGGGAGAGAGTGGGACAGTGGGATTAGTTTGGGGTCTGGTACAGGTCTGTGGGGAGAGAGTGGGACAGTGGGATTAGTTTGGGGACTGATACAGGTCTGTGGGGAGAGAGTGGGACAGTGGGATTAGTTTGGGGACTGTTACAGGGCTGTGTGGAGAGAGTGGGACAGTGGGATTAGTTTGGGGACTAATGCAGGTCTGTGGGAAAGAGTGGGACAGTGGGATTAGTTTGGGAACTGACACAGGTCTGTGGGGGGAGAGTGGGACAGTGGGATTAGTTTGTGGACTGATAAATGTCTGTGTGGAGAGAGTGGGACAGTGGGATTAGTTTCGGGACTGATACATGTCTGTGGGGAGAGAGTGCGACAGTGGGATTAGTTTGGGGACTGATACAGGTCTGTGGGGAGAGAGTGGGACAGTGGGATTAGTTTGGGGACTGAGACCGGTCTGTGGGGAGAGAGTGGGACAGTGGGATTAGTTTGTGGACTGGTACAGGTCTGTGGGGAGAGAGTGGGACAGTGGGATTAGTCTGGGGACTGACACAGAGCTGTGGGGAGAGAGTGTGACAGTGGGATTAGTTTGGGGACTGATACACGTCTGTGGGGAGAGAGTGAGGCAGTGGGATTAGTTTGGGGAGTGATACAGGTCTGTGGGGAGAGAGTGAGGCAGTGGGATTAGTTTGGGGACTGGTACAGGTTGGTGGGGAGAGAGTGGGACAGTGGGATTAGTTTGGGGCCTGGTACAGGTCTGTGGGGAGAGAGTGGGATAGTGGGATTAGTTTGGGGACTGGTACAGGTCTGTGGGGAGAGAGAGGGACAGTGGGATTAGTTTGGGGACTGATACAGGTCTGTGGGGAGAGAGTGGGACAGTGGGATTAGTTTGGGGACTGGTACAGGTCTGGGGAGAGAGTGGGATAGTGGGATTAGTTTGGGGACTGATACAGGTCTGTGAGGAGAGAGTGGGACAGTGGGATTAGTTTGGGGACTGATACAGGGCTGTGGGGAGAGAGTGGGACAGTGGGATTAGTTTGGGGACTGGTACAGGTCTGTGAGGAGAGCGTGAGACAGGGGGATTAGTTTGGGGACTGATACATGTCTGTGGGGAGAGAGTGGGACAGTGGGATTAGTTTGGGGACTGATACATGTCTGTGGGGAGAGAGTGGGACAGTGGGATTAGTTTGGGGACTGATACATGTCTGTGGGGAGAGAGTGGGACAGTGGGATATGTTTCGGGACTGATACAGGTCTGTGGGGAGAGAGTGGGACAGTGGGATTAGTTTGGGGACTGATACAGGTCTGTGGTGGGAGAGTGGGACAGTGGGATTAGTTTGGGGACTGATACAGGTCTGTGGGGAGAGAGTGCGACAGTGGGATTAGTTTGGGGACTGATACATGTCTGTGGGGAGAGAGTGGGACAGTGGGATTAGTTTCGGGACTGATACATGTCTGTGGGGAGAGAGTGGGACAGTGGGATTAGTTTGGGGACTGATACAGGTCTGTGGGGAGAGAGTGGGACAGTGGGATTAGTTTGGGGACTGAGACCAGTCTGTGGGGAGAGAGTGGGACAGTGGGATTAGTTTGGGGACTGATACAGGTCTGTGGGGAGAGAGTGGGACAGTGGGATTAGTTTGGGGACTGACACAGAGCTGTAGGGAGAGAGTGGGACAGTGGGATTAGTTTGGGGATTGATACACGTCTGTGGGGAGAGAGTGAGGCAGTGGGATTAGTTTGGGGAGTGATACAGGTCTGTGGGGAGAGAGTGAGGCAGTGGGATTAGTTTGGGGACTGGTACAGGTCTGTGGGGAGAGAGTGGAGCAGTGGGATTAGTTTGGGGACTGATACAGGTCTGGGGTGAGAGTGAGGCAGTGGGATTAGTTTGGGGACTGGTACAGGTCTGTGGGGAGAGAGTGGGACAGTGGGATTAGTTTGGTGACTGATACAGGTCTGTGGGGAGAGAGTGGGACAGTGGGATTAATCTGGGGACTGATACACGCCTGTGGGGAGAGAGTGAGGCAGTGGGATTAGATTAGGGATTGATACAGGTCTGTGGGGAGAGAGCAGGACAGTGGGATTAGTTTGGGGACTGGTACAGGTCTGTGGGGAGAGAGTGGGACAGTGGGATTAGTTTGGGGACTGATACAGGTCTGTGGGGAGAGAGTGAGACAGTGGGATTAGTGTGGGGACTGATACAGGTCTGTGGGGAGAGAGAGGGACAGTGGGATTAGTTTGGGGACTGATACATGTCTGTGGGGAGAGAGTGGGACAGTGGGATTAGATTAGGGATTGATACAGGTCTGTGGGGAGAGAGTGGGACAGTGGGATTAGTTTGGGGACTGATACAGGTCTGTGGTGAGAGAGAGGGACAGTGGGATTAGTTTGGGGAGTGATACAGGTCTGTGGGGAGAGAGTGAGGCAGTGGGATTAGTTTGGGGACTGGTACAGGTCTGTGGGGAGAGAGTGGGATAGTGGGATTAGTTTGGGGACTGGTACAGGTCTGTGGGGAGAGAGTGGGACAGTGGGATTAGTTTGGGGACTGGTACAGGTCTGTGGGGAGAGAGTGGGACAGTGGGATTAGTCTGGGGACTGACAGAGCTGTGGGGAGAGAGTGTGACAGTGGGATTAGTTTGGGGACTGATACACGTCTGTGGGGAGAGAGTGAGGCAGTGGGATTAGTTTGGGGAGTGATACAGGTCTGTGGGGAGAGAGTGAGGCAGTGGGATTAGTTTGGGGACTGGTACAGGTCTGTGGGGAGAGAGTGGGACAGTGGGATTAGTTTGGGGTCTGGTACAGGTCTGTGGGGAGAGAGTGGGACAGTGGGATTAGTTTGGGGACTGATACAGGTCTGTGGGGAGAGAGTGGGACAGTGGGATTAGTTTGGGGACTGTTACAGGACTGTGGGGAGAGAGTGGGACAGTGGGATTAGTTTGGGGACTAATACAGGTCTGTGGGAAAGAGTGGGACAGTGGGATTAGTTTGGGAACTGACACAGGTCTGTGGGGGGAGAGTGGGACAGTGGGATTAGTTTGGGGACTGATAAATGTCTGTGGGGAGAGAGTGGGACAGTGGGATTAGTTTCGGGACTGATACATGTCTGTGGGGAGAGAGTGCGACAGTGGGATTAGTTTGGGGACTGATACAGGTCTGTGGGGAGAGAGTGGGACAGTGGGATTAGTTTGGGGACTGAGACCGGTCTGTGGGGAGAGAGTGGGACAGTGGGATTAGTTTTGGGACTGGTACAGGTCTGTGGGGAGAGAGTGGGACAGTGGGATTAGTTTGTGGACTGGTACAGGTCTGTGGGGAGAGAGTGGGACAGTGGGATTAGTTTGGGGACTGGTACAGGTCTGTGGGGAGAGAGTGGAGCAGTGGGATTAGTTTGGGGACTGATACATGTCTGGGGTGAGAGTGAGGCAGTGGGATTAGTTTGGGGACTGGTACAGGTCTGTGGGGAGAGAGTGGGACAGTGGGATTAGTTTGGGGACTGATACAGGTCTGTGGGGAGAGAGTGGGACAGTGGGATTAATCTGGGGACTGATACACGCCTGTGGGGAGAGAGTGAGGCAGTGGGATTAGATTAGGGATTGATACAGGTCTGTGGGGAGAGAGCAGGACAGTGGGATTAGTTTGGGGACTGGTACAGGTCTGTGGGGAGAGAGTGGGACAGTGGGATTAGTTTGGGGACTGATACAGGTCTGTGGGGAGAGAGTGAGACAGTGGGATTAGTGTGGGGACTGATACAGGTCTGTGGGGAGAGAGTGGGACAGTGGGATTAGATTAGGGATTGATACAGGTCTGTGGGGAGAGAGTGAGGCAGTGGGATTAGTTTGGGGACTTTTACAGGTCTGTGGGGAGAGAGTGGGATAGTGGGATTAGTTTGGGGACTGGTACTGGTCTGTGGGGAGAGAGTGGGACAGTGGGATTAGTTTGGGGACTGGTACAGGTCTGTGTGGAGAGAGTGGGACAGTGGGATTAGTTTGTGGACTGGTACAGGTCTGTGGGGAGAGAGTGGGACAGTGGGATTAGTCTGGGGACTGACAGAGCTGTGGGGAGAGAGTGTGACAGTGGGATTAGTTTGGGGACTGATACACGTCTGTGGGGAGAGAGTGAGGCAGTGGGATTAGTTTGGGGAGTGATACAGGTCTGTGGGGAGAGAGTGAGGCAGTGGGATTAGTTTGGGGACTGGTACAGGTCTGTGGGGAGAGAGTGGGACAGTGGGATTAGTTTGGGGTCTGGTACAGGTCTGTGGGGAGAGAGTGGGACAGTGGGATTAGTTTGGGGACTGATACAGGTCTGTGGGGAGAGAGTGGGACAGTGGGATTAGTTTGGGGACTGTTACAGGGCTGTGGGGAGAGAGTGGGACAGTGGGATTAGTTTGGGGACTAATACAGGTCTGTGGGGGGAGAGTGGGACAGTGGGATTAGTTTGGGGACTGATAAATGTCTGTGGGGAGAGAGTGGGACAGTGGGATTAGTTTCGGGACTGATACATGTCTGTGGGGAGAGAGTGCGACAGTGGGATTAGTTTGGGGACTGATACAGGTCTGTGGGGAGAGAGTGGGACAGTGGGATTAGTTTGGGGACTGAGACCGGTCTGTGGGGAGAGAGTGGGACAGTGGGATTAGTTTGGGGACTGGTACAGGTCTGTGGGGAGAGAGTGGGACAGTGGGATTAGTTTGTGGACTGGTACAGGTCTGTGGGGAGAGAGTGGGACAGTGGGATTAGTCTGGGGACTGACACAGAGCTGTGGGGAGAGAGTGTGACAGTGGGATTAGTTTGGGGAGTGATACAGGTCTGTGGGGAGAGAGTGAGGCAGTGGGATTAGTTTGGGGACTGGTACAGGTTGGTGGGGAGAGAGTGGGATAGTGGGATTAGTTTGGGGACTGGTACAGGTCTGTGGGGAGAGAGAGGGACAGTGGGATTAGTTTGGGGACTGATACAGGTCTGTGAGGAGAGAGTGGGACAGTGGGATTAGTTTGGGGACTGGTACAGGTCTGTGAGGAGAGCGTGGGACAGGGGGATTAGTTTGGGGACTGATACATGTCTGTGGGGAGAGAGTGGGACAGTGGGATTAGTTTGGGGACTGATACATGTCTGTGGGGAGAGAGTGGGACAGTGGGATTGGTTTGGGGACTGATACATGTCTGTGGGGAGAGAGTGGGACAGTGGGATATGTTTCGGGACTGATACAGGTCTGTGGGGAGAGAGTGGGACAGTGGGATTAGTTTGGGGACTGATACAGGTCTGTGGGGGGAGAGTGGGACAGTGGGATTAGTTTGGGGACTGATACAGGTCCGTGGGGAGAGAGTGCGACAGTGGGATTAGTTTGGGGACTGGTACAGGTCTGGGGAGAGAGTGGGACAGTGGGATTAGTTTCGGGACTGATACATGTTTGTGGGGAGAGAGTGAGGCAGTGGGATTAGTTTGGGGACTGATACAGGGCTGTGGGGGAGAGAGTGGGACAGTGGGATTAGTTTGGGGACTAATACAGGTCTGTGGGAAAGAGTGGGACAGTGGGATTAGTTTGGGAACTGACACAGGTCTGTGGGGGGAAAGTTGGACAGTGGGATTAGTTTGGGGACTGATACATGTCTGTGGGGAGAGAGTGGGACAGTGGGATTAGTTTCGGGACTGATACATGTCTGTGGGACAGTGGGATTAGTTTGGGGACTGATACAGGTCTGTGGGGAGAGAGTGGGACAGTGGGATTAGTTTGGGGACTGAGACCGGTCTGTGGGAGAGAGTGGGACAGTGGGATTAGTTTGGGGACTGATACAGGTCTGTGGGGAGAGAGTGGGACAGTAGGATTAGTTTGGGGACTGATACAGGTCTGTGGGGAGAGAGTGGGACAGTGGGATTAGTTTGGGGACTGATACAAGTCTGTGGGGAGAGAGTGGGACAGTGGGATTAGTTTGGGGACTGATACAGGTCTGTGGGGAGAGAGTGGGACAGTGGGATTAGTTTGGGGACTGAGACCGGTCTGTGGGGAGAGAGTGGGACAGTGGGATTAGTTTGGGGACTGATACAGGTCTGTGGTGGGAGAGTGGGACAGTGGGATTAGTTTGGGGACTGATACAGGTCTGTGGGGAGAGAGTGCGACAGTGGGATTAGTTTGGGGACTGATACATGTCTGTGGGGAGAGAGTGGGACAGTGGGATTAGTTTGGGAACTGACACAGGTCTGTGCGGGGAAAGTTGGACAGTGGGATTAGTTTGGGGACTGATACATGTCTGTGGGGAGAGAGTGGGACAGTGGGATTAGTTTCGGGACTGATACATGTCTGTGGGACAGTGGGATTAGTTTGGGGACTGATACAGGTCTGTGGGGAGAGAGTGGGACAGTGGGATTAGTTTGGGGACTGAGACCGGTCTGTGGGAGAGAGTGGGACAGTGGGATTAGTTTGGGGACTGATACAGGTCTGTGGGGAGAGAGTGGGACAGTAGGATTAGTTTGGGGACTGATACAGGTCTGTGGGGAGAGAGTGGGACAGTGGGATTAGTTTGGGGACTGATACAAGTCTGTGGGGAGAGAGTGGGACAGTGGGATTAGTTTGGGGACTGATACAGGTCTGTGGGGAGAGAGTGGGACAGTGGGATTAGTTTGGGGACTGAGACCGGTCTGTGGGGAGAGAGTGGGACAGTGGGATTAGTTTGTGGACTGATACAGGTCTGTGGGGAGAGAGTGGGACAGTGGGATTAGTTTGCGGACTGACACAGAGCTGTGGGGAGAGAGTGGGACAGTGGGATTAGTTTGGGGACTGATACACGTCTGTGGGGAGATAGTGAGGCAGTGGGATTAGTTTGGGGAGTGATACAGGTCTGTGGGGAGAGAGTGAGGCAGTGGGATTAGTTTGGGAACTGACACAGGTCTGTGGGGGGAGAGTTGGACAGTGGGATTAGTTTGGGGACTGATACATGTCTGTGGGGAGAGAGTGGGACAGTGGGATTAGTTTCGGGTCTGATACATGTCTGTGGGACAGTGGGATTAGTTTGGAGACTGATACAGGTCTGTGGGGAGAGAATGGGACAGTGGGATTAGTTTGGGGACTGAACCCGGTCTGTGGGGAGAGAGTGGGACAGTGGGATTAGTTTGGGGACTGATACAGGTCTGTGGGGAGAGAGTGGGACAGTAGGATTAGTTTGGGGACTGATACAGGTCTGTGGGGAGAGAGTGGGACAGTGGGATTAGTTTGGGGACTGATACATGTCTGTGGGGAGAGAGTGGGACAGTGGGATTAGTTTGGGGACTGATACAGGTCTGTGGGGAGAGAGTGGGACAGTGGGATTAGTTTGGGGACTGAGACCGGTCTGTGGGGAGAGAGTGGGACAGTGGGATTAGTTTGGGGACTGATACAGGTCTGTGGGGAGAGAGTGGGACAGTGGGATTAGTTTGGGGACTGACACAGAGCTGTGGGGAGAGAGTGGGACAGTGGGATTAGTTTGGGGACTGATACACGTCTGTGGGGAGATAGTGAGGCAGTGGGATTAGTTTGGGGAGTGATACAGGTCTGTGGGGAGAGAGTGAGGCAGTGGGATTAGTTTGGGGACTGGTACAGGTCTGTGAGGAGAGAGTGGAGCAGTGGGATTAGTTTGGGGACTGATACAGGTGTGGGGAGAGAGTGAGGCAGTGGGATTAGTTTGGGGACTGGTACAGGTCTGTGGGGGGAGAGTGGGACAGTGGGATTAGTTTGGGGACTGATAAATGTCTGTGGGGAGAGAGTGGGACAGTGGGATTAGTTTCGGGACTGATACATGTCTGTGTGGAGAGAGTGCGACAGTGGGATTAGTTTGGGGACTGGTACAGGTTGGTGGGGAGAGAGTGGGACAGTGGGATTAGTTTGGGGCCTGGTACAGGTCTGTGGGGAGAGAGTGGGATAGTGGGATTAGTTTGGGGACTGGTACAGGTCTGTGGGGAGAGAGAGGGACAGTGGGATTAGTTTGGGGACTGATACAGGTCTGTGAGGAGAGAGTGGGACAGTGGGATTAGTTTGGGGACTGGTACAGGTCTGTGAGGAGAGCGTGGGACAGGGGGATTAGTTTGGGGACTGATACATGTCTGTGGGGAGAGAGTGGGACAGTGGGATTAGTTTGGGGACTGATACATGTCTGTGGGGAGAGAGTGGGACAGTGGGATTGGTTTGGGGACTGATACATGTCTGTGGGGAGAGAGTGGGACAGTGGGATATGTTTCGGGACTGATACAGGTCTGTGGGGAGAGAGTGGGACAGTGGGATTAGTTTGGGGACTGATACAGATCTGTGGGGGGAGAGTGGGACAGTGGGATTAGTTTGGGGACTGATACAGGTCTGTGGGGAGAGAGTGCGACAGTGGGATTAGTTTGGGGACTGATACATGTCTGTGGGGAGAGAGTGGGACAGTGGGATTAGTTTCGGGACTGATACATGTCTGTGGGGAGAGAGTGGGACAGTGGGATTAGTTTGGGGACTGATACAGGTCTGTGGGGAGAGAGTGGGACAGTGGGATTAGTTTGGGGACTGAGACCAGTCTGTGGGGAGAGAGTGGGACAGTGGGATTAGTTTGGGTCTGATACAGGTCTGTGGGGAGAGAGTGGGACAGTGGGATTAGTTTGGGGACTGACACAGAGCTGTGGGGAGAGAGTGGGACAGTGGGATTAGTTTGGGGATTGATACACGTCTGCGGGGAGAGAGTGAGGCAGTGGGATTAGTTTGGGGAGTGATACAGGTCTGTGGGGAGAGAGTGAGGCAGTGGGATTAGTTTGGGGACTGGTACAGGTCTGTGGGGAGAGAGTGGAGCAGTGGGATTAGTTTGGGGACTGATACAGGTCTGGGGAGAGAGTGAGGCAGTGGGATTAGTTTGGGGACTGGTACAGGTCTGTGGGGAGAGAGTGGGACAGTGGGATTAGTTTGGGGACTGATACAGGTCTGTGGGTAGAGAGTGGGACAGTGGGATTAATCTGGGGACTGATACACGCCTGTGGGGAGAGAGTTAGGCAGTGGGATTAGATTAGGGATTGATACAGGTCTGTGGGGAGAGAGCAGGACAGTGGGATTAGTTTGGGGACTGGTACAGGTCTGTGGGGAGAGAGTGGGACAGTGGGATTAGTTTGGGGACTGATACAGGCTGTGGGGAGAGAGTGGGACAGTGGGATTAGTTTGGGGACTGATACAGGTCTGTGGGGAGAGAGTGAGACAGTGGGATTAGTGTGGGGACTGATACAGGTCTGTGGGGAGAGAGAGGGACAGTGGGATTAGTTTGGGGACTGATACATGTCTGTGGGGAGAGAGTGGGACAGTGGGATTAGATTAGGGATTGATACAGGTCTGTGGGGAGAGAGTGGGACAGTGGGATTAGTTTGGGGACTGATACAGGTCTGTGGTGAGAGAGAGGGACAGTGGGATTAGTTTGGGGAGTGATACAGGTCTGTGGGGAGAGAGTGAGGCAGTGGGATTAGTTTGGGGACTGGTACAGGTCTGTGGGGAGAGAGTGGGATAGTGGGATTAGTTTGGGGACTGGTACAGGTCTGTGGGGAGAGAGTGGGACAGTGGGATTAGTTTGGGGACTGGTACAGGTCTGTGTGGAGAGAGTGGGACAGTGGGATTAGTTTGTGGACTGGTACAGGTCTGTGGGGAGAGAGTGGGACAGTGGGATTAGTCTGGGGACTGACAGAGCTGTGGGGAGAGAGTGTGACAGTGGGATTAGTTTGGGGACTGATACACGTCTGTGGGGAGAGAGTGAGGCAGTGGGATTAGTTTGGGGAGTGATACAGGTCTGTGGGGAGAGAGTGAGGCAGTGGGATTAGTTTGGGGACTGGTACAGGTCGGTGGGGAGAGAGTGGGACAGTGGGATTAGTTTGGGGCCTCGTACAGGTCTGTGGGGAGAGAGTGGGATAGTGGGATTAGTTTGGGGACTGGTACAGGTCTGTGGGGAGAGAGTGGGACAGTGGGATTAGTTTGGGGACTGATACAGGTCTGTGGGGAGAGAGTGGTACAGTGGGGTTAGTTTGGGGACTGATACAGGTCTGTGGGGAGAGAGTCGGACAGTGGGATTAGTTTGGGGTCTGGTACAGGTCTGTGGGGAGAGAGTGGGACAGTGGGATTAGTTTGGGGACTGATACAGGTCTGTGGGGAGAGAGTGGGACAGTGGGATTAGTTTGGGGACTGTTACAGGGCTGTGGGGAGAGAGTGGGACAGTGGGATTAGTTTGGGGACTAATACAGGTCTGTGGGAAAGAGTGGGACAGTGGGATTAGTTTGGGAACTGACACAGGTCTGTGGGGGGAGAGTGGGACAGTGGGATTAGTTTGGGGACTGATAAATGTCTGTGGGGAGAGAGTGGGACAGTGGGATTAGTTTCGGGACTGATACATGTCTGTGGGGAGAGAATGGGACAGTGGGATTAGTTTGGGGACTGAGACCGGTCTGTGGGGAGAGAGTGGGACAGTGGGATTAGTTTGGGGACTGATACAGGTCTGTGGGGAGAGAGTGGGACAGTAGGATTAGTTTGGGGACTGATACAGGTCTGTGGGGAGAGAGTGGGACAGTGGGATTAGTTTGGGGACTGATACAAGTCTGTGGGGAGAGAGTGGGACAGTGGGATTAGTTTGGGGACTGATACAGGTCTGTGGGGAGAGAGTGGGACAGTGGGATTAGTTTGGGGACTGAGACCGGTCTGTGGGGAGAGAGTGGGACAGTGGGATTAGTTTGTGGACTGATACAGGTCTGTGGGGAGAGAGTGGGACAGTGGGATTAGTTTGCGGACTGACACAGAGCTGTGGGGAGAGAGTGGGACAGTGGGATTAGTTTGGGGACTGATACACGTCTGTGGGGAGATAGTGAGGCAGTGGGATTAGTTTGGGGAGTGATACAGGTCTGTGGGGAGAGAGTGAGGCAGTGGGATTAGTTTGGGAACTGACACAGGTCTGTGGGGGGAGAGTTGGACAGTGGGATTAGTTTGGGGACTGATACATGTCTGTGGGGAGAGAGTGGGACAGTGGGATTAGTTTCGGGTCTGATACATGTCTGTGGGACAGTGGGATTAGTTTGGAGACTGATACAGGTCTGTGGGGAGAGAATGGGACAGTGGGATTAGTTTGGGGACTGAACCCGGTCTGTGGGGAGAGAGTGGGACAGTGGGATTAGTTTGGGGACTGATACAGGTCTGTGGGGAGAGAGTGGGACAGTAGGATTAGTTTGGGGACTGATACAGGTCTGTGGGGAGAGAGTGGGACAGTGGGATTAGTTTGGGGACTGATACATGTCTGTGGGGAGAGAGTGGGACAGTGGGATTAGTTTGGGGACTGATACAGGTCTGTGGGGAGAGAGTGGGACAGTGGGATTAGTTTGGGGACTGAGACCGGTCTGTGGGGAGAGAGTGGGACAGTGGGATTAGTTTGGGGACTGATACAGGTCTGTGGGGAGAGAGTGGGACAGTGGGATTAGTTTGGGGACTGACACAGAGCTGTGGGGAGAGAGTGGGACAGTGGGATTAGTTTGGGGACTGATACACGTCTGTGGGGAGATAGTGAGGCAGTGGGATTAGTTTGGGGAGTGATACAGGTCTGTGGGGAGAGAGTGAGGCAGTGGGATTAGTTTGGGGACTGGTACAGGTCTGTGAGGAGAGAGTGGAGCAGTGGGATTAGTTTGGGGACTGATACAGGTGTGGGGAGAGAGTGAGGCAGTGGGATTAGTTTGGGGACTGGTACAGGTCTGTGGGGGGAGAGTGGGACAGTGGGATTAGTTTGGGGACTGATAAATGTCTGTGGGGAGAGAGTGGGACAGTGGGATTAGTTTCGGGACTGATACATGTCTGTGTGGAGAGAGTGCGACAGTGGGATTAGTTTGGGGACTGGTACAGGTTGGTGGGGAGAGAGTGGGACAGTGGGATTAGTTTGGGGCCTGGTACAGGTCTGTGGGGAGAGAGTGGGATAGTGGGATTAGTTTGGGGACTGGTACAGGTCTGTGGGGAGAGAGAGGGACAGTGGGATTAGTTTGGGGACTGATACAGGTCTGTGAGGAGAGAGTGGGACAGTGGGATTAGTTTGGGGACTGGTACAGGTCTGTGAGGAGAGCGTGGGACAGGGGGATTAGTTTGGGGACTGATACATGTCTGTGGGGAGAGAGTGGGACAGTGGGATTAGTTTGGGGACTGATACATGTCTGTGGGGAGAGAGTGGGACAGTGGGATTGGTTTGGGGACTGATACATGTCTGTGGGGAGAGAGTGGGACAGTGGGATATGTTTCGGGACTGATACAGGTCTGTGGGGAGAGAGTGGGACAGTGGGATTAGTTTGGGGACTGATACAGGTCTGTGGGGGGAGAGTGGGACAGTGGGATTAGTTTGGGGACTGATACAGGTCTGTGGGGAGAGAGTGCGACAGTGGGATTAGTTTGGGGACTGATACATGTCTGTGGGGAGAGAGTGGGACAGTGGGATTAGTTTCGGGACTGATACATGTCTGTGGGGAGAGAGTGGGACAGTGGGATTAGTTTGGGGACTGATACAGGTCTGTGGGGAGAGAGTGGGACAGTGGGATTAGTTTGGGGACTGAGACCAGTCTGTGGGGAGAGAGTGGGACAGTGGGATTAGTTTGGGTCTGATACAGGTCTGTGGGGAGAGAGTGGGACAGTGGGATTAGTTTGGGGACTGACACAGAGCTGTGGGGAGAGAGTGGGACAGTGGGATTAGTTTGGGGATTGATACACGTCTGCGGGGAGAGAGTGAGGCAGTGGGATTAGTTTGGGGAGTGATACAGGTCTGTGGGGAGAGAGTGAGGCAGTGGGATTAGTTTGGGGACTGGTACAGGTCTGTGGGGAGAGAGTGGAGCAGTGGGATTAGTTTGGGGACTGATACAGGTCTGGGGAGAGAGTGAGGCAGTGGGATTAGTTTGGGGACTGGTACAGGTCTGTGGGGAGAGAGTGGGACAGTGGGATTAGTTTGGGGACTGATACAGGTCTGTGGGTAGAGAGTGGGACAGTGGGATTAATCTGGGGACTGATACACGCCTGTGGGGAGAGAGTTAGGCAGTGGGATTAGATTAGGGATTGATACAGGTCTGTGGGGAGAGAGCAGGATAGTGGGATTAGTTTGGGGACTGGTACAGGTCTGTGGGGAGAGAGTGGGACAGTGGGATTAGTTTGGGGACTGATACAGGTCTGTGGGGAGAGAGTGAGACAGTGGGATTAGTGTGGGGACTGATACAGGTCTGTGGGGAGAGAGAGGGACAGTGGGATTAGTTTGGGGACTGATACATGTCTGTGGGGAGAGAGTGGGACAGTGGGATTAGATTAGGGATTGATACAGGTCTGTGGGGAGAGAGTGGGACAGTGGGATTAGTTTGGGGACTGATACAGGTCTGTGGTGAGAGAGAGGGACAGTGGGATTAGTTTGGGGAGTGATACAGGTCTGTGGGGAGAGAGTGAGGCAGTGGGATTAGTTTGGGGACTGGTACAGGTCTGTGGGGAGAGAGTGGGATAGTGGGATTAGTTTGGGGACTGGTACAGGTCTGTGGGGAGAGAGTGGGACAGTGGGATTAGTTTGGGGACTGGTACAGGTCTGTGTGGAGAGAGTGGGACAGTGGGATTAGTTTGTGGACTGGTACAGGTCTGTGGGGAGAGAGTGGGACAGTGGGATTAGTCTGGGGACTGACAGAGCTGTGGGGAGAGAGTGTGACAGTGGGATTAGTTTGGGGACTGATACACGTCTGTGGGGAGAGAGTGAGGCAGTGGGATTAGTTTGGGGAGTGATACAGGTCTGTGGGGAGAGAGTGAGGCAGTGGGATTAGTTTGGGGACTGGTACAGGTCGGTGGGGAGAGAGTGGGACAGTGGGATTAGTTTGGGGCCTCGTACAGGTCTGTGGGGAGAGAGTGGGATAGTGGGATTAGTTTGGGGACTGGTACAGGTCTGTGGGGAGAGAGTGGGACAGTGGGATTAGTTTGGGGACTGATACAGGTCTGTGGGGAGAGAGTGGTACAGTGGGGTTAGTTTGGGGACTGATACAGGTCTGTGGGGAGAGAGTCGGACAGTGGGATTAGTTTGGGGTCTGGTACAGGTCTGTGGGGAGAGAGTGGGACAGTGGGATTAGTTTGGGGACTGATACAGGTCTGTGGGGAGAGAGTGGGACAGTGGGATTAGTTTGGGGACTGTTACAGGGCTGTGGGGAGAGAGTGGGACAGTGGGATTAGTTTGGGGACTAATACAGGTCTGTGGGAAAGAGTGGGACAGTGGGATTAGTTTGGGAACTGACACAGGTCTGTGGGGGGAGAGTGGGACAGTGGGATTAGTTTGGGGACTGATAAATGTCTGTGGGGAGAGAGTGGGACAGTGGGATTAGTTTCGGGACTGATACATGTCTGTGGGGAGAGAATGGGACAGTGGGATTAGTTTGGGGACTGAGACCGGTCTGTGGGGAGAGAGTGGGACAGTGGGATTAGTTTGGGGACTGGTACAGGTCTGGGGGAGAGAGTGGGACAGTGGGATTAGTTTGTGGACTGGTACAGGTCTGTGGGGAGAGAGTGGGACAGTGGGATTAGTCTGGGGACTGACACAGAGCTGTGGGGAGAGAGTGTGACAGTGGGATTAGTTTGGGGACTGATACACGTCTGTGGGGAGAGAGTGAGGCAGTGGGATTAGTTTGGGGAGTGATACAGGTCTGTGGGGAGAGAGTGAGGCAGTGGGATTAGTTTGGGGACTGGTACAGGTCGGTGGGGAGAGAGTGGGACAGTGGGATTAGTTTGGGGCCTGGTACAGGTCTGTGGGGAGAGAGTGGGACAGTGGGATTAGTTTGGGGACTGATAACAGGTCTGTGGGGGGAGAGTGGGACAGTGGGATTAGTTTGGGGACTGATACATGTCTGTGGGGAGAGAGTGGGACAGTGGGATTAGTTTGGGGACTGAGACCGGTCTGTGGGGAGAGAGTGGGACAGTGGGATTAGTTTGGGGACTGGTACAGGTCTGTGGGGAGAGAGTGGGACAGTGGGATTAGTTTGGGGACTGACACAGAGCTGTGGGGAGAGAGTGGGACAGTGGGATTAGTTTGGGGACTGATACAGGTCTGTGGGGAGAGAGTGAGGCAGTGGGATTAGTTTGGGGAGTGATACAGGACTGTGGGGAGAGAGTGAGGCAGTGGGATTAGTTTGGGGACTGGTACAGGTCTGTGGGGAGAGAGTGGAGCAGTGGGATTAGTTTGGGGACTGATACAGGTCTGGGGAGAGAGTGAGGCAGTGGGATTAGTTTGGGGACTGGTACAGGTCTGTGGGGAGAGAGTGGGACATTGGGATTAATCTGGGGACTGATACACGCCTGTGGGGAGAGAGTGAGGCAGTGGGATTAGATTAGGGATTGATACAGGTCTGTGGGGAGAGAGCGGGACAGTGGGATTAGTTTGGGGACTGGTACAGGTCTGTGGGGAGAGAGTGGGACAGTGGGATTAGTTTGGGGACTGATACAGGTCTGTGGGGAGAGAGTGAGACAGTGGGATTAGTGTGGGGACTGATACAGGTCTGTGGGGAGAGAGTGGGACAGTGGGATTAGATTAGGGATTGATACAGGTCTGTGGGGAGAGAGTGGGACAGTGGGATTAGTTTGGGGACTGATACAGGTCTGTGGTGAGAGAGAGGGACAGTGGGATTAGTTTGGGGAGTGATACAGGTCTGTGGGGAGAGAGTGAGGCAGTGGGATTATTTTGAGGACTGGTACAGGTCTGTGGGGAGAGAGTGGGACAGTGGGATATGTTTCGGGACTGATACAGGTCTGTGGGGAGAGAGTGGGACAGTGGGATTAGTTTGGGGACTGGTACAGGTCTGTGGGGAGAGAGTGGGACAGTGTGATTAGTTTGTGGACTGGTACAGGTCTGTGGGGAGAGAGTGGGACAGTGGGATTAGTCTGGGGACTGACAGAGCTGTGGGGAGAGAGTGTGACAGTGGGATTAGTTTGGGGACTGATACACGTCTGTGGGGAGAGAGTGAGGCAGTGGGATTAGTTTGGGGAGTGATACAGGTCTGTGGGGAGAGAAGTGAGGCAGTGGGATTAGTTTAGGGACTTGTACAGGTCTGTGGGGAGAGAGTGGGATAGTGGGATTAGTTTGGGGACTGCTACAGGTCTGTGGGGAGAGAGTGGGACAGTGGGATTAGTTTGGGGACTGATACAGGTCTGTGGGGAGAGAGTGGGACAGTGGGATTAGTTTGGGGACTGGTACAGGTCTGTGGGGAGAGAGTGGGACAGTGGGATTAGTTTGGGGACTGGTACAGGTCTGTGGGGAGAGAGTGGGACAGTGGGATTAGTTTGGGGACTGATACAGGTCTGTGGGGAGAGAGTGAGACAGTGGGATTAGTGTGGGGACTGATACAGGTCTGTGGGGAGAGAGTGGGACAGTGGGATTAGTGTGGGGACTGATACAGGTCTCTGGGGAGTGAGTGGGACAGTGGGATTAGTCTGAGGATTGATACAGGTCTGTGGGGAGAGAGTGGGACAGTGGGATTAGTTTGGGGACTGATACAGGTCTGTGGGGAGAGAGTGGTGCAGTGGGATTAGTTTCGGGACTGATACAGGTCTGTGGGGAGAGAGTGAGACAGTGGGATTAGTATGGGGACTGATACAGGTCTGTGGGGAGAGAGTGGGACAGTAGGATTAGTTTGGGGACTGATACAGGTCTGTGGGGAGAGTGGGACAGTGGGATTAGTTTGGGGACTGATACAGGTCGGGGAGAGAGTGGGTCAGTGAGTTTAGTTTGGGGACTGATACAGGTCGGGGAGAGAGTGGGTCAGTGGGTTTAGTTTGGGGACTGATACAGGTCGGGGAGAGAGTGGGACAGTGGGATTAGTTTGGGGATTGATACAGGTCTGTGGGGAGAGACTGGGACAGTGGGATTAGTTTGAGGACTGATACAGGTCTGTGTGGACAGAGTGAGACAGTGGGATTAGTGTGGGGACTGATACAGGTCTGTGGGGAGAGAGTGGGACAGTGGGATTAGTTTGGGGACTGATACAGGTTGGGGAGAGAGTGGGACAGTGGGATTAGTTTGGGGACTGATACAGGTCTGTGGGGAGAGAGTGGGACAGTGGGATTAGTTTGGGGATTGATACAGGTCTGTGGGGAGAGAGTGGGACAGTGGGATTAGTTTGGGGATTGATACAGGTTTGTGGGGAGAGACTGGGACAGTGGGATTAGTTTGGGGTCTGATACAGGTCTGTGGTAGGACTGTGGGATTAGTTTGGGGACTGACACAGGACTTGGGGATTAGGTTGGAGATTGATACAGGGCTGTGGGATTGTTGTGTGGGTCACAGACTGTTTGGACCTGCTGCAAGAGCCCTGCTTAGTTACCATGGTGCCTTCTTTTGATTTCCCCTCGCTGTTTTTTCACGGTAGGACTGGCGTGACAAGTACATTCACGAAAACTACTCACAGATTTTCACCGATGACATCGTGCAGCAGGTCAGTGAAAACAAATACTGCTGCAGGTGCACAACCGGTCAGACAGTGTGTGTAGAGAGGGAAACAGAGCAGGTTATTGATCCATCTGAGCTGTGTGGAGCTCACCAGTTTGTGGGTTTAATCACTGACAATGTCTCGATGTCCAAGACCACTGCTCTCTAGGAACACCGGCCATTTGAGCTGTGAAGAAAGCGATTGGCATGTTTGCCCTCATACACCTCCTGTACCTCATAACGTGGCCACTGAGTGCAGGTTCATGGTCTTCTGCTGCTGTAGCCCATCCACTGTGAGCTTCGACATGTGCATTCAGAGATGCCCTTCTGCACACCACTGTTGTAACGTGTGGTTATTTGTCTTCCTGTCAGCTTGACCCAGTCTGGCCTTTCCCCTCTGACCTCTCTCATTAGCAAGGGATTTTGCCCACTCAACTGCCACTCACTAGATGTTTTTTGCCTATTGATCCATACTGTGTAAACTCTAGTGACTGTTGTGCATGATAATCCCAGGAGTTCGACAGTTTTGAGTTACTCAAACCACCCCATCTGGCACCAGCAATCATCCCACAGTCAAAGTCACTTCGATCACATTCTTCCGCATTCTGATGTTTGGTCTGAACAACAACTGAACCTCTTGACCTTGTCTGCATGCTTTCATGCATCGAGTTACTGTCACATGATTGGCTGATTAGATATTTGCATTAACGAGCAGGTGTCCCTAATAAAGTGGCCACTGAGCACAGAATGGGGCATAGAATATAAGATTTGGAGCATTATGTTTCACTGTTAGAAAATGCTGCTCAGACTGTACTATGATCAGCACACTATAGGGAGATGTGATAGCACTGGAGAGTCGAGAAGGGACTCATGGGGATGTTGCCTCTAATAGTTGGATTCAGTGTTACATAGCTGTCAGTGATTATTCTGAGCTGGGGGGAGAATGCATAGTAGACATACTTCAATTCCTCCTGTCTTACCATCCCTCCACCCTCTTCCCTCTTCACCCTCTTTCCCCCCTCCCCTTTCTCCCTTTCCCTCTTCCCTCCCCATCACCTCCCCCTCACAACCTTTCCCCCTCCCCTCAACTTTCTCCCCCACCTCCCTGTCATGTCCCCCTCACACCCACCCCCTCACCTTCCCCCTTCCCTTTCACCCCTCACCTCACCCCCTCCCCTTTCCTCCTCCCCAACCTACCCTTCCCCCTACACTCTACCCGCCTACCGTACCCGATTCCACTACCCCCCTTCCCCCTTATCCCCTTATCCTCTCCTGCAGTGAGGGTCAGAGGGTGTGAGGGGCCTGTTTCTGTGCTGCCTGACAGATGGTGGGTCTGGGGCTGCTCTTTACTGGAGATGAGCTGCACTGTGAGATGTGGCCTTCATACCTGTCTCTCCAGTATAGTGTTTCGTCTGGCTCATATTACATCCGGATTACAATTGAAGAGCTTGTAATGAAACAAATCTGTCTGGCCACGAAGGTGTTTTAACTAGGGTGGAGCTTGAAGGCCAATGTGCCGTGTTTGCGGGCGGTGGTTTGTGGTTACTGATGTTTCCCTCTTCCCCCAGCCGTGCCCCGATGTTTACTGGTTCCCCGTCCTCAGTGAGGAAGCGTGCGACCATCTGGTTCAGGAGCTGGAGCATTACGGCCAGTGGTCCGGGGGTAAGCACGAGGTAAGGCACCAGCTGAGACAGGTTCCCCACCGGACTGTCTTGCAGCAGCTGGGTCTGCGTTGTTCACCAAATCCAATCTGTGGTTACATTAGGCCTGTGGTCTCCAGGGCAGCAAGGTTTCATCAAGATCATCACGCCAGGCCCTTCCATGGTTACCAGGGCAATGGGTCATGCCAGGCCCTTCCATGGTTACCAGGGCAATGGGTCATGTCAGGCCCTTCCATGGTTACCAGGGCAATGGGTCATGCCAGGCCCTTCCATGGTTACCAGGGCAATGGGTCATGTCAGGCCCTTCCATGGTTACCAGGGCAATGGGTCATGTCAGGCCCTTCCATGGTTACCAGGGCAATGGGTCATGTCAGGCCCTTCCATGGTTACCAGGGCAATGGGTCATGTCAGGCCCTTCCATGGTTACCAGGGCAATGGGTCATGTCAGGCCCTTCCATGGTTACCAGGGCAATGGGTCATGTCAGGCCCTTCCATGGTTACCAGGGCAATGGGTCATGTCAGACCCTTCCATGGTTACCAGGGCAACAGGTCACACTAGGCTCATCCGTAGTGATCAAGGCAGCACAGTCACCCCAGACCTGTATGTAGTTACTAAGGTGACGAGATCATTGCCAGGCCTGTCCATGTTACTGGGCCATGAGGGCAACAGCCATAACAACACATGTGTTCCCATTGCTCTGGAACCATTCATCCTAGTTCAGTCCAGCAGGCCTGTCCTCTTTCCTGAGGCTAGAACGTCACACTAAGCGACTTTCCCCATCCGTTCCTGTCACTAGAGCAATGCGTCAGCCGTTTCGGTTGCCCTGGCAATGGCAGGAACCATCGCAGCCAACGCCGCCTTGCTCCCCATTCTCTGTCGACGCCGTTGTTCCCTTGTGGCCAGGCTTTCCCAATGGAAGGGCCTCCAATCCCATGGGAGAGGTCCAGTAGCCCAGAAGTAGCCCTGGGATGCAGGGATGACCAGTTTCTTCACTGGGGGCCCTGGCTTCTGACTCCCCGGGGAGCTGGTGGGGGGTGGTGGGTTGTTGTTTTCCATGTGGGAGCTTTCTATGCCCTGATCGGTGTGTGTGGGGGTAGTTCTTAAAGTGAGCACTGCTCTGGTCTTAGGACACCCGACTCAGCGGAGGCTATGAGAACGTCCCAACGGTGGACATCCACATGAAGCAGGTGAACTTCGAGCGGGAGTGGCTGAAGTTCCTGAGGGAGTACATCGCTCCCGTCACCGAGAAGCTCTACCCCGGATACTACACTAAGGTACCCACGGGGAGGGAATGCGTTGGTGAAGAGAGGGCGAGAAGCGGGTGGAGGGGCAAACTGTGTGGCAGGGGTGTGGGGCTGACGGAGAGTGTTATGTCTTGTAACTTCAAAACATTAAACTAATTCGAAGGAAGAGATGGGAGTCTGACTTTGTGTTTGCTTTGAGCAAGGTGCCCACGTATCATGTGGTATAGTAATGATGTGTGCAGTTCACTTGTCTATACTGTTGGAAATCATGCTTTTTATGAGATTTGTACTGTTTAACAAACTCATGTATTTTTCTCAGTATGTCATGGTTTGTCCCTGCTTACTGGCAGAAAGTGGTATAACAGTTACAAGCATTTTTCACTGGCTGAGTGTTAGCTCGTTTGATGTACAGTCGCTCTCCTTATCCGTGAGTTCCACATCCACGAATTCAACCAACCGCGGTTCGTGAAAACCCGGAAGTGTTCTTCCAGCACCTGTTGCTCGAGCATGTACAGACTCTTTTTTTCTTGTCATTATTCCCTAAACAATGTAGTGTAACAACTATTTTACATAGCATTTACATTGTATTAGGTATTATAAGTAATCTAGAGATGATTTAAAGTATACGGGAGGATGTACGTAGGTTATCGTGGATCAGGATTGAAAAAGAATTAGAAGTTCTCTTACTCAGTAAGTCGGAACAGGTACATCCGGTATTATTTAGCGTCAGTTAGTCAAACGTTTGTCTCGGTATATAGTATATATTTTACCTTCCTATGCATATAAAACACTTAAGAACGTATGTTTCAGCACCAGGCTCGGGAAGTTCCCGAGTTCAGTCCAGTGACAGATCGCTATGGAGTGCCCTCTCCATCGTGCCGGGTTGATGTGGAGGATCAAAAACCCAAAACCCAATAATTAAATCACTGCGATGCTTAGTAATAATTGTAGCTTTCATCGGGGCAGGGCCTTTTCTCACTTTATCCTTTAAAATTGTTCCAATCATTGACCAACATAGCCTAACGCTTTTCCAATGACCGATGGCATTTCACCTCTTTCCGATTGCTTTATTATTTCCGCTTTATTTTCAATCATGATCGTGATTATTTTCATGAACAGAAACACTGCGGATTCAGAGCTCGGCTGCCGGGTCCTAATGTCCACCACATTGAGACAGGTTGAATAAGGTCTGGGGTTCCGCTGGGTCCTAAGGTCCACTAGATTGAGACAGGTTGAATAAGGGACTTGAGCATCTGTGTTGTTTTTGTATCTGCGAGGGATCCCGGAACCAATCCCTCGCGGATAAGGAAGGCAGACTGTAATTGTTCTTAATTATGTATCCTATTAGCTAGTTTATTCCTATCTAAGGAATTTTCCTTACTATCAGTTATGGATTTTTCAGAGGTGCTATCTTTATTCCTTTTGTCTTGGCAACCGTTCACCTCTCAGCATCATTTCACAGCTCTTTGTACGTTTGTTTCTACTTTGAAATCTTAGAATTAAGACGACTCGTCATTACTGACTCCCAGAAGAATCAAAAGGATCAGAAAATACGCAGAAATCTAACAACACATATAACCCAAAATGAATTATTTTAATAAATAAAGAATGCTAAACGAGCAATGTATTTACAATATTACTTAAATTTTAAATACACAACAGGTAGTATCCCAGGATCTTGTGGGGTAGAAGGCAGTCGCTCTTGAGTCCTTGACTATGGTGACAGTTAAAAGGTCGTGTAGAATATTTTATAGAACGGTTCTCACCCTTCAGCCCGTGATATTGTGCCAATCTTTTCAACTACTCAAATAGGCACTTGGATGAAAGGAAAGAATGGGGGTTTTATGTGTGATGGAAGAGTTTGAGTTTGTTGAAAGAATGGTATTCCATACAGGTCCATTGTGTAAACCCAGCTCATGGTAGTCCTTGTGTAATCGAGGCAGCCACAGTGTGTGTTGTCGGGGGAGACCCATCTCACTCCTTGTGTCTTCTGCACAGGCGGAAGCGGTCATGAACTTCATGGTCCGTTATCGTCCCGACGAGCAACCCTCCTTGCGACCCCATCACGACTCCTCCACCTTCACCATCAACATCGCCCTCAACACCAAAGGTGTCGACTACGAGGTAGGTGTCGGGACCCCTGCCCTCCCTCCTTCCCTCCGCGCACATCGCCTGAGCGAGACGTTGCTCCCTCCTTGGCAGTGAGTCGTGTTCCCTGGCGCTTTGCACGCAGTTGGCGGGGTCTCGCTGTGTAACTGCTCCACCTTAGCCGAAGCCTTGGGCAGGGGTGAGGGACCTGCCTCCCACCCTATCCCTGGCCATTCCTCCTTTTCTCCCTTAATCCCATCGGTAACCCTCCCAATAAATTTCCCAGCCATCAGACCATATGGTGTGGGAGTAGAATTAACCCATTCAAGTCTGCTCCACCATCTGATCACTTACCCTGTCGCCTCCCTTCTCCCTGTAACCTTTGATATCCTGACCTATCAACCACTGCTTTAAATATTCCCAATGACTTGGCCTCCACAGCTGCCTGTGGCAATGAATTCCACAGATTCACCACCGTCTTATCATCTCTGTTCTGTTCGGAGGGAACATCCTCTCCATGTCCGTTCTATCCAACCCCTGTGGATATCCGCCAGGGAAAGCGGTCATGTTCCAAAGTACGGGACTGTGCTTTCTGGTCCCTGCTGTCGGCCTCCTTCCCAGTTCCCAGTCATCTGTGGTCCAACCCTTAACCAAATTCCCAGCCTCCTGTGTGCCACGACCTTCTGTCCAATTCCCAAGTTCCCATTTCAGTTCCGCTCCCTATTCCGTCACCTCCTCCAGGTACTGTCCTGGGCCTCCTTCCCTGCAGGATGAGTCTAGAGGAAGAGCACTTCATATCCCTCTCTGGGTGGTCTGTATTCCAATGGCATAAACATTGAATACTCCAGGTTCAAGTATCCTACTCTCCCTCTTTCCCCATTCTCTCTTCCCCCTGATCTTCCCAGTTCCTTCCACACCCTCCCCAAAACTCTTCGTCTGAACGTCGCCGTCACACTCCTCCCACTGGGTCCCCTCCCCACACTGTTCCCATCTGCCCTCCCCATCTCCCTTGTTTGGTTCCCTGCTCCACCTTCCCCTCCCAACAGATCCCTGCTTCTGTAGACCTTTGTCACCACCACCCGTCACCTCCCAGCCTCTATCGCTGTTCCCTGTCTCCCCTCCTCTATCTGCCTGATCCACCTATCACCTCCCAGTGAGACTAATCCCACTCTCCCCTCCTCCACCTACCCATCACTCCCCTTCACCTGGATCCACCCGTCACCTCTATTCCCACTCTCCCCACCTCCTTTCCTCACCAAGATTCACCCATCACCGCCCAGCCTCCATCACCTTTCCCACTCTCCCCTCCTCATCTCCCCACCTCCTTTCCCCACCCGGATCCACCCATCGCCTCCCAGCCTCTGTCACTATTCCCATCCCCTCACCTCTTTATACCCAGTGTCTCCCAATCTGAATCTCCTTAATTCTTCTAAGACAACAGAGGCCAACACAGACAAAAAAAAAATTGGAGGAACACATATCGGGCAGCATCTGTGGAGGGAAATAGACAGTCGATATTTTGGGGTAAGACCCTTCATCCAGTCCAGGTAAAGGATCCCAACCCGAAACGTCGACTGTCCCATTTCTGTCCGCAGGTGCTGCCCAACCTGTTGTGTTCCTGCAACGATTTGTCTTTCCCCTCCTGATGAGTGGGGTTGCCTTCCCAGGATGTGGACATGTCTGACCATACCAACCTCTATTGCCCATCCATAGTCGTCTCAATACTGAGGAAGTGCTGGGCCTGGAGTCACCTCGAGGCCAGACCAAGTAAGGAGATATTTGGGCAGACACTTCAATAGGCAAGGCCGAGAACAGGAGTTCGCAACCTGGCATGTACAGACCCTTGGTTAATGGCAGGGTCCATAAAAAAGGTTAGAACCTGTGGTCCAAAAGCAGTACAGTCCTAATGCAGACAAATGGGATTGGTGTAAACGGGAAAGAGGTCGGCATAAACGTGATGGGTCAAAGGGCCTAATTCTGTACTGTCAAAGTCAATGACTATTATATTGGAGGGCAGAATCTCTGCCCTTGTTGCAGAAGTGAGCTTTCTCTCCCTCACTGGGACAGAGGGCCTGTCTGAGATGCCAAAGTGCAGGTGTGTGGTCTGTAGTTTGACAGGCTCTGGATCAAGGGCTCTTTGGGGCTTCTGCTGTTGCTTGCATGGTGGGGGTGGTAGCTGTTGGTGCTTTTACTGCTGTTTGTGCAAAGGATGGGGAGGAGGCTTCGATATTTCTATCATTCATTCTATGGGGTTTCTTGTTCTGTGGATGTCTGTGAAGAGTAAGAATTTCAGGTTGTATACTGTATACATTCTCTGATATTAAAATGAACCTTTGAATGGTTGCATAGAAGTTAGCACAGTCACTTTACATAGCCAGCAAGCGCTGAACAGGGTTCGATTCCCACTGCCGTCTGTAAGGAGTTTGTACGTCCTCCCTGTGACCACGTGGGTTTTCTCCTCCCATAGTCCAAATACGTATGGTCAAGGCTAGTGAGTTGTGGGCAGGCTGTATTGGCGCCAGAAACGTGGCCTTGTGGCAAAGTCTGCTGATGATACAAAGTTAGGTGGAGGTAGAACGGCTACAGAAGGATTTGGACAGATGAGGAGAATGGGCAAAGAAATGGCAGATAGAATTCAGTGTCAGGAAGTGTATGATCATGCTCTTTGGTAGAAGGAATAAAAGGATAGACTGTTTTCTAAATGGAGAGAAAATTAAATTTCTGAGGTGCAAAGGGAACTGGGAATTCTCGTGCAGGATTCCCTGAAGGTTAATTTGCAGACTGAGTAGGTGGCCAGGAAGGCCTATGTTCGTGACACTTCTCACGCTTTGAATTTTTTCAATGATTTTAAGTTCCCTGGCCCAAACCACCTTATTTTCACCATGGACGTCTAGTCCCTACATCCCCCACCCAGACAGTCTCAAAGCTCTTTGCTTCTTTTTGGATTCCAGACCTAACCAATTCCCCTCTACCACCACTCTCCTCCGTCTAGTGGAATTTGTTCTTACTTTCAATAATTTCTCCTTTGGCTCCTCCCACTTCCTCCAAACCAAGGGAGTAGCCATGGGCACCCGCATGGATCCCAGTTATGCCTGGCTTTTTGTTGGCTTTGTGGAACAGTCCATGTTCCAAGTCTATACGGGTATCCGTCCCTCTCTTTTCCTTTGCTACATCGACGACTGCATTGGCCCTGCCTCCTGTACACATGCTGAGCTCGTTGACTTCATTAACTTTGCCTCCAACTTTCACCCTGCCCTCAGATTTACCTGGTCCATTTCCAACACCTCCCTCCCCTTTCTTGATCTTTCTGTCTCCATCTCTGGAGATGGCTTATCTACTAATATCTACTATAAGCCTACAGACTCTCACAGTTATCTGGACTATTCCTCTTCCCACCCTGTCTCCTGCAAAAATGCTATCCCCTTCTCACAATTCCTCCGAATCCACCGCATCTGCTCTCAAGATGAGGCTTTTCATTCCAGGATGAAGGACATGTCTTCCTTTTTTAAACAAAGGGGCTTCCCTTCATCTACCATCAACTCTGCTCTCAAACGCATCTCTCCCATTTCCCACACATCTGCCCTTACCCCATCCGCCCACCACCCCACTCGGGATAGGGTTCCCCTTGTGCTCACCTACCACCCCACCAGCCTCCAGGTCCAACGTATAATTATCCGTAACTTTCGCCACCTCCAACAGGATCCCACTACCAAGCACATCTTTCCCTCCCCCCCCTTTCTGCTTTCCGCAGGGATCACTCCCTATGCAGGGATTTCCCTCCTGGCACTTATCCTTGTAAGTGGAACAAGTGCTACACCTGCCCTTACACTTCCTCCCTCACCACCATTCAGGGCCCCAGACAGTCCTTCCAGGTGAGGCGACACTTCACCTGTGAGTCGGCTGGTGTGGTATACTGCGTCCGGTGCTCCCGGTGTGGCCTTTTATATATTGGTGAGACCTGACGCAGACTGGGAGACCATTTCGCTGAACACCTACACTCTGTCTGCCAGAGAAAGCAGGATCTCCCAGTGGCCACATATTTTAATTCCACGTCCCATTCCCATTCTGATATGTCTATCCATGGCCTCCCCTTCTGTCAAAATGAATCCAAACTCAGGTTGGAGGAACAACACCTTATATACTGGCTGGGTAGCCTCCAACCTGATGGTATGAATATTGACTTCTCTAACTTCCGTTAATGCCCCTCCTCCCCTTCTTACCCCATCCCTGACATATTTAGTTGTTTGCCTGTTCTCCATCTCCCTCTGGTGCTCCCCCCTCCCCCTTTCTTTCTCCCGAGGCCTCCCGTCCCATGATCCTTTCCCTTTTCCAGCTCTGTATCACTTTCGCCAATCACCTTTCCAGCTCTTGGCTTCATCCCACCCCCTCCGGTCTTCTCCTATCATTTCGCATTTTCCCCTTCCCCCCACTACTTTCAAATCTCTTACTATCTTTCCTTTCAGTTAGTCCTGACGAAGGGTCTCAGTCCAAAACGTCGACAGTGCTTCTCCCTATAGATGCTGCCTGGCCTGCTGTGTTCCACCAGCATATTGTGTGTTGTTGTTTGAATTTCCAGCATCTGCAGATTTCCTCATGAAGGCAAATGTGATTTTGGCATTCATTTCGAGGGAACTAGAGTATAAAAGCACGGATGTAATCTTGAGGCTTTATAAAGCACTGGTGAGACCTCACTTGGAGAATTGTGAGCCGTTTCGGGCCCCTTATCGAAGAAAGGATGTGCTGACATTGGAGCGGGTTCAGAGGAGGTTCACAAAAATGATTCTGGGATTGAATGGCTTGTCATATGAAGAGAATTTGATGGCTCTGGGCCTGTATTCACTGGAATTCAGAAAAATGAGGGGTAACCTCACTGAGATCTAACGAATGTTGAAAGGCCATGACAGAGTGGACGTTTCCTATAGTGGGAGAGTCTACTATCAGAGGACACAGCCTTAGAATAGAGGGGCATCCTTTTAGAACAGAGACCAGGATGAATTTTATTTAGCCAGAGAATGGTGTATCTGTAGAATTCGTTGCCACCAGCAGTTGTGGAGGCCATGTCACTAGGTGTATTTAAGGCAGAAGTTGATCGATTCTTGGTTAGTCAGGGCATGAAGGGATACAGGGAGAAGTCAGGAGACTGGGGCTGAGAGGGAAATGGTCATGATGAAATGGCAGAGCAGACTCGATGTGTCAAATGACCTAATTTTGTTCCTATATCTTAATGGTCTTGTGGACACTTGCAGGCTGCCCAGCACAATCCTCGCTCATTTATTTTGATAGAAACAATGCATTTTGCTGTATGCTTCGATGTACATGTGACAGTCAAAGCTTATTTTTACCTTTATTTCTCTCCCTGAAGTGCAACCATCCTTGGTTACCAAAAACTCACTTGAACTTGAATGTGTCTCTTTATTTGTATTTGAGTATCTCCCCACCCGAGGTGAGATTCGAACCGATATCACCGCAGAGTTTCCAGCTGCCAGCCCAGGAGTCCAGACCAAGAGATAGAGAGATTCTGAAGTGTTCGACAGGCCAGGCCTGACCAAAGAGTCTTGGCCCAAGATGTCAACTGTCCATTTCTCCCACAGGGATCCATTGGACAAGTTGATTGGGTGGTTTGTTGGCCTTCATCAGTCAGGGGATTGAGTTCTACGAGGTGATGCTGAAGCTTCACTGGAGTACAGGGTTAATGGCAGGATTCTTCGCAGTGTGGACAAACAGAGGGATCTTGGAGTCCAGATCGCTCAAAGTTCCAGTGCCAGTTGATAGGGTATTTGAGAAGGCATGTGCAGGCCTTTGTCAGTCAAAGGATTGAGTTCAAGAGGTAATGTTACAGCTCTATGGTTAGACTACGCTTGGGGTATTGTATTTAGTTCTTGGCAGCTCAGTATAGGAAGGATGTGGAAACTTTAGAGAGGTTACAGAGGAGATTTACCAGGATGCTGCCTGGATTAGAAAGAATGTCTTATGAGTAATGGTTGAGTGAGTTAGGGCTTTTCTCTTTGGAGCAAAGGAGAATGAGAGGCCTACATAGCATTGACAGCCAGCACCTTTCTCCCCAGGGTGGCAATGACTAATACCAGAAAGTATGAGGGGATTTTCGATTAATCTTGGCATAGGCTAAAAAGTCAGCACAACATGGTGGACTGAAGGGCCTGTACTGTGCTGCCTGGCCCGCTGAGTTCCTCCCATGAATGGGTGTGCATCTGTGTGTTTATTGCCGGGCTATGGAGGGCTGCTCACTCTGCTGCCCAGACCGACTGTCTCGCTTTCTCCGACAGGGTGGAGGCTGCAGGTTCCTGAGATACAACTGCTCGGTAGAGAGTCCACGCAAGGGCTGGTCACTCATGCACCCGGGACGTCTGACCCACTTCCACGAGGGCCTGCCGACCACCAGAGGCACGCGGTATATCATGGTCTCCTTCGTGGACCCCTAACAAAGGCCATGCCAGACGACTGAAGTGGTGGGGGGGGGGGGGGAGGGGGGAGAGACCTCTGGCTTTTCAACCAGACTTTCTGCAGTTATTTAAAAGGAGGTCTTCCATCCCTACCTCCCTCCACCCCGCTCCTCTCCAACCCTCCATCCTCTATCTCCCTCCCTTTCCCCTTCCATACCCCTCCCCTTGGTTGGACAATCAACAATCAACCGATTCTGAGGAGAAAGACCACTATTGGGCCCAAACCATCTCCATCAATCAGACCTTACCGGGCCTCTCCATGTTGGTGACCTTTCTCTTCATCTGCGCCCTGTGGATTCTGATTGGACATTCTGGATCAGTTCACCATGGAAACCCAGCGCCTTGGATAACCCACTGGCCTCGAGATCTTCTGAGAGAGGCTGGGTCAGCAGCAACCCTGTCCTCCACACCCTTTGATCGCCTCAGTGCCTATCCAGCTGCAGGAGACATCCAGCGAGTTTGCAGTCCTTAAGACAAAGTCGCCTCTGTCTTATCACCAGCCCCTGCCCCGGCGTTCTGGACTCTCCGAGGGGGAGAGGGGAAGGACTCTGGGCTTCAGCCTCGACCTAATTCCTCGGCATGAGGGCCATCGACCGGAAACTTTGCCTCCTGCTCCTCCCTCCGTCTGTCGTGCCTTATTTTGCACTGCCAGGACCTGTGCACCTAATTCTCCCCCCTCCACCACACTCCTCATTTTGTTCCGGGGGTGGGGGGAGGTCAGGTGGGTAGGCCGAATGGGACGATGGACAGGCTGAATGCCACCAGTGCCGTTTATCCCCACCTGCTCCCGCTGGGATCCAGTTGTCCAGCTGGGTCCCTAGCACAGCCATTGCTGCCTCATTGTTGGCCCAATTTGGACCAGTGATAAACGAGGTGAGGGGCCTTTCTTTATAGGGAGAGGGAGACCATAGTCCTCGTAGAAGCCACCCACTGTCTCTCCTCCATGTCCTACAGCATCCTGACTTCAATATTCTTCAGAAATATGCCCTCAGCCATAGCAACTCAGTGGGAACCGTAAGATACAGGAGCAGAATTAGGCCTTTCAACCTGTCACCCTTTCAGAATCACCTCCAACTACAGACAGCCCCTGGGGTGGGGGGTCACTACCATCAGGATCTCTGTATCCCATTTTGAGGGGAGGGATGGTGGAGGCCTTTGTGTTCCTGATCAGACAGCGGTTCCCATTTCACGTATCAAGTTGGAGGCTATTTGGCCCTTCGAGTCTGTGCTAACCCTGGAATCGATGCCATGTTAACTCCCGGATTCTCTTTCACTGGGGCCAATTAATCGACCAGCCCCACGAGTGATCGGCATGAGGGAGGGAATTCCACATGGCTAGTGGGAGAGCATGCAGTCTACAGGCAGAAGGTGCTGGGGTCAGGGTTGAACCTGTCTCTCTGGCACTGGGAGGCAGGGGCTCTGCCTATTGGGTTTGGATGAACAAAGAACAGCACAGGAACAGGCCCTTCTGCCCACAATGCTGTGCCAAACCAAATAGCCAACTAACCTAATCCCTTCTGCCGACATAATTTCCATAATCTTCCACTTCTTCCCTCATATTCATCTGCCTAGCTACACGTCTCTTAAAAGCCCTTAACATGCCTGCCTGTACGACAACCCCAGGCACCCACCATTCTGTGTGTTTTTTTAAAAAAAACTTCCTTCACATCTCCTTTGAAATCACCTGCTCTTATCTTCAATGCATGCCCTCTGGTATTAAACATTTCCACCCTGGGAAACAGATACTCCCTGTCCACTCTATCTGTGCCTCTCATAATCTTGGAAACCTCTGTCAGATCTCCCCTCAGCCTCCGCTGCTCCAGAGAAAACAACCCAAGTTTACCCAGCCTCTCATGATAGCAGATGCCCTGTAAACCAGGCAGCATCCTGGTAAACTTCCTCTGCACCCTCTCCAAAGCCTCAACATCCCTCCTATAGTGGGGCGACCAGAACTGTACACGATATTCCAGATGTGGCCTAACCAGAGTTTATAAAGTTGCAGCATAACTTCCTGACTTTGAACTCAGTGCCTCAACTGATGAAAGCAAGCACTCCATAAGCCTTCTTAGCCACCTTATCGAGCTGTGTAGCCACTGTCAAGGAGCTATGAACCTGTACCCCAAGATCTCTCTTCTCATCAACACTATTAAGGGTCTTGCCTATAACAGTGTATTGGTCTCTTTGCATTTGACCTACCAGGATGCAACGCTTCACATTTGGCCGGGTTAAACTCCATCTGCCATTTCTCCACCCATACCTGCAACTGATCGATATCCCATTGTATTCTTTGTCAATCTTCCACACTACCCACAACACCACCAACCTTCGTGTCATCTGCAGACTTACTAACCCACCCATCTACATTTTCATCCAGGTCATTTCTGTACATCACCAACAGATCCCAGTACAGATCCCTGCAGAACACCACTAATCACAGACCTCCAGCTCGAATAAGTCCCTTCACCCACTACTGTCTTCTATGGACTAGTCAATTCTGAATATAAACGGTCAAGTCGCCATTGACCCCGTGCACCTTAATCTACTGGATGAGCCTCCCATGAGGGACCTTGTCAAATGCCTCACTAAAATCCATGTAGACCACACCCAGCTTCATCGATCACCCTCGTCACCTCATCAACGCACTCAGCCAAGTTAGTAAAACACGACTTGCCCTTCACAAAGCCGTGCTGGCACTCCCTAATTAGACCATGCTTTTCCAAATACTCTTAAATTTCCCTGACGTGAGACTCACCGGTCTATGGTTTCCAGGATTATCCCCGGTTCCCTTCTTGAACAATGGAACAACATTTGCTATGTGCCAGTCCTCCGGGACCTCGCCTGTGGCTAGAGAGGACACAAAGATATTGATCAAGGTCTCTTCACTTGCCTCTCTCATTACCCTGTGGTATATCCCATCAGACCCTGGGGACTTACCCACCTTAATCCACTTGTAAGAGACAACCTCCTCCTTTACTTCGAAACACCCGAACACATGAATACTGATCTCCCGAGCCTCCGGGTCCTTCTCCTTGGTAAATATTGATGTAAAGTATTCGTTAAGGACTTTGTCCACATCCTTTGCATCCAAGCAAGTGTTTCACCCCTTGATGCGCTTGTGCTCTTTGTTCAAACAAGCTGGGAGTAGGCATGTGTGCACACCCACTGCCTCGAAAGGCCTCAGATTATTTATTACCAGTTTTTTCTTTTTCCCTGTGGATTTTGTTCTTTGGTTGAGCTTTATCTCAAATCCACTCCTCGTCTCTGCATCCACCCTCCCCCCCCCCCCCCCCCCCAGAAGGGCAAGGTGAGACCCCCTGCCTACTCTCTGAAGAAAGGTCTCCCCGTTGGGGATGGACTAGCCCAGAATAAGCCAGGCCTCTCCTGGGCCAGGAGCCCTCATGCGTGCACCTCAGCCCAGCGACAGACACTACCAGGCCTAGCCTCCATGTCTTGTTCCTAGGCTTAAACCTGTTGCCACAGTAACAGGGCCTAGCCTCAGTATTTACCTCCTCAGCAAACACAGGCCTTGTGACAGAGTTGCTCCTTATACTCACTTCACTGCCTCCAACCAGTCCAAAGGTGCACACTCCACCCCACCAGGGCTCCCCCTCGCCCCTAGCAGATCCCATTCGTTCCCTAGTGCCCACCAGCGGGCAGACCCAAGTGAGTTCCGGATGATGAGTGAGCGTCGCGATGTGTAAATTGTTGTATATTTCATGTTTTATTTTAAATGTGTGACTGGACGAAAGTGCTATAAAAATGCTCAGCTGCCACCAAGCCTCTGGTAACTCACTGCCCGTTTGTGTCCCTCCTACATGAGATTGGCCTGCGTGGGCCACTCCTCCTCAGGTAGGCCTTGGCCTGCGGTGCCCCTCTTCATTCTCAACCAGTGGGGCTCCTCCCTGGCCAGCAGCGAGTTCCAGATATGGCCTCTGGTCTGCAGGGAGCTTGATGGGAGAATTGCACAGGAAGAGCCCACTTGATTTTTCTAGGTGGTGACCTCCATACAGAATAGTTTCTGCCAGCTCCTTCTACAACAGGGGCCAGTACAGCACCGAGACAGGCTTTGTGGCCTACCCTGTGCCACCCAGTTTTTCTGTCTGGATGCTTCCCGAAGGCCATGACAGTCCTCCAGTGACCTCAGACCAAGCAGCATTCTCCCAGGGCTGCATGTGGGACTTTTTTTTTTGGGCCTAGGGATGCATCGAGCAGGACTCAATCCTGCGACCCTGTGTAGTTGGGTGGAGAATGGGGTGGAGTTTCAGAGCTGGTGGTCTGGCAGGTGAATGGGATCCTGCTGTGCCCAAGATGCTTGGTTCCTTTACTGCACTGGGCCAGGACTGGGGGCAAAGCAGGTGGGCAGAGACCTGTCGGGCCCCACCTGTCCAGCCGTAGGCGGCAGCCCACCACCCTCCCACTCCACTTCCTTCCCAGTGACATTGGATTGGCACCACACAGCCTGAGGAGCTGCTCCTGGCCCAGGTGGGGAGGAAGGGGATGATGGAACGTTAATCCCTTGGGCCAGTAGTTCATGTGATCTTGCTCTACACCTTGCCAGAAACTGTTGTAGAAACTCTGCTGGATTATTGAGAGTGTGGGGTTAACAGAGCTCCCACTGTAAACTGTTGTCTGACAGAAGGATGTCAGCAATTCCAATTGCTTCCTAATCTTGCTCTCACGTCTGATTTGGAATGCCTGTGGCATCTTGCTTTCTGGCCTAATTTGTGTTCCCCTACCAAGTTATGCCGATGCCCAAAAATCTTGCTGTCTGACATCACCCTGCACATCCCCTCCCTCAGTGAGCAAACACTGAACTGCCTGTATCGAGCACACATCATTAGGAGGGCTAGGACCAGGGGCTACAACCTCAGAATCCGAGGAGATGTCCCTTTAAAAGGGAGATGAGGAATTTCTTCAGCCAGAGGGTGGTGAATCTGTGGAATTCATTGCCACAGACAGCTGCAGAGGCCAAGTCATTGGGTTGACAAAGCAGAGGTTGACAGGTTCTTGATTAGCAAAGGTGATGGGTAGAATCTCCCACTAGGTAATGAGACAGGGCAGGTAACAGAAGCTTGTGCTGGGGATCACTTTGCATCTAGTGATCACAGTGTCATTAGTCTCAAAGTAAATATGCATAAAGAGAGGTTTGATCCACAGGTTGAGATTCTGAATTGGAGAAAGGCCAATTTTGATGGCATCAAAGGATCTGGCAAGTGTGGATTTTGACAGGTTGTTTTCTGGCAAAGGTGTACTTGGTAAGTGTGAAGCCTTTAGAAGTGAAATTTTGGGAGTTCAAAGCCTGTATGGGCCTGTCAGAGTAAAAGGCAAGGATAACAGGTTTAGGGCACCTTGGTTTTCAAGAGAGGCCCTGGTTAAGAAAAAAAAGGTGCATAGCAGCTACAGGCAGGCAGGAACAAATGAGGTACTTGGGTATAAGAAATGCAAGACAACTCTTAAGAAATCAGAAGGGCTAAAAGAAGGCACAAGGTTGCCCTAGCAACAAGATGAATGAGAATCTGAAGAAATTCTACAGATACGTTAACAGCAAAAGGATTGCAAGGGACAAAATTAGTCCTCTGGAAGATCAGAATGGTAATCCATGTGTGAAGCCAAAAGAGATGGAGGAGATCTTTTAGAACATAGAACAGTACAGCACATTACAGGCCCTTCGGCCTACAATGTTGTGCCGACCCTCAAACCCTAACTCCCATATCAGTACTTACTGGGGGGATGGACACAGAGTCTATGGAAGTGAGGCAAAACAGCAGAGAGGTCATGGACTCGATGCAGATTACAGAGGAGGGGGTGTTTGCTGTCTTGAGGCAAATTAGGGTGGATAAATCCCCAGGACATAAGGTGTTCCCTTAGACCCTACAGGAGGCAAGTGCAGGGGCCCTAGCAGAGATATTTAAATTTCCTTAGCAACAGGTGAGGTACTGGTGCATTGGAGGACAGCTAGTGTGGTTCTGCCATTCTAAAAATAATACAGGAAATTATAGGCTGGTGAGCCTGATATCAGTAGTGGGAAAGTTATTGGAGGATATTCTAAGGGATTGGATATATAAGTATTTGGATAGATAGAGACTGATTAGGGATAGTCAGAGTGGCTTTGTGTGTAGTAGATCATGTCTACCAAATCTTAATGGAGTTTTCAAGGAAGTTACCAGGAAAGTGGATGAAGACAAGGCAGTGAATGTTGTCTACATGGACTTTAGCAAGGCATTTGACAAGGTCCTGCATGGGAGGTTGGTCAAGAAGGTTCAGTCACTTGGCATTCAAGATGAGGTGGTAACTGGTTTAGACATTGGCTTTGTGGGAGAAGCGAGGGAGTGGTAGTAGACTGTTGCCATTCTGGAAGCCTGTGACTAGTGGTGTGTGGTGCTGGGTCCCTCGTTTGTCATCTAGATCTGAATGAGAATGTGGTTCACTGGATCAGCAAGTTTGCAGATGACACCAAGATTAAGAGTGTAGAGGACAATGAGAAAGCCTATCATGGCTTGTAGTGGGATCTGAACCACGGGCTGGAAAATGGCAGGTGGAGTTTAATGCAGACAAGTGTGAGATGTTGCACTTTGGGAGGACCAACCAGGGTGAACAGTAGGGAACCGAGGAGCGTGGTAGAACAAAGGGCCCATAATTCACTGAAAGTGGCATCACAGGTAGATAGGGTCGTAAATAAAGCTTTTGGCACTTTGGTTTTCCTAAATCAAAGTACTGAGTACAGGAGATGGGACGTTATGTTGAAGTTGTACAAGATGTTGGTGAGGTCTAATTTGGAGTATTGTGTACAGTTCTAGTCACCTACCTACAGGAAAGATATCAATGAAATTGAAGGAATACAGAGACAATTTTCAAGGACGTATCCGGGACTTGAGAACTGGAAATTCATGGATAGATTGAATAGGTTAGGACTTTATTCCTTGGAGCATCTTCCGGTTTAAGATGACGTGGCTGAAGGTGAGTGACAGCTTACTGGTGGTTAACAAAACAAGAAATACAAGTGAATACTTTATGAAAAACAATTTTATTGTAAAAATTGTGGTAAACAATCAAGAGGTGAGTGGAAGTGAAGCTGAGACGAGTGTTGAAGTGTAGCTGTGCGAGGCGAAGTTGGGCAAGGTCAAGGCACGTTCGAGGAGAAGTCGGTGCGAGCCGAGTGGAGGAGAGAGGCAGATCCACCTACACAGAGCGAGGTTCGATCGATATGAGCGCCGGGTCGATTTGGAAAGGTCGGGTACGGCCCGGAACATGGTGGCGGGGTCCAGGCCCGGAGTGTATCGATGCAACAGGACCCGGGTCTCTGAGCGGAGTGATCCGATGTTTGGATGATTTAAACGCTGGGCCAAATGGTTTGAAAATGCAGGGTGCCGGGGCCAGAGGCGAGGGTCTGCTTGCTACTCCACACCGTTTACTCTTCACTGCACTGAGGTTAAAGCTGTGGTCTGAACTGAGGGCTTCATGTCTGAGGACTCACTTTTGTTCTGAATGCTATTTGCTTACTTTTATTGTTTGTACAATTTTTTTCTCACTTTCTGCAGATTGAACAGTTGTCAGTCTTTTTTTTAAAAGAGTTCTTTGGGTTTCTTGTTTTGTGGCTGCCTGTTAGGAGATGAATCTCAAGATTGTACAATGTATACATACTTTGGTAATAAATGTACCTAGAGCTTCGATTGAAGGGAGGTCTGATAGGTACAAAATTATGAGTGGTATGAATAGAGTAAATGCAAGGCAGGCTTTTTCCACTGAGGTCCGGGTTAATGGTGAAAGGTGAAAAGTTTAAGGGGAACCTTATTCACTCAGACGGTTGTGAGAGTGTGGAACGAGCTGCCAGCACAAGTGGTGAAATCAATGTCGAAGAGAAGTTTGGATAGGCACATGGACAAAAGGGGTATGGAGGGCTACGGGCACGGTGCAGGTTGATGGGAGTGGGCAGTTTAAATGGCGTGGCATGGAGTAGATGAGGCGAGGGGCCTGTTTCTGTGACTAATGGGACTGAGAACAAAAGCCATAGCTGAATGACAGAGCAGGCACGATGGGCTGAATGGCTTCATTGTGTGACTAAGCCGCTCCGGGTGGAGTGAGTCTCCTGTATCTACAAAGCCCCTGCTTTGAACTGGTGCTGTTCCCTACCACAACTCTCCACACCCTGGGGTTTGTACCATTCCCTCACTCATTCTGAAGGTCCACGAGTTAGGGTTAGGAATTTGTGGCTATGCTACATTGGTGCCAAATGCACGGTGATACTCCAGGCTGCCCCCAGCACATCCTTGGACTGCGTTGATCGTTGACACAAATGAGGCATTTCACTCTACGTGTGACAGTAAAGACCATCTTTAATCTGGGAGGTCTCCCATTCCCCCGACCCACTCTGGGCCAGAATGAAGCCAGGGCCTTTCCTGAAGAGATCATCAAGGCTACACCCTCGCTAACTGGGGCCAGCTGCCACGAAACAGCACCAGGCTTGTGATGTTTTAATAAAATAGCAACCCACCCTGGCTGGAGTTTTAGCTCTTTGCTCGTTTATTTTTTCGCAGAGAGAAAAAACTCAGCCTTGCATTGTATTTCCCCTCAAATTGGGCCCCCACTGCTCGGGCTTTCCAACTTCCCACTGCTACTGATCGGGTTAACATGTCTCCATGCCCCACGCTTACACTCCCAACCCCTCCAAAATCAGCATCCACACTTCCCAGCAATAAACTGACAGACGGTAGCATGGTAGTGTAGTGGTTAGCACAAGGCTTTACTGCGCCTGCAGACCGCGGCGGGTTCAATTCCCGCCGCGGTCTGAGGAGATTTTCCTCTCAGGACCGTGTGGCTTTCCTTTGGGTCCCCCATTCCAAAGATGTACAGGTCAGGGTTGCTTTGTTGTGGGTGTGCTGTGTTTGCGCCAGAAGTGTGAGGACACTGGCAGGCTGTCCTCCCTGCCCCAGCACATCCTTGGCCTGCGTTGGTCGTTGAATTAAGCGACAGATTTTGCTGCGTATTTCGATGCACAGCTTAAGCTGACGCCTGGAGAGCTGCAAGCACTGAGCAGTTCTTGGGTCTGAAATATTGACTCTCCTGCTCCCCAGCCAGTTGAGTGTTTCTGGGTTTTATTTCGGATTTGCTGCATTTAATATTTTTTTAAAGCCAGTGCAGTCAGAGCCTCGCCATGCATGGTGGGATCTCTAAACGGTTTGCTACACCAAGTGGGGGCAAGCTGTGTCCCACCATCCTACTGGAGGGAGAGAATAGGGCTGTTGTTGTGTAGAATGTAGGGTAACCACAGTTACTCCTCTCCCAGGGCACTCATCCCTCCCCTCCAACCCCCAAGCTCAGAAACTCACCCCTGGCTTCCTGTAGGTCCACCCCACCCAACATCTCCACGGTAGTGGCAAGCCAAGGAAGTGAATCTCCTCTCCTCCATCTCTGGAAAGTGGGGTGGGGGTGGCTTGGAAATCCATCCCTGCCTTCCTCGGGGGGGGGGGGGGGGGTGAGGAATGACTGCCACGACAACCCTACAAAGGACATACTGGAATCAGGACTGGGGTTACCCTGGTGGGGATTAATTCAATCAGGTGAAGGGAGGTGAGGGTGGGTGGGGGGGAGAAAGGTCTTCACGGTGCTGGGGGTATGGCTGTTCTGATCTCAGGGTTTCTGCCCCCCCCCATAGTGCACAGATAGAGGCCGCTCAGCCCAACCAGTCCGTGCTGACCACTGTGTCCACCCAGCTTGCCGAGGTCGGCCCATATCCCTCTGTCTATGTACCTATCTCTCTATCCGAGTGCTCCCTGCGCAGAAAAGCTGCCCTTCACATACATTTTAAATTTCTCCCTCTCACCCTACCCCCCACCCCCACCACCACCCTGGGGTAGAGACGCCTCACCATTTTAAACACTTCTATAAGGTCACCCCTTATCGTCCAACGTTCTAAGGAGCAAAGACCCAGCTCAGCCAACTCAGGCCCATGGGTGCTGGCAACACCACAAGATTACTGAAAACCACAGATTAACACAGTCAACCCCAGTACTCCCCTATAGTCCGCAATAAATATATTGTTCCCCCACCAGAAAAAGGAGAATGATGGTCAGTGGGGGAGGGGGCGTGGGGAAATCAGGAGAAGGGGTCGAAGAATGGATCAACAGGGGGGACGTTGTAGCTAGCGTCCAGGAAGATGCTGAGCGTCCCGATGGAGGTGAAGCTGATGAAGACAAAGAGGAAGATGCGGTCGACAACCATTGCCACGTACTGCCAGTCCTTCTTCAGCTGGGAGGGAGAGAAAGGGGAGTGATAAGCCAGGGAGTGGAGTAGGAAAAGACCAGGCCTTGTGCATGCAGGCCAGTCAGTCCATCACGGTGGAAATAGACTCGGCCCATAGCCACTCACCCAAACACGATCCCTCTCTCCGGCAGTCTGTACTCAGTCCTCTAAACTCACCCCTCAGAACCCTAGATCTATGACCCCTAGGTTTTATTGACCTCTGACAGTAACGAGATGTTTCCTGTAGTCTAACCAATCTATACCACTCATAATTTTATACAACACCCATCTCTCCTCCAAATTTCCCCGTCCTTTGTGAAAAGATCCAGTTTCTCCTCATAACTCAGTCCCACCATCACAGGGAATGTCCATAACAGACGAATTATGCCCTACGGCCTTTTGAGTCTGCTACGCTATTCCACCACGGCTGATTTATTTTCCCTCTCAACTCCATTCTCCTGCCTTCTCCCTGTAACCTTTGACACCCTTACTAATCAAGAACTTATCAGCCTTGGCTTTAATATACTCAATGACTTGGCTTCCAGACACACTGCCCTCTGGCAAAAGAAATCCCTCCTCATCTCAGTTCTAAAGGGACGTCCTGAGGCTGTGACCTCTCCTGAGGTGTAAAATTATTCCCAGTGACCTGGCCTCCATAACAGTCTGTGGCGATGGATCCCACAGATTCACCACCCTCTGGCTGAAGGGATGCCCTTCTATTCTGAGATTGTGCCCTCTGGTCCCAGACTCTCCCACCAATGGAACTATCCACTCTGCAGGTTTCAATGAAGATCCTCTGTATAGAAGGGTTCTTCATTGCTCTTTCCATAACAATTTTTTGACCTGTCAGGGTCGTTGGCCCCAAGTTGAACCCCTGAACCTGGAGGACTGGTGGACCACTCTTAGTCTGACCTTTGCCTTTTGACCTATTTGACGTGGCTGACCCTACCAAGAGTGAAAGCACAAGGACCTGACTCCAGGCAGCACCGCTCTCCGGGTCATTGAGGCATGCAAACCTCCACACCGTACAACAAGGTGGTTGTCCTCTTGAAAGCTGAACTAATTACACTCGTACTTAAATGGCATCCCCTGCCTAAACAAAGTCCATATCCCTCCATGTTCATCTGACTAAAAAACGTCCTGAACACCTCTATCCTATCCACCGCCTTTGACAGTGCAATCCAGGTATCCACCACTCTATATAAAAAAAAAGCTTGGCCCACACATCTCCTTCCAACTTTTCCGTTTTCATCATTAATGAATGCCCTCTAGCTGAGACATTTTGACCCTAGGAGGAAGACACTGGTTGCCAACTCCGTCTTTGCCTTTCATAATTCTATCAGGACTCCCCTCGGGCTCTGTTGCTCCAGAGAAAACACCCGAGTTTGTCCAACCTCTTCTTGTAGATCATGCCCTCTAATCGAGGCAGCACCCTGGTGACCCTCTCCAAAGCCTCATCTACACGCAACCAGAAGTGAATGCAGTACTCCAGATGTGGCCTGACCAGTTTTTAATAAAGTTGAAACACAACTTCCCAACATGAGCACAATGACCCTTGACTTCAATGCCCCAACCAAAGATCTTTGAACTCAATAACCCAACCAATGACCCTTGAACTCAATACCACAACCAATGACCCTTGAACTCAATACCCCTAGCAATGACCCTTGAACTCAGTGCCCAAAGCGTACCGGAGTATTATGTTGGGTCAACGCTTGGATGAGAGCGTACAAAGTGAGATGGGCCGAGCTTAGTTGGTTACCATGGAGATTGCTCCTCGCTCCCTCCCCCAGCAGCACTGCCACCACCTCACCTCGTCATATTCCTCTTGCGCCTTCAGTTCGTTGGCGATGTATTTGATGGCGTCCACCGCTGCCTTGAGATCCGGGGGCAGGGCCGTTTGCGGGGCTACCCCGTTCATGTACCAGTTCATCTCTGAGAAGAGCCGTTCTGGCTGCCGGACCGTCCTGAGGACAAAAGAGTCGGTGGGGAGAGGCAAAGGTCAGACCAGGGAGGGCATAACGTCTGCACAAAGCTCAGATCTACCTCGCAGATGTAGAGGAAAATGACCAGTCCA
Organism: Hypanus sabinus; assembly: GCF_030144855.1. Classification (NCBI taxonomy): domain Eukaryota; kingdom Metazoa; phylum Chordata; class Chondrichthyes; order Myliobatiformes; family Dasyatidae; genus Hypanus; species Hypanus sabinus. Next base: position 85,841,136 of record NC_082712.1, on the reverse strand, counting down.
ACGTTTCGAGCTGAGACTGGAGAGACCATCTGGGTGAAGGATCTCAACCTGAAATGTTGACCCACCTACTTCTCCCACCCCAGATACCGCCTGACCGGCAGAGTTCCTCCACTCCAGAAGTTGTGTGTTGCTTTAGAATGCAGCATCTGCAGTCCCTTCTGTCTCCAAGGCCACCGTCTACCCTCAAAAGTACATCGAGTGTCAATGGTGGATGACACTAGACAACAAAGATTTTGCTTCCTGAGTACTTCTGGGTGTATCATGTGGATTTTGGAAATCACCATGAAATTTCACTATCACACACCGTTTTTTAAAAATCACCTATATCAATTCATAATTCAAGTCAGAAAAACTGATGATAAGATTAAGGAAGGCATTTTTGTTGGTCCACAAATCAAACAGGACATCAATGACAGGCAATTCGAAGAAGTTCTGGTGGGACCGGAGAAAATTCCATGGAAGGCATTCAAGAATGTTGTTGAAACTTTTTTTGGCAATGACAGCACCAAACTATGTGCACCTGGTTGACAACATGATTCAAACATACAAAACCATGAAGTGCAACATGTCACTAAAGATTCGTTTTCTGCAACCCCACTTAGACTTCTCCCCTGCAAATCTCGGCACTGTCAGTGACGAGCATGGTGAAAGGTTTCACCAGGACATTGCGGTCATGGAGAAACAGTATCAGGGCAACTGGAATCCATCAATGCTGGCGATTATTGTTGGACACTTAAGCAAGAAGCCTCAGACACTGAGTACAAAAGTAAATCATCAACAAAATATTTTTAGCTTAATTGAATTATTGCAAAGCGCCAGCACTGTTATCCAATTAAACACACTATATTCAATAAAAGTTAATTTAACGTTTCTCAAAATGCTGTTGGGGTGTGAATCGTCGTCAAGTAGATGATGTTCACCATCTCCATCGTCCTCAACCTGCACCACCCACGGCATGCCCAGCTGGGTCCGACAGGTAACGGGCACAGGGTGGGTGCAGGGAGATTCCCCACTCATGCCCCCTTCATGTCCTCCCACTCCCTCCCCTCAACCCCACTTTCTCCCCTTCACTCCATCCCACTCACATCACTTCATTATTCCACTCAAAGCCCCCTCCCCCTCACTCTCCTTACCCGTCCCTCCCCCGGTCTATCATAAACACAAAATAAAAGAATTCTGACGAAGCAACCTTCAAAACAATTCGCTGTCCAATGTTGTCATCGGTGACTAGAGAAGATGAGTGAGATGGTGAGGATTTAAGTTTTCCATGATTTTTACTTTTTTTAAATTTAGAGATATGGCCCTTCTGGCTCACACCCACGTGACCAATTAAACTACTAATGCGTCACTGGAAGGAAACTGGAGCACCCAGAGGGAACCACCTCGGTCACGGAGAACATCCAGCCTCCTTGCGGGAACAGAACCTGGATCAGAGGCACTTCGGTTAGTGTAATGCAAATCACAACACAACTGTGGGCAGTGAACAACTTGTTAATTCAGGGGACTTCAAAATTCAAAGTAAATTTATCATCCAGGTTCATATACGTCAGTATATACAACCCTGAGATTCATTTTTTATGGGCATGCTCAATAAATCCATAATAGAATAATGACCATAATAGAATCAATGGAAGACTGCATCAACTTGGGCACTCAGCCAGAGTGCAGAAGACAACAAACTCTGCAAGTACAAAAAAATAATAAATAAATGTGCAATAAATATTGAGAACATGGGACTTTATTCCCTGGAGCATAAAAGAATGAGGGGAGATTTGAGAGATATATAAAATTATGATGGGTGTAGACAGAGTGAATGCAAACAGGCTTTTTCCACTGAGGCTAGGGGAGGGAAAAACCAGAGGACATGGGTTAAGGGTGAAGGGGGAAAAGTTTAAAGGGAACATTGGGGGGGGGCTTCTTCACGCAGAGAGTGGTGGGAGTGTGGGATGAATGAGCTGCCAGATGAAGTGGTAACTGCGGGCTCACTTTTAACCTTTAAGAAAAACTTGGACAGGTACATGGATGAGAGGTGTATGGAGGGATATGGGCCAGGTGCAGGTCAGTGGGACTAGGCAGAAAAATGGTTTGGCACAGCCAAGAAGGGACAAAAGGCCTGTTTCTGTGCTGTAATGTTCTATGGTTCTACATGAGATGAAGAGTCCTTGAAAGTGAGTTCATTAGTTGTAACATTTCAATGATGGGGTGAGTGAAGTTATCTCCTCAGATGGAATGTAACGCAGGAAAGTGTTGCACTTCGTGAGGACCAACCAGGGTAGGTCTTACACAGTGAACGGTAGGGCACTGAGGAGCGAGGTAGAACAAAAGAATCTGGGAATATGGGTCCATGATTCATTGAAAGCGGTGTGACAGATAGACAGGGTCGTAAAGAAAACCTTCTGGCACATTGGCCTTCATAAATCAAAATATTGCGTACAAGAGTTGGGATGTTGTGTTGAAGTTGTATAAGGTGTAGGCCTAAATTAGAATATTGTGTGTAGTTCTAGTCACCTACCTACAGGAAAAATGTAAACAAGGTTGAAAGAATACAGAAAAGATTTGCTAAGATGTTGCCGGGTCCGGATGACCTGAGTTAAAGGGAAGATTGAACAGGTTAGGACTTTTATTCCTTGGAATGTAGAAGATTGAGGGGAGATTTGATAGAGGTATACAAAATTCTGAGGGGTATAGATAGCGTAAATACAAGCAGGCTTTTTCCACTGAGGTTGTGTGGGATGACAACCAGAGGTCATGGGTTAAGGGTGAAACATGAAGGGGAAACTCCTTCACTCAGAGGGTGGATCAAGCTGCCAGCACAAGTGGTACATGTGAGCTCGATGTGAGTTTATGGTTGATGAGACTAGACAGTTTAAATGATTCTGCACGGGCTAGATGGGCCAAAAGGCCTGTTTCTGTGCTGTACTTTTTTACGATTTTATGATTCCTGCTTCAAGGGCCTGATGTTTGAGGGGTAGTAACTGTTCCCAAACCTGGTGGTGTGAGTCCTGAGGCTTCTGGTGGCAGCAGTGAGAAGACAGCACGACCTGCGTGGTGGGGGACCCTGATGATGGATGCTGCTTTCCTGCAACTGTGTTTCATGTAGTTAGGGAGAGCTTTAGCCATGATGGACTGGGATGAATCCACTGCTTTTTGTAGCATTTGAGGCATTAGTGTTTCCATACCAGGCCATGATGTAGTCAGCCACTACACATCTACAAAAGTTTGGGAAGGTATCTCCAACTCTGAGCCAGGTGCTCGATGCTTCCTCGTCAACACCTAGTCTGCTCAGATCATGGAAATGTCCTCCATGGAGGGTCCTGCTCTTCCATTGGTGAACTATTTCTTCAATAGTGATAATGTCTTCATTTTTCCAGGATGTGTCCACATTTAAGTTTAGTGATGTGTAGTGATGCAGAATTGCATATGCTCACATGGATTTCGCCGATATCCTTGGAAGCTTTATCTGACTGTTGTGGAATTTTATTCTTCTTATTTATTTTTTTCCCTTTCTTTTTGCATTTTCAGTTTGTTGTCTTCTGCGCTCTTGTTGAACACCCTAGTTAGTGCAGTCTGTCACTGGTTCTGTTGAGCTTGTTTTTCTATAGACGTGCTGAGAATACCCACAAGGTAATGAACCTTAGGGTTGTACATGGTGACAGATAGGCATTTTGATGATAAATTTACTTTGTACGTTGGTTGTTTGTCTGTCCCGTTGGGTGTAACCTTCTATTGGTTCTATTTTGGTTCTTGTATCTGCTGTGCATGCCCACAAGGAGATGAACCTCAGGGTGGATACGGTGACGTATATGTGCTTTGATAATCGATTTACTTTGAACTTTTGGGCCAGCCTGGTTAACCGGGGGCATGGTGGAGAGCGGGGATGGGAAGGGTTGTGTTCATGCTGCGAGGAGATCCCAGCGACCCCGGTACCTGTTGTTCTCTTTCGGGCAGACGAAGTCGACGTTGGGTTTCCGGATGAAGTACTCATCGGCAGCCCTGCTGAGGATCAGCGGCTTCTCGCCGACGGTCGGCTCTGCCTTGGGCCTCTGGATCCACAGGTACCGAGGTAGGGTCTGGATGAAAATCTGAGACGGAAGAAGAGGGCATTGAGGGGCGTCTCCCAGAGCCGCGATCACCTGCTGCCTCTGATCTGGGAGAGACATCAGGATGGGGGTCCAGACAGATGGTCAAGGGCCAGGGTCCGCGAGGGGCCGAGGGAGGGCCAGCCCACCCTTGGTGGCAACATCAGTCTAAAGGCAAAGGAATTGGGGCACCTCGGGGAAACTGGGTACCCCGAGGGGAGGGCAGGAGATGGGGTGAGGAGGGAGTAGAAGGGTGTTTCAAGAGGAGTAATGAGGAGATGCCAATGGGATGGAGTGAAGGGGAGGGGGATGAGGGGGTGAAGGGAGCATGAGTGGAGTGGGAGGGGTGAAGGGGAGGATGATGAGGGGTGAAAGGGGCACGAGTGGAGTGGGAGGGGTGAAGGGGAGGATGATGAGGGGTGAAAGGGGCACGAGTGGAGTGGGAGGGGGTGAAGGGGCCCGAGAGGGGATCTCCCTGCTCCACACCATGCCTGTTACCTGTCGGACCCAGCCGGGCATGGCGTGAGTACTGGGCGAGCGATGGTGCAGGTTGAGGACGACCACACTGAGGATGACGGAGAAGGTGACGAGGATCATGGTGAACATCAGGTACTTGACGATGATGGGGACCCCGAGAGAGGTCTCCGGGACCTTGTCGGCCAACAGCAGCAGGAAGACAGTGAGAGACAGCAACACCGAGATGGACAAGGTCATCTTCTCACCTGGAGGGGCCAGAGGGGGCCATCAGTGTCCCGTCCCACACCCCCAGAGCAAGCACCCTCTCCCTCAGTAGGGTGTCGGAGCCCCCAGCCTCCCACTCAATCCAACCACCTGCCCTATCCTCCCTCTCTGGAACCACCATCTCCCCTCCCCCTTCCCACCCCTTCTACCTTCAAACCCCACCTCCAATCTCCCTCCTCCTCCCTCTCTATCTGTACCTCCACCTTCCTCCCCTCCACCCCTTATCCCCCTCTCCACCTCCCACTTTCCTCCTCTTGTCAGCCCTCCTCTCCACCTCCCCCGCTCTCCCTCTCCCTCCAATTTCCCTCGAGGGGCAATTTGAGGCTGTTTTCTGGTGGTGGGGTGGTTGGGGGCATCCTGAGATGAGATGGGAGAAAGTCTGGAGGTCACTTCTGTGCCCAGGAAGGGTTGGTGAAGGTGTGAGGGGTTTGCAGCCTCTGAGATTCTGCAATGGCTGCCCCTCAGCCCCCTGCTGCTGATCTCTGGTCACCAAGGGACAGGGAAGGAAGTTTGTGGGTCACTGGGGTGGGGGGGGGGGGGATCTTCCTGGCCAGTTTGCCCTTTGGCCTGGCTAAATTAGCACTTCAATGGTCCAAAGGAGAAGCAGACAGTAGGGCAGGGCTCAATGTCCATGCCCGGGGGTGACTGGAGAAGGAACAGGTACAATGGGGAGTTTCCAGGATGCGGTCTGGATAGAGGTGACCATGTGGTGATCTGAAACGCGGTCTGAATCATGGTGTAGTAACGTTGTGAAATTGAAATCACTGAATTAAATCCCCTTTGGGTAAAGGCCTGCGATGCCTCCACTCACAATCTGGACCAATGCTGCCCCCTGGTGGCTGCCGCCAGAATGCCAGGATGGGCACCTTCAACAGGGAGGGACAGAGTCTGCTCCCCAGACTGGAGGGAGGGGGGGTATTAAACGGGAAGGGGTTTCAACAGATGAGATCAGCAGAGGTTACAGGATATCATTTCTATCAATGTGTACCCCAGAGCCATAAATAGGCCATCTGGCCCATCAAGTCTGCACTGCCATTCCATCACAATACGAAATGCTGGAGGAAAGGTGGAGGCTGAGGGGAGATCTGACAGAGGTTTACAAGATTATGAGAGGCATCGATAGAGTGGACAGGGAGTATCTATTTCCTAGGATTGAAATGTCTAATACCAGAGGCATGCATTGAAGGTGAGAGGGGGTAGGTTCGAGGGGGATGTGAGGGGTGAGTTTTTTACTCAGAGGGGTGGATTCTCTGGAATGCTTTGCCTGGTTTGGTGGTAGAGGCAAATACATTAGAGGCTTTTAAGAGACGTTTGGACAGGCACATGGATGCGAGGAAGATGGAGGGATATGGACCTATGCTGTAGGTAGGAAGGATTACTGTTTGGGATTGTTTTAATTTACTTTTTAGCTGGTACAGCATAACACTGTGGGCTGAATGGCCTGTTCTTGCGTTGTACTGTAAAAAAAAACTCAGCAGGTCAGGCAGCATCTATGGATGGAAATGAACAGTTAATGTTTTGAGTTGAGACCCTTCATCAGGACCGGAAAGGATGGGGGCAGAAGCCATACTGTTGATTATGTTTTACTAACCCCACTCTCCCACCCTCTCCTCTTTACCCCCTTATAAATGAAGAACCTATCAACTTCTGCCTTAAATACACCCAACGTCCTGGTCGCCATCACTCTCCTTGCCAATGAATTCCACAGATTCACCACTCTCTGCTGAAGGAATTCCTCTTCCTCTCTGTTCTAAATGGACATCCCTCTATTCTGAGGCTGCGTCT